>NW_027529669.1:2480460-2643810 GCF_008692635.1 Crocuta crocuta
GAGGGGGCAAGACTCAAGAATTCTAAAAACAATCCTGATGTCATTCAAATATGAAGAACTCTGAGAATATATCATCCATCTATCCCTTCTGGAATGAAAAGATATATCATCAGGCCCACTAAGCATGATTAGAATAAAGTATTTATTAAAGAGGGGGTGTGAGGACATATAAGAATTATTGGTGAGTACTCAAATATATTAAACATAATGTGAATTTTTAAATAATTATGGTTATAAAACATGTGTTATGCTTGTATGTAAAAGCTTCACAATGTAAAATAATAGAATACTGACGTGGCAGCTTTAACAGATACCAAATTAATAGTGGTTTAAATAAGGCAGATGTTTATTCACCACTACCCCCCCAGTCTGATTGCAAACAATCCAAGGCTGATCTGGGGCTCCGTGGTATCAGGAACCAGGTCCTCTCTATTGCTACTCCCCATTCTCTAGATGGCGACCGTCTCTGGCTTGGTCGAATAGGGCTCACCACCATGTCCACCGGGTCTATATTCTAGCAGCAAGAAACAGTAAAAGAGGGAAGATGACCAGAGGGTATACTCATCTCTTTTACTAGTATCCAATTAGTTGGTCACTTAGCAGCAAGGGAGGCTGGGGAATTAGTCTCTAGCTGGGGAGGGACTACCCACCATGTCTACCTACAACTTCTATTATTACAGAAGTAGAAAAAAATGTGTGTGGGGAAGAGAGAAACGGAAGGATGAAATGAAATAAAATGTCAGGACACATGCTTAATACTTACACCTGCAACACAGTATCTAGTAACTATTAGGTATTCTTTGTCAATGAAAATAATGGTACTTTTTTCTTATAAAATGATACATGTTGGTTAGAAAGTTTTCAAACAATATAAAAAAAACACAAAAGAGTTAAGTTCCCTCTGACTCGTACCTTCAAAGATAACATTTCACCCATATCCGAGCATTTATCAACCAAATGTTTCTTTGAATCCATCCCAATATGTAGTTACCTTTTTTTCTACTGGGTTTTTTTTTTTTTTTTGTCATTTGTTTTGTTCTATTTTTAAATTTCTGCTCTAATCTTCATTATTTCCTTCCTGCTACTGGTCTGGGGATTTTGTAGCTTCTTTTTCTAGCTCCTTTAGGTGTAAGGGTACAAATATGTAGTTATTTTTATAAATGTTTCAATACTCTGAAAAGGACATGGATTCTCTATTTACATGGTAAGTTGTTGATGTTTATATATGTTATTTCAACAATATTATGTGTTACATTTTTCTGTTATTTGGTGCAAAAAGATGTATGATAGTTATACTTCATGGTGGTTATACTTCTTGATTTTGAGTGCCTGATATTAACATCATAACCCTTCCTTCCTTTTTGCTTCCACTTTCCTAGATATTCAGGCTGATACCAGAATTTGTCCCAAGCAAGTTCAGGACTTTAAGAGGCTAATTTATTTTAAAGGCTCGATTTTCTTCTCCCCTTCCCTCACAACAACCAAGGGACAACTTACAGCCACCTGCTTTTGTACTTTACTAATCTTAGATTCTGTAAGAATTGAGATTTTGTAAATACCACTATGCTGTATGAATCCAGTTTCCCCATATTGAAAAAGATCGTGCCAAATTGTAGCAGCGGCTCAACTCCGGGGAGTTTCATGAGATTTCAATAAAGTTACTCATTGACAGCTAAAGTGCAGTTCAAAGAGGTTTAAGGGCTTCTTTGTATTACCTTGAGAAGATCACATATACCTTAGTATTCGTACACATGTTGTTTCATCTGTAGAAAAGTGGCTACTTCTAGTTGGCATGTTCTTATTTACCAACAGGCAAATTAGAGCTTTCTAAATTGAGTCTAATTCCTTTTGAATTCTCTCATCAAGACAAAACTATGAAGAAAAACCAAATCCTTGCTAATTTCACCTATCTTTTTTTCCAAGAAGATAACAATGACGATGTCAAGAACCACTTGAGGGGCGCCTGGGTGGCTTAGTTGGTTAAGCATCCAACTTTCGCTTAGGTCATGATCTCGCGGTTCGTGGGTTCGAGCCCCACGTCGGGCTCTGTGCTGACTGCCAGCTCAGAGCCTGGAGCTTGTTTCAGTCTGTGACTCCCTCTCTCTCTGACCCTCCCCTGCTCACGCTGTCTCTCTCTCTCTCCTAGAAATAAATAGAAAATAAAACATTAAAAAAAAAAAAAAGAACCACTTGAGGGTGCTTATTGTGTGCCAAGCACTTCATATACATTATCATTACTCTGGTCCTCAGAGCAACCCTACCCCATGAGTGTGACCACCACCCTGCGCAGGTAAGAATATTAAAGTTCATAAGGGGGTGTAACAGGTGGAGTTACACGTGTAGACTAGCAGTGGCAGGAGTGGCTAGGGGTTGAACGAGTGCTGTCTGCCTCCAAAATATCTGCTTATCCCGTTGCTCCAAGAGTTGGACTTCTGGAGAAAGCAGGAGATTCTTTGTTTTTCTGTGTTTTGCGTTCCCTGTGGATGTTCTTTTCTGGCGTCCAGTGAGAACAAATTCCACACATGGCTACAGAGATGCAAATGCGAAGGAGTGGAAGCCTGGAGCCTGTTTAATTTACAGGTCAGCGAACAAATACAATTTCCCTGAATAAACCCTCCAGGAGTGTTAATGGAATCAGACCTCTTATTTGAGTGCTGTAATTCCGGAATGTACCTTGGTAATTTAAGAAAGAACACAGATACCAACTATTGCTCTCAGGGTATCACAATCGCCATACAAAGTTTGTTGTTTCGAGGATATTTGCTCTGCAGCAAAACATTATACCTAGTTTCAGAAATGATAACTGCATTCAGAATGGCAAAATAGGTAAAAATTTATGAATTAATTACATTTTTTTTTGTTATAACCAACTAAGAGTCCATGTAACTCTGGAAAAAAGAGTAGTCCCTCTTGGTTGCAGATGCTTGTCCATTAATGCGAGCTGTACTTGTAACACAAGGTGCCTTAGTATCATTGGCTGAAAGGGCCTGGGAATGACTCATGAGAAGGAGTAAAGGTTTTGGACCAAACCCGCAGTTCAGAGCTGGTGGTGCCCGACATTATACCTGTAGCACTTTTCACATGTTCAGGCCCTTCTCCAGACTCACTGAAAATTTTGAGAAGTAGAGTCACAGGCATGTGTATTTTCAAAAAGGTGATTTTGCTGTGCATCCTTGGTTAAGTACCTCTGGGCTGGAGCACAGCTTCCCTGGGATGGAACACTGACTAGCAATGATGCAGTATTTCCCTTCAAATGGTGGCTTCTGCTACAAATAAACTCTTCCCCTCCCCTTTCCTCACTGTAAAGAATAAATAAAAGAACTGTGCAATGAAATAAACATGGGCATATATGTTCAAAGATGGGAGATATGAACCACCTCATTCTCAGAGATGTGCACCTTTGTTGTTTTCTGTGATACCTTATGCAGGTAGGGTTTCCTAGCCACTTGCATGCTGGGAAAGAGTTTTTGAGAACAATACATACACTTTTTACTAACAAAGTCCAATGAAGAAGCCAAAATGCTTTCTTTTCATCCAATCATATGATGATTAGATGGAAAGGACATTAGAAATCATGGAAACCAACTGCTTCACTTTACATTTAAGAAACGGAGCCCAAAGTGGGAAAGTGACTTCTTTCATGTCACACAGCTTTTCCCTACAGCATAAACTATGTGCTTCAGCCTAGGAACGCAAACCAAGCTCTCCATTCTTTTTCGGAAACTTGCCTTACTGACATTAGAAGGAACACGAACAGCTGCTCAACCACGTCTAGAAACAAGATTCTACTCTTCACTAAAGTGCCAACAGTTCAACCAAGGGTTAAGGGAGGAAAAAACAAAACAAACAAACAAAAAACCCCCCAACTCAACCTGAAACACTTTCCTTAGAAAAGTTACCCAAAGAGTAAAATTACCAGGGGCACCTGTGTGGCTCAGTCTGTTAAGCGTCTAACTTCAACTCAGGTCATGATCTCAAAGTTTATGGGTTCAAGCCCTGTGTTGGGGTCTGTGCTGACAGCTCGGAGCCTGGAGCCTGCTTCCAATTCAGTGTCTCCCTCTCTCCGCTCCTCCCCCACTCATGCTCTTGTCTCTCTTTCTTGCTCTCAAAAATAAATAAACATTTAAAAAAATTTTAAAGAATAAATCTAATAGTCAAATAACCAAAGCTACCTTTCCACTGGCTTTTCTGTCATTACTGTGAACTGTTCTTTGAGGACATATTTAAGGGTGGACTTGGCCAGAACTTCATTGTGTACTGTTTTTCTGGATCTATACTTGCTCTTCCAAATTCAGTCTCTCTCCTTTCCCTAGCCCCTACACACACACACACACACACACACACAGACACACACACCTACACAAAAACCTTGGCGAGACGAACTAAAATAAGAAAGGAGTTCTGATTTTAAATAATCCACAATATCATTAATATCTACGGGCTAATTGTGCCCCTCATCCCATTCATATCATGAGGTCCCAGCCCCAGTACCTCAGAATGTGACTATATTTGAAAATGGGGTCTTTTTTAAAACTTTAAAAAATCTTTTACTTATTTTTGAGAGAGAGAGAGACAGAGTGCAAGGGGAGTAGGAACAGAGAGAGAAGGAGACACAAAATCCAAAGCAGGTTCTGAGTGTCAGCACAGAGCCCAGTACAGAACTCAAACTCAGGAACCATGAGATCATGACCTGAGCTGAAGTTGGACGCTTAGCCAACTAAGCCACCCACGTACCCCCAAAAATAGGGTATTAAAAGAGGTAACTCAGTTAAAACAAGGTTTTAGGATGGGTCCTGATCCCTTATAAGAAGAGGAAATCACAAAAGGAAGCCCATATGAACACAGCAGGAGAAGACGGCCATCTACAAGTCAAGGAGAAAGGTCTCAGAGGAAACCAACCTTGCCAACACCATGATCTCAGGCTTCTAGCCTCCAGACCCATGAACAAACAAATTCCTTTTAAGACACCCTGTCTTACCATCCAGTGGTATTTTGTTATGGCAGCCCTACAAAATGAATATACTGAGTCACTCTGACCATCCGCCATGGAGATAAGATTTAATCCTAATCTTTACAAATTCATGATGCTCAGAATAGAATGCCAGTGTCATCCCTTTACCCTTTAGTTAAAATGACAGAAAACCCAACTCCAGTAACTGAAGTAACAAATGGATGTACTTATCTTCAACAACTGAAATGTCAAGAGGTAGTACGGACTGCAAGAACAGTTTGATCAGGGTGTGGCCTCTTCTGCCCTCCTTGTTTATCAGGCATGTGGTTGGGTTGGCTCCCCTCAAGGGGGAAAGATGGCGTCAGGGACACATGCTTATTCACCCCCATCCAAGAAGAACAAATGGCATCACGTAACCACTGAAACAAGTCCAGGCTTCCTGTGATGGAATCAGTCATTGTTACACTAGCATCAACAACAAATGTTCACTGAGCACTAAGCATGTGCCACTCTTCTAACTCAATTTTGCTTTTGCTGCAGTAACTCTGGTAATCCTTATAAACAGAGCAATGGTACTACCCTGACTTTTTCCTTCTACTGGGGCCAGCACCGGAAGCCCAGGAGAGGTAAGCCCCCTGCTCCTAAAACATAAGGTCCTTTCACAATGCCCAGAATGGTTATTAAAAAAACACCACAGTATGAACAAAGCCATGCCTCTAAAATCATAACTGCACCATGCTTCAGATTTCCTTAATGATCTAGTTAATACAGGCAAAAAGCAAGACACATTCAGCTTTCATTGTCCATATTACCTCAACGACCCTTTTCCTAAATGTCCTTTTGAATGTCACAGTCTTGTTTACTCTTTGCAGGTACAGATGCCAACAGAGACCAAGTCGGGAAGCATGCAGGTTCTGGAAATGTGTTCCCAAATGTGTAACCAGCCTTCCCTCTACAAGGTATACTGGCCTCTTAGGTCAAATCTGGGCCTCTTATTGCTACCTTCCTCCAACAACAGCCTTGGATCTGCTAGGTGGTTCCCTGTAAAGGATTAGGTGCACTGGTCTGACAGTTTCCATTTTTCTGAATTCAACTTGAATTTTATCATGGGTCATAACATCCAGAAATGCATGTATTATGATTTATGGCATTCTAGTAAACCAAGTGTCAATCACATCAGGCTTCACTGATTTGAAATAAATAAGGGGCGGGGTGCACCTGGCTGGCTCATTCGGTTAAGCGTCAGACTTTGGCTCAGATCATAATCTGGTAGTTTGTGAGTTCAAACCCCACATCAGGCTCTGTGGGACCTGGAACCTGCTTCAGATTCTGTGTCTCCCCATTCTCTCTGCCCCTCCACAGCTCACACTCTGTCTCTATTTTTCTAAAATATAAAGAGGGGCGCCTGGGTAGCTCAGTCAGTTAAGCGACCGATTTCAGCTTGGGTCATGATCTCACAGTTCGTGGGTTCGAGCCCTGCATCGGGCTCTGTGCTGACAGCTCAGAGCTCAGAGCCCGGAGCCTGCTTCAGATTCTGTGTCTCCCTCTCTCTCCGACCCTCCCCTGCTCACGCTGTCTCTCTCTCTCTCAGAAATAAATAAAACATAGAAAGAAATTAAAAAAATAAAGAAACATTAAAAAGAAAGAAAGAAAAAGAGAAAGAATAGACAACTTACTGCCTGAATGCTAAATATTTAAATGCAACCTTGGCACAACTTAGTGCAATTTTTGGGGAACATAATTTGGTGACGGTCTATCAAAAGTTACCTCATATTTGTATATTTTATATAGTCATCCCCCCTCCTGGGTCTTATTTAAAAGTGGGTAAAGCATTATGCACAACTATGTTCATTAAAGACTGGCTTAGAATAACAAAAGGAAACAATATACATTCCAACCATATGCATGGCTAAGACAATTATAGTAAAGGGCTCCTTGAAGGAAATATTATGTAACTATTAGTAGTTTCCTTTGTTTGGAACCCTCTTCCACCCCCTCTGCCTTACTTTTCTGCCAGCTAACTCCCACTTAGACTTCAAGACTCAGGGTACCCACCCCTGTATTCGGTGGCCCCCCTCCTCTGCGCTTACATAACACCTGGGCACACCTCTGTTAAAGGATTTATAGCTCATCCCATTGATTTCGCTTGTCAGTCTCCGCAGTGAATTGCATGCAGCTCATTGAGGCAGAGCCTCTCCTCTGTGCAAGTTAAAAGTCGGAAGGGGGAGGGGCAGGAAATTTCATTCCTAACTATTCCTAATACATAAAAGCCAGGCTTCAGCTGACTTCAGGCTGCTTTCCCCTGAACACTCAGCCCCATCAGCACCACCACCCCTCAAATCTTTACGGGAAGGTGGTCTCGCCTGCTGCTTAAAATCCCTCTGGAGGCGTGTCTTTGGCCGGCCATGGGTGGGAGTTTGGAAATAGGGCCTGTGGAATATTCCAGGAACCATTAACATCCTTTTACAGCTCCTTTCACAAAGTTTGTTTCTATGAAAGTCTGAGTTACCTCAACTACAAATGGGGACTGCAAACGGTCGGGGTGATTCGGTTTACACTGAAACGCGGCTCTCGTCCCCTCCTTTCTGGCAGCACTGCTTCAAAGAGCAGGAAAGGGACTCAGCCCTGGTCGAGTGTCGGGGATTTGAGGTCTCTTTCATCTCCCGTTCTTTTCCAGCCCGGCTCCCGGAGGCTCCGCGCCGCCCTCCCTTTTGCCCGCCCGACTTCTGAGCGGAGCGCTGCGGAGGGAGGAGAACCGGCGAATCCTCGCGGGCTCTGGGCGCTCGCAGACCGGGCCCGCCCCCACCCGCGCCCGGCCCCGTCACGTTGGCTGCAGAGCGCATCCCGGCTGCGCCCCGGCGGGGAGGCGCCGGGGGTAGCTGAGGGGAGCGGGTCACGTGAGAGGAGGAGTCTGACCTACTTTCCCCGGCGGCCCGCGCATGCGTAGTTCCGGGCTGCACGCCGGCCGGGAGGCTCACGTGGAATCGCACGTGCCGGGTGCTCCAGCCCCGGGTCCGGGGCGGGGCGCGCGCAGGGCGGGGTCGCGCGGGGAGGCGGGCTGGGGCGGCAGGACCTGTCCTCGGGCCTGGTCTACGGGTGCGGCGGGAGCGAGGGTCGAGCGTGGGGATCCCGCCGCCGTGGCCCGGGTACCCGCAGTTCTGGAGCTCTGCTTCGGCGCTGCGGGGAGACTTCCCACTAGTTCGTCGAATTCAGTACTACTGAACTCAAAAATTAAACCAGAGTTCCTGCACTTATGCCCTTTGCACCCGCATACCCACAGCTAGGAAATTTATCCTACACGTGGGCTCCCGTTTCTGTGAAATGTCGCTCCAGAAGGATAATCGTTGTATCACTGTCTGCTATCACAAACGATGGGAAACAGTCTGTCCAACAGTAAAACTTGTCAAATTCGTGGGCACGTGAATTATGATTGGCCTGTCTCTGGAATTCTCTGCAGCTGTTAAAAAGAAATGGATGGCTCTACAGATGTTGGTCTGAAGAGACTTCCAAGATCCATTCGGTGATCCAAAAAAAAAAAAAATTTAAATGAAGCACAACAGCGTGTATGGGATGCTGACATTCGTGTGGCAAAAATACACATACGTGTTAGTAAATGTATAGAATAGGTCTGGAAATATGCATAGGAAACTGGTAAAGGAAGGTATATTCGATGACAGAGGGGTCAGGCAGAGGAAAGAAACTGACTTCCACACTTTTGTAACCTTTACATTTTGCACCCAGTATGATGAATTTATTTTTGAATGCAAATTTTTAAAACGAAAAGTTATTTAGCACTTACTTTGTGCTGGGCATCAGGTTTTATAAAAATTATTTCCTTCTAGAAAGTTTGTCACATATAGTATCTGCACCATTTCCTATTCTGTTAGCGTGTATCATAATGTTTCAAGCTTTCTGATAAACTCTGATAAGAGCTTTTTTTTCTAACTCCCAAGATGAACAACTCAATAGGCCCTCTATGTGGTTAAGGTACTCCCCAAGTTCTGTCTCTTAAGGAAGACATCTTAACAAAGGGACGCTCAGCAACAAACATTTGCACAATAAAGCTCAGGCAACAACATTGCTTCTGAGGTTAACCTTTGCTCTCTCAATTACTCTGTGAGTTTGTACTGCAGCTATTATTGTCACTGTAGTTATTTTATATGTATCAGTTATAGTATATTTGATTGCAGTAACGGAAACTCTGAGTGACTTGAGCAGAAATCTCATTTAGTTGAAGTCTAGGATAGGGTGGACTTCAGGAATAGTTTGATTCAGCAGCTGAACAATGTCGTGAGGACTTGGTTTCTCTCCATTCCTCTGCCATGCATTTCATGGTGTCAGCTTCATCTAAAGTTTTGGGAAGGTGTCACTTGGTAAAAATGCTTCTTTACCAGAGGTAGTCACAAACATCTCATAACTCATGGGCCTGGTTTGGGCCAAGTATCCACCCTAGAATCTGTAAGTTGGGGAGAACTAGAAAAAATAAAAACAAACAAACTGGGTTTGGATGTTGAGGAAGCAATGATACCCCTCACCTCACTTCTATTATTACTACTATCACTATTACAGTTGACAATTGAGCAAAACAGGGGTTAAGGACCCTGGCTCTTAAGTGCAAGATCCACATATAACTTTTGCCTCCCCCCAACACTTAACTACTAATAGGCTACTGTTGACCAGAAGCCTTACCAATAATATAAACAGCCAATTAACACATATTTAGTATGTTAAATATATTATATGCTGTATTACAATAAAGTAGCTAGAGAAAAGAAAATGTTAAGAAAATCATAAGGAAGAATGTTATGTTATTGTACTGAATTTATCAGAAAAATATTCAAGTATAAGTGAACCTATGCAGGGGTCCTTGGGTGGCTGTCAGTTAAGCGTCCAACTTTGACTCGGGTCATGATCTCACGGTTCATGAGTTCGAGCCCCATGTCAGGCTCTGTGCTGACAGCTCAGAGCCTGGAGCCTACTTTGGATTCCATCTCTCTGCCCCTCCCTTGCTCTCACACTGTCTCTGTCTCTCTCATTAATAAACATTTTAAAAAATTATTTCTTAAATAAGTGAACCTATGCAGCTCAAACCTGTGCTGTTCAAGGGTCAACTGTATTTGCCCCTTTTCCAGGTATGGATCAGGTGACAGTTCTTGGCTTGTCCCACACTATGCAGAAACTGCATGTGCATTTTCCCTGCACTGCACCTCTTCCCAGTCAGAGTAAGAGCATCAACAAATTAGGGGACATCTGTCTCCACTACTAGGAAAACAACTTGAGTTACAGTGAAAGATCAAATGATGTCATCTTAGCAGGATCATACAAAGGAAGTATACAAGCACCATACTTATGTGCTATTTCTTTATCCACCCATCCAATCAGTATTAGACTCCTACTGTATGTGGACACACATGAGATCTTGGGGAGAAACAGAAGACATCCATGACCAAGACCCTAACCTCAAAGTGAATATGGTCAAGTCAGGCAGATAAGAGACATGTGGAAAATGTTAAAATAATAATATGAGACAGCATGCAATTAAGTGTCTAAGCGGATGATAATGCAGTGTGGCAGGTATTCACAGCAGAGGGAGACCACAGAGGCAGAGATTGGTTGGAACAAGAGAGCAAATAGAAGAGGCCCTTGACGGAATGCTCAGATTAGGTAAGCTACACAGGGGAGACGGAAGGGCTATAGAGATGGTCAGACACTATGTAGTAAAGGAGGGGAAGAAGAAATGAATCTAGTATTCTCAAGTTTAGAGACCAGACTTATTGGCATGGGGGTGGGTTATGTTGAAGATGAGTGAGAGATGATGTTGGAAATGTAAGGAACCAGGTTCCCCAGGTTTATATCCCTTGTGCATGGAGAGGCATAGTGATTATTTAAACTGCACTGACTCTTGCTCCCACCTGCTCATCCTTTCCAAATCTCATCCAGTTATATGAGAGAGTGCTTGAGTGTCTTCCACATGTGCTCACACATCCCTCAGACAATTACAGTCACCTTACAGCACCTTCCAGTCTCTCCTGTCCTGTAGTATCTCCCTCCTATCACCCTTTCCTAGGCGAGCAGGATGAATGCTGGTGGGTCACCACCACTTGACTGGTTATATGGGGAAGAGAGGGAGGAATCAAGCCTGATTCCAAACATACCATGTCTGCTGCCTGCTATGACATCAGGATACATGTTCATACGGGGCATGCCTGTAATTGGCATGTTTGCACCATAAGGGAAGGATCTCCTCCAGCACATTGGATGTTCAAGTACTCAACAACTGTCAAGTTCAAGGCGAGCTCCCAAGGGCAGAACCTGGACTACCACAAGGCAAATGAAGCCTCAGCTGCAAAACTTGACAAGGCACCTACTTCTTGGGTCTCACCGGGGCACCTCTACAGGAATGGTGTGCCACTGTTTTTATTTTGTGGCCCGGAGAGGCCAGAACTAGAAGCGTCCATCTGAGACTTTGAGACACATAGCATTAAAAGGAAGTTTTAACAGTTGTTAGCCATAAATGTTGACTTTGAGTCACATCCATATATTTGTCTGTGGTTTTCTTCTGTTTCTTTCTTTTGAAAGTCTTTTTTTTTTTACTCATTCTTTTTTTCTAAAGCCCAAGTCATACCACAGACTTTGAATTGTGAACTCGATGGTCTACGGCCATACCACCCTGAACGCGCCCGATCTTGTCTGAATTGTGAACTAGATGTGTGAATTTATATGGAAATATAAGTTGTATATTCATCTCATAATTGAACAGACGTGCATCAAGGGCCTGCAGGGAGAGACCAGGGATGCATTAGTTATTGGGAGTATGAAGGAAATAAACAAAACTCAATGGAAGGCTTGCTTTCCAGGAAATCCCAGCCTATTAGGGGAGATGGACTATAAGCAGAAGAAAAGCTTGTATACAAATCAGGGTAGTAAGCAAGCATAAAAGTTTATCAGGGTTGGGAGAACATAAGAGAGTGAATGGCTATCTCTACCATAGCTGGCCGTGTGTGAGGATAGGGAGAAGTCAAGAAAGGGCTTCGCGTAGGATGTGAAACCTGTCATAGGTCTTCAGAGGTCAGGCCCTCATAAACCAGGCATTGTGAAGCAGTGAGGTATTAAATCTCAGATGTTAGAAAAAACTTGCAGTCCTCTTGGGAACAGGTCTGAAAACAGAAAATTGGAAAGTTCCCGGGAACTGATCCACAGGGTTTTCTGCTGAGTGCTTTGAAGGGACAAGAGAAAGGGCCAGATGCCTGATGTGTGGAAACTGGGAGACAAGTTTGGGGAGTGGCAAAGCTACCCGTCCCTTTGGTAGAGAGGGCTTAAAGATTAGTGAGCAGGCATGAGCATATTTGCATAAGGAACCAAGTTTTTAAAGGGCAGGAAACTCCCCTTTTCTGTTTGTAAATTTCTGATCCCTGAGATAGTGCTGACTGAGATTAGCAGATACAGAAGGATAGCAAAACGTCACAGTGATGGAGAGGTGGTGTGATGGTGACAAGGCCTTGATTGTCAAATTGAGGAGGGAGCCTGTGTTCAAGTCTGAGCCATCACATCACCAAGGGAATATTGGGTTAAAAGAATGAAGTATCTTGCTCATACCATATATCTGTTACAGGTTGGCATGGACTCTGTTCCATTTTGTCATCGTTCTCAGTTGGGGACTGAGATAGAAGGAGCAGCCATTTTGTGACACACTGCTGGTCTTGGCACACTAAAACAGTTCCGGTGGCTCCTGTGTCATCAATGCTCCAACAATTGCTTGGGCCCCGGAGGAACTGGGCGTTGCTTCCACTAGAAAACCATTGGCCAGAACTAGTCACGTGGCCCCGACCAACCACAAATGGTTGTGTGAGCCCAATGGGACTCTATGAAGGTAAGGGAGCTGGGATATTGGTGAACAACTATGCATATGGCATCCTTTTCCTCAAGTTGCCTACCAAATTCAGGTTCCAATGGGCAAACTGAAATACTAGGAATAATATTAATGGCAAGAATGATGATAACAAATATTTCTTGAGGGCTGGCTATTCTATTAGAATCAAGGTAGACACCATTCTAATCACTTTCTCTGTAATAATTTATTTAATTTTCCCAACAAGCTAGAATCACAGGGAAGGTAACCCCAGGTCACAGAAGAATAAACTCCCAGCAGCAAGTGTAACCTTAGAGTCACATAGATTTTATTATTAACAGAAAAATGAACCTATTTTATAAACTAGGTCTATGAAGTGGGACATACTGATTTCACGTATATATCCACTTTCACTTTGTAAAGGATGGATTCGGTGTGTAACAAAACCAGGGAAGTGTAAATTCCAAAGCATGAATAAATGAGCTGGGCACTATTTCTTGTCCTCCATTGTCCGCAGTAATAATAGTTACTTTATCAACTCACGCACAACATTTTGTTACAGGTTTTCCTTACCCAGAGAAACCATAGGCCACTCCAGGAAAACAGTGATTAGACCACTTTCTGCCATATTGGCTCAGGGTCATCCCTAGAGGGACAGAGTCAAGAGTGATTCTGTGAGATGCTGTTAGCAGAATTCTAACCCAAGGACACCTGGAAAAGGTGTGTGTGTGTGTGTGTGTGTGTGTGAGAGAGAGAGAGAGAGAGAGAGAGAGAGAGAGAGGCCAAGAGAGACAGACACAGAGAGAGACAGAGACAGAGAGACAAAGAGAGATCAGTCATCCCTGTGTCCCTAAGTGTGTTTTCTTTTTATGTTTGCATACGTTGCCTGCTAGAGTCTGAATGCTGATATTCCCTTAAATTCATATGTTGAAATTCTATCCCCTCAAAAACTGTATTGGGAAGTGGGCCTTTGAGAGGTGCTTAGGCCATGAGAATAGAGTTCTCAGGAATGGGATTATAAGAGAGGCTCCAGAAAGATCCATAGCCCCTTCCACTGTGTGAGGACACAGAGAAGGCACCTGCTCTGAGCAGGAACGGGACCCTCACCAGAAGGCAACCATGTTGTCACTTTGATCTTGGACTTTCCAGCCTCCAGCCCTTGTGAGCCGTAAATTTCTGTTGTTTATAAGCCACCCAGTCTGTAGTATTTTGCAATAGCAGCCACAACAGACCTGAGACAATGCCTAACTATAAGCAGCTTATTGAGAGCCTCTCCTTTACATTTTCTCTATTTCCACAGCCCCCAAAGGGAATCACTCACCAAATATTTCTGAGAAATTGCTGCTGATTTGGGGAAAAATGTTTTATGAACTGCACACAAGGGTGGTNCCCAGCCTCCAGCCCTTGTGAGCCATAAATTTCTGTTGTTTATAAGCCACCCAGTCTGTAGTATTTTGCAATAGCAGCCACAACAGACCTGAGACAATGCCTAACTATAAGCAGCTTATTGAGAGCCTCTCCTTTACATTTTCTCTATTTCCACAGCCCCCAAAGGGAATCACTCACCAAATATTTCTGAGAAATTGCTGCTGATTTGGGGAAAAATGTTTTATGAACTGCACACAAGGGTGGTAAAATAATAATAGCTAACATCTGAGAGCTTATTATACACCAGGCGCCATGCTAACTACTGCACATTCATTCTTTTNAAACAGACCTGAGACAATGCCTAACTATTTATAAGCAGCTTATTGAGAGCCTCTCCTTTACATTTTCTCTATTTCCACAGCCCCCAAAGGGAATCACTCACCAAATATTTCTGAGAAATTGCTGCTGATTTGGGGAAAAATGTTTTATGAACTGCACACAAGGGTGGTAAAATAATAATAGCTAACATCTGAGAGCTTATTATACACCAGGCGCCATGCTAACTACTGCACATTCATTCTTTTTCACCCTCAAAAGAACGCTATGGGTCAAGTATGGTATCTTCTCCTCCAGGAGCAGCTGAAGCACACAGAAATCACTCTACTGTTGCCAGCGCCAGGATCTTACTGACGGCAGAGCCCACACTTAAGAACTCTGTATTGTCCTGCCTTCTCAAGCCTTCCTTTTGTATACCTGAGTCTGGCACAGTGCTCTAACCATGACCCATCTTTAAAACTTATTGTCTTCTACCCCCTGAGACCTCCTGCTGCTGGCTTTTCTGGTGTTTTCTGCACACCTCGAGGTTGAGTCTCCTGACTCTTCACTCATGGCTCATTCTGTCCTCTTTGCCACATTGGGATGCAGAGGGAGATGAAGGAGATACTATTCATGTTCCTGAGTGTCTCACGGCATCGTGACAAGATAGGTACATAAACAAACAGTTTAGATGCAGAGCAAGGCAGAATCGGATGCTTTATCAGAGGAGGCATGGAAAGTAACTCGTACTTACTGAGAGTCGTTGGATGTGATAGAGAAATGACAGCTTTGATCTAGCCGCAGTGCTAGGTAGTGAGAATTCAGGGACTCGTAAAGCACAGTCCTGCCTGTAAGCAGCCCCATAACCAGTAAGGCCTGGGGTGTTGGTATGTGGTCCATCTGTATACATGGGGGATCATGTCCCTGGTGGACTTCAGGCCTTTCTCCTCTGTCACCCTTTGCTGTCCTCAGCTCCCCTCCATGTTGGGCTATCACTGTGTCCACACTGTGGGATCAGAAACTCAGATTAGGAGGACTCCACAGTGACTGTCTCTCTTCAGTGGTTTTCAAACTCTCCTGTAGGGCCATCGCAGGAGCTCTCACAGGGGCAGGTAGAGGTGAGTCAATGGGGCAAAGAGAAATCCAGCAAGAGAGGTTAAGTCACATCCCTTTTAATTTTAACTAGGACAGCTCTATCTTTATTTATTTATTTATTTATTTATTTATTTATTTATTTATTTNGATCTCACTTAAACAAAGGGGTATGAAGCCGGAAAAGGTTTGAGGGGGGCACTGATTTTATCTTTACACGGAAGAAATCTGGAAGAAAGGGGCTCTTCAAGAGATCAGAGTCAAAGAAGCCCCGGGCTTTCAACTCACAGGCCACTGAACTTTCCAGGGTGCCAGACTGCCTCACTGTGTGAGGGCACATGTATAGGGATGCCTCCAGCTTCTCCCTAGAGTGACTGGAGAGAGGTCATATGAGGGGCTCACTTTGGGGGCAAAGTGGGAGGAGTGTGGATGAGCTTTGTTTATGGCTACTACTTAGCACCTCTCCCTGCCTGCAGATCAAGGGAGTGTTAGGTGAGTGTGTAGAACAAGAGAACGTGCTAGAAAAGAATCCAGAAATGGGAAGGTGGCAGGAATTAGTGTGTTTTTAAAGACAGACTGCTTAGGAAGTGTCCCAGGAAAAATAGAAGTAAGAAGCTCCTCCCTGGGCACCAAGAACTTAGGCAGCTTTTAGGATATCAATGCATCCTTCATTTTGTTTGCTGTGTGTCCACAGGAGAAATACAAGTGATTCAGCCGTTCAGCATGCCACAAGGAGCCTACAGGCCAGTGGGGGAAGTGAAGGTATTAACACGTGTAAGTGTAACATGAAGGTGGAAGAGAGAATGCTGCAAGAGATGAGAGAACAGGGGCCATGCGAGCTAGACATTTGTGAAGAGGAAATTATTGAGGCTTCCTCAGTACAGGGCTGTTTTGAGCTGGTACTTGAAGCCAAGTAAGCCATCAAGAGATGGGAAGTGCACTCCATACAGAGGACATAGGAGGAGACAAGGCACAGAGGCAGGTCCTCAGCAGGTCTGTAATGTAGTGTAGGGTAGGGTAGGGTAGGTCTGAGGAGTGAGAGTACCTTAGTCTGCCTTGGGCGTACACGCTGAAAGGTGGTTTTGAACTCTATCACATTCTTTCCAGAACTTCAGGAGCTGTCCTCAGGTGGCCCTATTGACTGGAATGCTAAGTGGGCCACAGCTGACGTGGTTGCTGTAGGGGATTTTGTTTTGGTGCCTTATGAGAGGAAGCCAGGATCAGAGAGAGGCAGTAGAATTCCAAGTGATGTAACAGCTCATATTTTCTTCCATTCTTTCCCAGAAGGAGAAGGTGAGAGCTGATGATCTGTGGGGCCCCACGATGAGTCTGGAAAGGTGACGTGCAAATGGCATTCCCTAAGAACTCTGTCCCCACTCCTAACTTCAGCAAACAGTTTGGAAACCAGCCTGAAACCACCAGGAATGACTAGCCTTCTTCAGCTGGTTGGAAAACAGTGTTTATTGTTCCTCTGGCATTTCCCCAAAGCGGCCACCTGACATAACTCACAGAGGGGAGAGGAATGGAGCATGGCAGACGGAGGGCACTTTCCTCTCTCCAAGAGAGAGGGTGGAAAGGTGTCAAAGCCAGGGAGAGGGAGGGAGATAATAGAGCAGGTCTTGAATGATGTGGGCGGATTCTGATGCATTCCAGTTCTTAGAAAAGTAAGCTGCTACCAAAGAAACCTTGGGCATAGTGAAATGCTTTCTGAGATATCTGGTTTCCCTTGACAGAACAAGCACACAAACAAAATAATTGCATGTCCCAATATGGATGTGTGACCAGGTGGACAAGGTTCTTCATCCAGAGAGCCTCAAGCTAGAGACCTAGCTAAGTGGACATATTTTTGAGCCAATTTTAATCATTTACATTTTTCCTTTTAAGTGACATCCAAATTGGCAAGGAGTTATACATCATATTTTCTTAAAATTTAAAAACACAAATCTTCTTTCTGTACCTTTAACAAGCTCTCACATACATTCCTCAATGAACCTGCTATACAGTAATATTCTTTCTTATGGTCAAAACATCTTAGTATACTATAAAGTACAAAAAGGTTGAAATAAAGTATGAATCAACATTATAAACATACATACACATAAAATGAAAGAATTAAAAAAATAGTGAAGATACATATAGCTTGTGTTTATCTCTCTTCTCCAAATTTTCTGTATTGAGCATACCTTTGTATTCAGCTAAGTTTTGCTTTTTTAAAACTAAGGGGATTCCTTCCCTTCTTCTTCCCTGGAAATAAAGGAGGACAATTCATTCATAGGATATGATTTCAAGTCCCCTCACCTTTTTCTCAAGATACACCAGCATGTTCAATACACAGAAGCAGGTCCTATTTCGAGATGTGGACTGACTCTCACAGAGTGGACAGAGAACAGCAACAACTGCTCTAACTTCCGGCACTATGAATATGGCAATATGACTCAAGTTTACATTGGTGTTTTATTAACCTGTCTCATGGCTTGACCATTTGTGTTGTATTTCTAGCAATCTAGGGGCCTATATTTTCCTTACATGTACCAAGATTGGTGAATGCTTCATGGATTCTGTCCTTAAGCTATCTGTGGTCAGAGGAGGTGCTTCAGGTATGGGTCCTGAAGACTGGACTCAAGGCGCTAGAGGATAAACCAGAAGGGGTCAAATCAGGGGAAATAGCAGAGGGGAGCCCATGGTCAGAGCCAAAGGACAAGTGTTTATCTAAGGTCAAGAAATGGAGGAAAGCATCAGGAGCCTTGGTAACAGACTGGGTCAAAAAATGAATTAGCTGTGACCTTGGGAAAGAAGGCTCTACACTTGTGCTCTTGTAAGATATCAGGGACTGAGTTTTCCAAGATACCGGCTGTGCAGCTTAGGAATGGTTTGGTAGATTTAAAAGAGTTTATTAGGTGCGATTAATGTGCTGAACTCAAATGCATGTCTTGATACTCATGTCTATTAAATTCAGTCTGGCTATATTTGGTCCATTGTTACAACTCAATAAGAAATTTGTGGGACCTGATTCTGTCACCCATATGTTAGTTCTTATTTCCAGCTCTGTCTGTGATCCACAGATCTGATCATTGTGTATTCCAGATATTCAAAGCAAATCCATTGAAATCTATCATCAAAGACCCCTGATGCATCTTCCACGGATGGCCATTCAATCATAGGCCCCACCACTTCCCTCCTTGTCTCTGAGGATAACATGAGAGACCCCATGAAATCCTTTATTGAAGAACATTTCTCCAGATCCATCAGCTTAATGACCCTAACCAAAAGACCTGGGATGAATTTGACAAGACCTGTTCTAGTGAGCAGATTATACCTCATCTCAGAATTTCCCCCTCCAGGCTAAGTAAGCCCAAGGGCTCTAGTATTTTCTTCATAACAGAAAGGAGAATAAATTGCAATAAGTAGAGTGATACTAAGCTAGCTTAATGTCCATTTGGGTGATGTACAAATTTCCATCCCCAAATACATTCATTCTCAGATATTTTTATTGTTGTGTGGATGGAATCACTTTGCCTAAAGATTCTAGCTACCTGGATACCCAAACACATACCCACAAAGTAACCTGATCTCAGTACCAGATCTGATCTGGGGACCAATAATTAGCTTTGCTGGTCTAGAAACTCTTTGAATAGGCCTCTGGTATTGAACAGATTCATGAAACCCGACCCATGACAAACATACATTTATTCAACAAATTCATTTGTTCATTTGAAAAAAATATGCTTCTTTGTATCAACTCGGTGATTGGCACACTGGTTCTGGATTCTGGGATTGCTGGGATACAGCAGCAAAGAAGAGGTCCTCACAGAGTTACGTTGTTGGGAAGAGGCAGATAACAAATAAGTAGGCAAATGAATTTTTTAAAAATGTAATTTCAAATGGTTGTAAATGTCATGAAAAAAAATAATGCAGGTTGGGGGGATAAAGAAGGACTGCTGTGTGATGAATGGACAACTGATCGTATTAATATATTCATGTGTGATACGGATTTGCTTTCCTGTGACCAGTGCTTTAGTTTTCACTTACAAAGGGCGGGAAAGCTCTGGCATACATGTTAATTTGGAAGGCAAGAAAGGCAGGATGGTAGAAAAGACAGAAGGATGGTAGCTTCTCCTGTTGTGTTGATACCTCCAGCTGACCCAGTGGAATGGTAAGAAATGAAATATGGAAGGAAGGATATTACGTAAGTATAGTTTAGCAAAATAATAATAATAATAATAAATAAAAATAAACCTAAGCTCAAATGATATGTTACAGATATGATCTGATGTAGCCTGTCTCTCCACTTCACCTCCTAACCCTAAGCTGAAAGATATGAAGACAATGAATGTGCAGTTCTGGGTTCTTCTGACTTGACAACTCCCCCACTCTGTGTGGGCTGTCGAACCCACCCTATCATGGGTATGGCACTTGAAAAGAAAGGAAGGCAGTGGAGACCTGTTCACTCATGCCAGCATGTATTTATCATCTCATTTAGAGCCTGTGCAGTGCTTTTTGGCTAATACAGCAAGTTGAAGACAAAGAAACTTCAGCTGAATGCGACATCAATTTCCATCTTAAAAAAAAACTTTTGTTTAATGTTTATTTATTTTTGAGAGAGAGAGAGTGAGCAAGGGAGGGGCAGTGAGAGATGGAGACACAGAATCCGAAGCAGGCTCCAGGCTCTGAGCTGTCAGCACAGAGCCCGACATAGGGCTTGAACCCACAAACTGTGAGATCATGACCTGAGCTGAAGTTGGATGCCTAACCAACTGAGCCACCCAGTCGCCCCTCAGTTTCCATCTTGATGACGTCACAAGCCTCAAAGAAGTCTGGTTTTGCTGAGAATAAAAAATAATAGTTACAAATTTTAAGCACTTTCTACATGTCGTAACTTTCCTATGTATTGTACATGGACTCATTTCTTTTAATCCAACAAGAAAATCCATAGTGTATTAGTTAAGATTGCTGTATCAGATATGTCTCCAAAGGAATAATGACTTACTCAATAGAATTTCTTTTTTTAATCGTGCATATAATGTAAGGTGATTCCAGGTTGCTAAAGGGCCTCTGCTCCACACAGTCATTCCGGTACCAAGAATGTTAAAATCTCTGCCTCATGGAACCAGTGGAAAAGTAAAGACGATGAATATAGGAAGTTTTTAGTAGGTCAGGCCTGGAGGAGTTGTAGACTCCTGCTCATATACTACTGGCTAGAAGTTGGTCACATGGCCACTCCTAAAACTTCAGGAGAGGTTGGGAAATGTAGTCTCACCAAATGCCGGTGGGGGGAGGAAAGGGCGACAAGAACTGCTAATATTATCTTGAGTTTACCTGTGAAGAAACCAAGGTTCAGAAAATTTAAGTATCTTGTTCTAGACAGTAACTAAGTATATTTATAAGCAAGTAGGTAGGTAAACTAGGGTCTGGTTCCAGTGAGGTTAATCCAACGTTTTTTTAACAAATGTTAATCCAACATTTTTTTAAACAAATGTTTATTTATTGAGAGAGAAAGAGAGAGAATGAGTGTGCATGAGTGGGGGAGGGGTAGAGAGAGAGGGCGACAGAGGATCTGAAGCAAGCTCCATGCTGACAGCTCAGAGCCCAGTGCTTGAACTCACAAACCGTGAGATGATGACCTGAGTGAAGTCAGAGGCTTAACCAGCTGAGCCACCCAGGCACTCCAACTCTAGAGAGATTCTTTTATTTTAAATATAATTTACTGTCAAGTTGGCTAGCACACAGTGTATACAGTGTGCTCTTGGTTTTGGGGGTAGATCCCTGTGGTTCATTACTTTCACACAACACCCGGTGCTCATCCCAACAAGTGCAGAGATATTCTTAACAAATGTGCTGTGTGGTCTCTTGAAGGATGTGCAGACTGTGGTAAACCTTCCAGATTTACAGCCTCTCCCTCCCCTCTGGGTAGTGCCGAGCATACAATGCCAAAGTTTTGCTTCTCTGGTCCCCATTTTTCTATACTTCTTTTGGGCTAACCAACTCTCTTCCATTCCCATAGTCTTCCTCTGCATGGGTTAATATCTATTAGACTGGATCAACTTGCCTTTTCCCTTTGTCCAGGAAAATTTTCTATATCCTATTTCTGCATTGATTTTACTGACAAACAGAATTCTCAGGTGTATTTCATTGTTTCTTCCACTCAGATGATTCTGCCTTTCGTCAATAAAATCACTGCGGACAATCAGGCTATTTTTGGCATCATTTTTACACCTGTGTCATTAAAACAGTCATGCCAGCTTTCTCTCTTGTTGTCACTCTCAGGATGTCCTACTCATAGCTGTTACCCCTCTGGACCCTGGACAGCTTGGCTCTGCTTGTCCATCTTTAGTTTTACTGACCTCATGAGCACCCCCCTCTTCATGGGAGTAAGCAAGTCCATGACAGTGCAGAGACTTAAAATTTCACAAAATTGTACAATGAATATTTAGGCCCTGCCCTGCCCACATTGCAACATCTTTCTCGATTCCTTCCCAATTCTGAACACAAACCCACCCCACACCATAAAATGTACCTCTCATTCTAGGTACAAGGAGTGTTTTCAAGATAGGAGGAATGAGCCTGCCTTTTGATGCCAATTCAGTGGGGTTTGTCGTCAGGAGACCAGGTGACTCAGCCTCCCCATCTCAGGGAATGGGAACCATAAATGTCTGAGTAGAGTATGTAACTATGCCCAAGGATAAAATACAACTCTGACTATCTAACTATATTTTGATCTGATAATCCTTTAAGAAGAAAGAGGATGCTACTTGTTTCTCCAATGCAGCATTTTATGGAAGGTAAGAGCACTATCATGAAGAGAAAGTGTTAAGAAATTAACTGGAGGGGCGCCTGAGTGGCTCAGTCGGTTGAGCTTCCGACTTTGGCTCAGGGCATGATCTCACAGTTCGTGAGTTCAGGACCTGTGTCAGGCTCTGTGCTGATGCCTCAGAGCCTGGAGCCTGAGCCATCAGATTCTGTGTTTGCCTCTCTCTCTGCCCCTCCTCAGCTTGCACTCTGTCTCTCTCTCTCAAAAATAAATAAACTTAAAAAATTTTTTTAAAACAAATTAACTGGATACCTTTCCCCTTTAAGGTTGAGACTGATTACAGTTTATCCCAATTATTTTAAAGTATGTATTCCCATTTTCAAAGCTCTGTATATAGGAAATACATTTTGTAGGATGGGAGGTATAAAAGTGATCTTGTCACCCATTTCTAAAATTGTGAGTAGGTTCCTTACTATTCAGCTAGGAGGAAAAGTATGCAAAATCTACAAAATTCATCCCCTATTTATTATTTCAACTATGAACTTTACTGTTCATTGCCTATAAAGTTTTATAATATGAATGTTCAACTCTTTAGGTAATATAATATAATATGTAAAATAGTCAATATGACTCTGACTAATTTGGGCTGATGAAATTCCATTTTCATAATGACCCTCTACCCCTCTTGGGAAAAATGGTGAGAAATGGAATGGACAGTAGGTTTGCATGACATGGGGATTAAAATATTTGAGAAAGATGGGGCGCCTGGGTGGCTTAGTCGGTTAAGCGTCCGACTTTCGCTTAGGTCATGATCTCGCGGTTCGTGGGTTCGAGCCCCGCGTCGGGCTCTGTGCTGACTGCCCGCTCAGAGCCTGGAGCCTGTTTCAGAGTCTGTGACTCCCACTCTCTCTGACCCTCCCCTGCTCACACTGTCTCTCTCTCTCCTAGAAATAAATAAAACATTAAAAAATTAAAAAATATATTTGAGAAAGATAAGTAGTGGGAAACACCTATGCGAAGAAGAAATTTATCTCAAGGTGGAGAAACAAGAAGGTTCTGAGATGCTAGGTAGCCATTGGTGGGAATGAATGCTTTGAATGCTAACTTCAAGGTGCCACCCAGATAATACTCTGCACTTGAGGAGATTATCAGAAGTTTATTGGAAAAGGAAGATAATTGCAACACTGAATTATGTGCTCCACAAAGTCATGACTATCACTGTCTTGTTCTCCACTGTGCCCCCAGTTTCAACCCCAATGCCAGGCATGTGGTAACTGCTAATCAAATATTTGTTGAATACATGTTGAATTAATGGATGGATGGATGCATGGATGGATGGATGGATGCATGGGTGAAAATGACAAGAGCCAAGCTACTCTTTGGGGTTGCTTGTAAAGAAGTTATAATATTGCTGGGGAGAGAACCTTCCCCTATGTCACTGGCAGTGTGGAGGTCAAGCTAGGGTAATGACAGCCCCAAGATTAAGAATAGCCAAGAAGAGGTCTGATGGTTGAGTCTACTACATGGCAAACTGAGGTCGCAGCATGACAGAATGACAAGCCAGCAGCAAGAAGCAAATGAATGAACCCCATCCTTCTCAGGACCTTCCAGGGGAAGACAGGAGACCAGAGAATTTAGGGACCAATGATTGTACAGGGGATGTAATATCAAACCACAGTTCATTATTGCTTGTAACCTTAGCAGTGACTGTACTTCTCTCCTCTTATCACCTCCCTGGTTCCTGCTTTGCTCCCTTGATGCTCATGTTGACTTGGGCAAAATGAAGTTGAGTTTCTATTTTTTTAAAAAAACTTTTCACTCTGAAACGTAAGCCTAATTCTGCTTTGTGGGATAAGAACCCTAAATAAGTCTGTTTTCTTATGTGTTAGTCCCTCAAACAGAGAAAGTATGATAGGAAAAATTTTCATCTTCCTTTTATATCAGAAAGATCCAGAAATTATATCTCCCTACTTATATTGTGATTGTGGGAGAATTTTGTTCAACTTATACCTTACAGTCTCTCTCCTCACCTCCTTGAGGCTCAGAGGAGAATTTAATTAAGACACCTCAAATTGATTAATGAACACAGATTGTACCTTCCAGTTCACTTTTCTGACACTTACAAAGTCATTTAGGGTTGGAGGCATATTAATCGGGCCTTTTTTTGTTGTTGTTGTTACAAGGTTAAAATGTGTTCACTGTCCAGTATGTAGGACCCAGGAAGATAGAATTTCTTTCTTTGTCATTTATTACACACTGTCAAATTTATAAAATTAAAATTACATGGAAACAAATAATTTACTTATTGCCTAAATCTGGTTCTGATCCCATCAATAGTTTCTTGGTATAAGATTGCCTTTATTTCCACCCTTTGTTCCTAGGGGTTCTTCTGATGTAGGAGAGAAAAGATCTTTAAGAAATCTCCCCCAGCTGACCTCCATCAGTTCAGCTCACTTTGCACTTGTTGGTAATTACTGTATGTATTTATGTCTGCTGTAGTGAGTCTCTTTCCCCACCCTTCGGCTCAGGAAACTATAGAACGGCTGACTTCCTTCTTGCTGGCTCCGAGCAGAGAGGAAGTGGGTGTACATGTGGTGACTTTTGTTAGGTAACTGGAGATCTGAAACACACAAACACTACAGATTAAAACTTAAATAAGGTTTGGTTCCCTCCTTCCCACCATGACCCTATCTCCATTGACTTAGCAGCATCCACTGTCTCGGAGAATACTGATGGAAGGCAGACTTAGAGAGAACAGAGGCAAATTCTTTCTTTCTTTCTTTCTTTCTTTCTTTCTTTCTTTCTTTCTTTCTTTCTTTCTTTCTTTCTTTCTTTCTTTCTTTCCTTCCTTCCTTCCTTCCTTCCTTCCTTCCTTCCTTCCTTCTTTCTTTCTTTCTTTCTTTCTTTCTTTCTTTCTTTCTTTCTTTCTTTCTTTCTTTCTTTCTTTCCTTTCTTTCCTTACAAAAAATCCAAATAGACTCTTGAAACTCAGAGCAGAGACACTATTCTTGAAATCTTAGGCCTTTTGCAGGGGAGACAAGGGATGAGGTTGTTTTTTTGTTTTGTTTTTAAAGGCTCAAACTCTAAAGGAAGCCAGATATAGAATTAGTTCCCTCTATAGCTATCTGCAGAAAAAGGTGACAGCCTGGGTGAAGAGAAGCATCAAGGAAAGACAAAGGGGCTTAGCTACCAGGTGGTCCCAGAGATGGGTCTGGCCTTTCCCTCAGCCTCTGAATAATCCTGGAAGAGACCGATGACAGTGGAATGGAGCCCAGAGAGAGGAGGACACCTGAGAAGAGGAGACCTGTGTTTTGCTTCTAGATAAAGCCTGGAGATAAATGCTTTAGAGAAGTCTTTTACATCCACTTTGGAAAATAGTTCACAACATAAATGGGGATGGGGCAGAGATCTAAGCAGAGATTGCTGGAGATAACATCTCTGCCTCCCACACCCAACAGGCCCTTATGACACCTGAGAGGCACAGGATAATAACCGAAAGTGCCATAGGCCCCTTAGGGGGACGCAGAGTAGCTGACAGAGGATGGCTTACAGGAGGGGCCTGGCCATCAGAATGAGGAGGATGACCTCTCTGGATTTGTCTGCTGAACACAAGGCACAATGGAGCATACACTGGCAGACACAGAAGGCCCCCAAGGTAGACCAGAGTTTATATATGGTGCATTGCATCCCAACAAATTCCATCCCAGATATGGGAGGTAGACCAGACACCGCATCCCACCAAAATCCCTCTCAAAGTTAGATGCCATTTTGTGGGCAGGATGAGCAGAACACTGGTAAATCTCAGCCTAAAGTGCCTGGAAGGAAAGTTGCTTAACTAATTGAGTTTATCTGATATAACAGCTTACATTTTCTATATCAGACAGAATGAAGGCTCTGGCTAGGTATTGAATGAGTCAGAGAATGTTTACAAAGTTATAGTCTTTGTGTCCATTGGGATTTTTAGAAAGTTTATTTATTTTGAGAGAGACAGAGACAGTGTGAGTTGGGGAGGTGCAGAGACAGAGGGAGGCAGAGAATCCCAAGCAGGCTCTGTGCTGTCAGGGGCTCAAATTCAAGAACCATGAGATCACAAGCTGAGAAGAAATCAAGAGTCAGATGTTTAATCTACTGAGCCACCCAGGCACCCCAATATCCACTATTTAAATTAGGGTTCCTGCTCAGAAACTGATTTCTCTTAATCTCCTTTATATGTTTTTAATAGGGGGATGATTTGCACTTTCCTAATTTCTTGACCCCTTCATGATTTTTTTCTTGTTTATTATTATAGTAATATTAAAATTTACATATAGACGGTTATATTGAGCTACCTAAAAATGTAAGTCATTTGTCACCAACACCAAATACACAATTTAAAGGTGTATGACAAACTGGAAAACCCATTTACAACAAACAAAATGAAGGGTGAGTAGCCCTAAAGTAAAAATGAAAACAATTCTAATCACATAAACACTAATACTGGTATAAAAATGTGAAAAGGACACACATAAACTGGCATGATTGAAATGAATGGTGCTTAAGTCTGATGAGGGTGGGGTGAAACCTTGGCCCATGTCCCCTCTCCGAGGAGTCACACAGTGACAAATTTCATGGGGGGGATATATCACGAGAAGAATCCCATGAGCTTTAAAATGAGCACTTCTAGGGGCTCCTCGGTGGCTCAGTCACTAAGCATCCAACTTCGGCTCAGGTCATGATCTCGTGGTTAGTGGATTCAAACGCTGGGCTCTGTGCTGACAGCTCAGCACCTGCTTCTGATTCTGTGTCTCCCTCTCTCTCTGCCCCTCCCAGGCTCATGCTCTGTCTGTCTCTCTCTCTCAAAAAGAAATAAATGTTAAAACATTTTTAGAAAAGCACTTCTTTGACTACAAAAATTCCATTTCTAATAATCTAAAGAGATATATGATTCCAAACACATATTTAAACATAGTCACTGCTCATACATGGGTTAAAATGGTGGCCCAGTGGAAACAGTACCTACAGGCAATGATAGGGTCTCTTCAATGATGATTTATGCCTAATCTATGATGGGTGGTATGTAGCCATTTTTAAACATCCTGTTTTAAAACAGCATTCAATGGCAGGAGCAATAATAATGCTATAAGATTAAGTGAAAAGAGCAGGATACAAATTTCTACATGTCGTGTGGTACCAATTTTACTACATACATGTGTGTTTATGGGCTTGTGTATATCTTCATAGAAAGGCCCTGGTAGAGAGGCACCTAGGTGGCTCAGTTGGTTGAGAATCTGACTCTTGATTTCAGCATGGGTCATGATCTCCTGGTTGTGGGGTCGAGCCCCATATCAGGCTCCTTGCTGAGTGTGGGACCTGCTTAAGAGTCTCTTTCTCTTCCCTTCTCTTGCTCATGCTCTCTGAAAATAAATAAGTAAATAAACAAATAAATAAATAAGAAAGATTCTAAAAAATATTTTTTAATGTTTATTTTTGAGAGAGAGGGACAGAGCACAAGCCCAGGAGGGGCACAGAGAGAGAGAGAGGGAGACACAGAACTTGAAGCAGGCTCCAGGCTCTGAGCTGTCAGCAGAGAGCCCAACGTGGGGCTTGAACCCACTAACCATGAGATCATGACCTGAGCCAAAGTCAGATGTTTAACAACTGAGCCACCCAGGTGCCCCAATAAGAAAGATTCTAGAAGAAAACACACACAATGCACACAATGTCTATGTATATTTTAAGTGAGAGAAATAAGTCTACCTATCAATGACTAATCTTTTTCCTCCTTATCTTTCTAATTTTATGATTTTGTAATCTGATGAGAACATTATAAATTGGCACATCAAGCAAGCCATCAAGCAAAAAAAAATCTTATTTTCGGCATTTATTATTTTTCCTTTGAATCCAATCAAAGGAAGGAATACAGGACTTTCAGATGGCAACTTGCCAACATCACAGATCGGGATTTTAATGAATTCCCTCCTTCTGAGGCCTAATTTAAGCCCAATTTAAAGTAAACAAAACAAACATATTACTCCATAAAGAGGAATGAGCACTTCTTTGTTGTGTAGACTTTGAATTTGAATCTCTTTGTAAAATGAAAAATAGAGCAAAAAATTAGCTTAATAAGCTAGACTGTTCCTCTGCTCAGGCTTTTCTCATTAAAGGTTTAATAACATAGAATGCCATTAGAAAATGTAGGTTTATACAGTGTGTCAGTGACTCTGTTTTCTTCTCCCTGAATGTTGACAAGGGAATATTCTAGATGCAGGGATCAGCATGTTTGCGAAATAATCTGGTTCTTCAGTGACCTCGGTCCTTTTCATCTCACATCTTCCTTTCCTCTCAAACACACCTGCACATCTCCCACACGCGCACACTCTACCTTGTTTTGTGAAGTTAACCAACCACCGGTGGGCAGTCTAGACTTCACATCAGCGCACCTCTTAATGATGCTCTCAGACCCACAGAGTGAAAAGCTTATGACTGAGCCCAAGATGAGAATCCCCTCAGAAGAGGGGCATTAATGGCGGGATGGATAGCTATGTTCTCAGCAAGCTGCACCTGTCTTTCAGCCCATGACATGACCAGCAGGACAACACGAATCTAATGTGCTTGTCTGTCTTAGTCTATTGGAGCTGCTATAACAAAAATACCATAAGCCAGGTGGCTTGTAAATAACAAATATTTAGGGGCACCTGGGTGGCTCAGTCAGTTGACTTCGGCTCAAGTCATGATCTCACAGCTCGTGAGTTTGAGCCTGTATCGCGCTCTTTGCTGACAGCTCAGAGTCTGGAGCCTGCTTCAGATTCTCTCTCTCTCTGTCTCTCTCTCTCTCTCAAAAATAAATAATAAACTTTAAAGTTTTTAAAATAAATAACAAATATTTATTTCTCACAGTTCTGGAGGTTGGGAAGTCCAAGGTCATGGCAATGACAGATCCAGTGTCTGGTGAGGACTCATTTCCACATAGACAGCTGTCTTCACAAGGTGGAAGTGGTGAGGGGGTCTGTTTTGTAAAAGTGCTAATCCCATTCATGGGGACTCCACTCTCATGACCTAAGCACCTCCCAAAAGTCCACCTCCTTATACCGTCACACAGGGGTGGGGTAAGATTTGGGCATAGGAATTGGGGGTGGGGGTGCACATATTCAGTCTATAGCACCATCCAAAGCATTAGCAGGAGATGTGAAAGAACATAGGTTTGTTGATCACAGGTCCCAGGCTGCTCACTCTTTACTAGGAACAGTGGGTCACGATTTAGAAACAGCTGGTCCTGGTGAAAAAGATGTGTACTTGCCATATTTGTTCTACTGAGCTCTCACCTCACCCTGTGAGGTAAGTGCTTTCATCTCAAATGGGCAGAAGAGGAAAGTGAGGCTCAGAGAAGCTTAAACCACCTGCACCTAGTTTGTTCAGGTCTTTTACTCCCTGGCTCAGCCCTTCCTCCACCACTGCTCCTCTCTCAGCTAAGAGGACAGCCCTGGATGTAGCTCGGCTCTTCTGGACATGAAATGGTGGCTGAGCCACACCGCAGCCAGCTTCCAGCACAGGATGTGACAGAGAAGACCTGAACCTCTCCCCCCTTCTTCCCTACTCAGACCAACTTTTATTTTATTATTATCATTTTAATGTTTATTCTGTTTAAACATTAGAGAGAGAGAGAGTGAGCAGGGGAGGGGCAGAGATAGAGGGAGAGAGAATCCCAAGTAGGCTCCAGGCTCTGAGCTGTCAGCACAAAGCCTGACATGGGGCTTGAAAACACAAACCGTAAGATCATGATCTGAGCCAAGATCAGAAACTTAACCGACTGAGCCACCCAGGCACCCTATCCAGACCAACTTTTAGAAAGAACTTTGTTTCTAAGGCATTTGTTCTTTGGTGTATCCTCACACAGTCACTGTCTGTTGAAAGTAAATGGGATTATTTTCCTTCAGAACTTTCAGCCATCTCTTCCTTCCTGATAACTCTTCATCCCTCCCCTTTTATAATATGACTTGAAATCATTAACTTCTGAAAACTGAAACTCATTTACACAGATATATTACCTCTCTCAGGCCTATTTTGTTTTCAAGGCTTAGGTAATTAATTGTGGAGAAACAAGCTTTATCCAGTAATCCACTATACAAAAATTTGCAGGATCATAAAACACCATGGGTATATGCTTCCCTCCTCTCTTCCCTTTTCTTTCCTTCCTCCCTCCCTCCTCTCTCCTTCCCCCCTCCCTCCCTTCCTTCCTTTCTTCCCTCCCCTGCTCCCTTTAACCAAGAGGGTGACTATACAGCCTTATTTTCCCAGAACAGTCTTAATTTTCACATGTTGTACCAATATAACTATGACTACCACCCACTTTCACTATCAGAGGTGTCCTGGTTTGAGTGAAAAGTTATATGATTTCTCAATCCAGTCAACACGCATTTATTGAGCATCTAATAGACAAATCTACTGTACCAAGGACACTGTGTTGGGGGCTAAAGATGCACAAACGGTTCTCAGCCTGCAGTTAGGTCAACCAGCATTGAATGTTTCATGCCTGTGGCCCTACTAAGTGCTACAAAGGATAAAGGCTATACCAGGAGAATTGCCATGGGTTTCAGGAAGCAGATTACCCTGTTTTCCAAGCCCAGCATAGTTTAGAACTTTGGCCAAGTTGGCCTCAAAGAGTCTCAGTTTCTTTATCTATCAAAAGGGCATACCCGTGGGGCTGTGGAGAGGATTAAAATGGATAATGTTAATAAAGCATCTAGCACACAGCCTGGTACTTTGAGACTTAAAAATGGTAGATAGTATCAATATTTTATGATTATTACCACAATTACTATTTTATTGCTTTTGTAATTACAAAAGAATTGCATGCTTATTGTAAGCAATTTCAACAACACAGAAATATATGGTGAGAAGTGGAAGTTACCCTCACATTGCTCCCCAATTCCACTGCAAAGTTGATAAGTGTTCAGCTTGTGGGTATCCTTCTATATCTTGTTTCATTCATAAACAAACTATATACATATATATCTCTTTATATATATATGTGTATACATATATATCTCTTTATATATATGTGTATATATATAGAGAGAGAAGTGTGTGTGGCATAAATGTGACAGATGCTAAATGGGATATCTCCCATTGTTTTAGGTTTGAGCTAATGAATCAAAGATGAAGGCAATAGATATGTGACCCATATTCTTTTTTTCAATATACAAAAATCATTTTATTTACAAGTCCAGTAATGTGTGTGTGTGTGTGTATGTGTGTGTGTGTACACACACACACACACACATATATTTTATTCTCAAGTTAGTTAACTTAGAGTGTAGTCTTGGTCTCAGGAGTAGAACCCAGTGATTCATCACTTACGTATAACACAGTGCTCATCCCAACAAGTGCCCTCCTTAATGCCCATCACCCATTTCTCCCACCCCCATAAACCCTCAGTTTGTTCTCTGTATTTAAGAGTCTGTTATGGTTTGCCTGCCTCTCTGCTTATATTATATTTTTACTTCCCTTCCCCTATGATTATCTGTTAAGTCTCTCAAATTCCACATATGAATGAAATCATGTGGTATTGGTCTTTCTCTGACTGACTTATTTTACTTAGCATAATACCCTCCAGTTCCATCCACATTGTTGCAAATGATGAGCTTTCATTATTTTTCATCATTGAGTAGTATCCAATTATATATATATACATATATATACATACATACCATATCTTCTATTTTTGCTCTTTTATTTTATTTTACTTATTTTTTTTTTACAAATAGTTTGTTGTCAAGTTGGTTCCCGTATAACACCCAGTGNATTTGTCTGTTGATGGACATTTGAGCTCTTTCCATAATTTGACTATTGTTGATAGTGCTGCTATAAACACCGGGGCGCATGTGCCCCTTCAAATCAGCATTTTTTATCCTTTGGATAAATTCCTAGTAGTGCAATTGCTGCGTGACCCATATTCTAAAGAGAGGCATGGTACCCACTCACCAGGATTTACTGAAACAAAAATGAGAATGGTGACATCATCATTAAGCTTATATAAAGGCAGAGAGAAATTAACTTGAAATAATATTTGAAAGTAATTAATAGAAGTAGAGACAGACAGGTCTTTGGCTTTTCTCCTCTATTTCAGATCCAGTAAGGCCCCCCCCACCCCCCACATGAATGGCTCATGAAGGTGAGAAAGGAAACAGAGGTCTGACTCCCAGGTTGAATGTCTGCAGAGCTGGATACTGATGTGAAGCAAGGTTGGAGGGTTCTGAGGAGAACCTAAGGAGTGTTTTCAGGGGTTTGGGGTGTGCATGCACACAGAGACTGGTGACAACTTTCCTCTGGGAGAAGTGTGAGGGCCGGAGGCTGTCCGGGGTCCGTGGCGGGGCATAGCCTGGAAAGGGCCAGCAGTCTGGCAAGTTGTGTGTGATGGGGAAAGAATGTGTGAACTTTGCACATAGAGAATCACCAGACTTGAGCCTGCGCCAAAGGGTGCCCAGTTATGGTACAGAGACCCCCAAATGTAAGATTGTGGGGTAAACGGTTATATTACAGGTGGAAAATGACTCCTTTGGCTTCTGTTGAAGGTTCCCATCAGTATTTCCAAGGAACTCACAGATACACCTCCGTAAGTGAGCTCACCATGACAGAGACCATTGACAGGATTATCACAGCAGTGGCCACACAGGATATTTGGATCTTTCCTTCAAAACTTCCTTTTCCATGACTTGGCCCTCTTGGGATGGGAGTAAAGGAAGAAAGAGTACAAGAATAGGTATCCCCACCCCCTTGCTCCATTACTGGTCTCCAAAGTATGGTTAGCGCTGTGCTGGTAGAGGGGAGAAGTTTTGAACTGGATGTGAAACTGAAGTTTTGATTCAGGCTGGCTATATTTTCTAATATCTTCAGGTGATCAGGAAAGGGGCTATGGGGCTGCCTGTCATAGTCATCATATGACTGGGAAGGGAGATCATGGAAACAAACACACAGCTATTTTCTGTTACTGAGTTCAACTTACACACTTAATAATAAGCCACCTACACACATGCACACCAATACATCACATTACATGTGATATAATAATCACAACAGTAGAGTTTTTAAAAATATTTATTTATTTTTGAGAGAGAGAGAATGAGTGGGGGAGACACAGACATAGAGGGAGAGAGAGAGAATCCCAAGCAGGCTCTGTGCTATCAGTGTAGAACCTAATGTAGGGCTTGATTCCACTAACTGTGAGATCATGACCTGAACTGAGATCAAGAGTTAGACTCTTATCTGACTGAGCTGCTCAGGTGCCCCTATAGTAGAGTTTTTTTTTTTTAAAGACATCAAACTACAAACTTTTTATAGCTTGCTTTCCTCACTAATCAATATATAGTCTATGATAGTAAGTCTAGAACTGCCTTGTACATTTAAATAGATTTATAGTATGCTGTTTGGGGTATGCACAAAATTTTAGTTAACCATTCCTTAAATGGGGGACATTCAGATAGTTTCCAATTTTATACTGCTAGAAAGAATGCTTCAGTGTATTTCTTTTTATCCAAGTGCCAATATTTCTGTAGAAGAGATTCCTAGAAGTGAAATGATATGCATTTTTTTAAAGTTTGGTAAATACTGCCAAATTGTCTTCCATAAAATTTACATCAATTTATCTTCCCACCAAGAATGCAAAAGAGCTCCTATCTCTTCACACCAATGCCAAGAACATACACAAATATTTTTTAATTTGAAAGACTAAAAAACCTATCTTATAATTATTATGTTTTTAGACTTTTTTTACTGTAGTGAGGTTAGACATCTTCAAACAGGTTTTTTAAATTTTGCTTTTATGTAAATTGTCTATTCACCTCACCCACTTTTCTATTGGATAATTTAGCTTTTTGTTGACAATAGAGTGTTTCCCCTCTATTTCTGTTTCTCTCTCTCTCTGTACATGTATACACACAGACTGAAGAAATATGTATATGACAAATCTCTCTCTCTCTCTCTGTCTCTATGTCTATACAGATAAATGTCTGTCATTTATATCTTTCCCAGTTTATTGTTTACCTGTTTATCTCTTAAGGCTGCTTATGGTATCTTTTGCCTTACAAGAGTGTTACTTAATGTAGACTATCTTTAATTTGTTTTTACTTTGTATGTTAACCTAGGAAGGATTCCTTTAATGTACTTCAATATTATGACCTTTTGAATCTTTAGAACTTTGTTTGATTCATCTGGCATTAGTTTTATATGAACTCAAGTACCTCCCCTTTATATATAATACAAAATAAATATATAGTGTAACCAACAATCCTTGATTTTCTTTTATTATATGAATACATTTGTCTATCCTTATCTCAGCATCAATTTTATTACTAAAACTTTATAATGGCAAATTCCCCCTAATTAAAAAAAGTTTATTGACTATTTTCTTGCATTTAATCTTCCAGATAAAGTTTAAGGTTTATCCAGTGAAACTCTACCCTCCCATACAGACTTGTTTCAAACAAATCCTTTCATTAGGAATAACTAGAAAGATTGGACAAAATATCTTTTTAAATCCCTTTGGCGTGTTGGAGAACCACCAAAATAGCAGGGTATGTAAATGTAGATGTAGATATAAATAGTCATAATTTAGAAAATTATATTTTGTGTGTGTAACCTTCTTGAAGGTATTGGAGAGATACCAAAGCGATAAGTATTTAAGAGGGTATAACTCAGAAAGCAGAATCCATAGAGTTGAGTCCAATTGGTGGCTGAAAGATTGATTTTTCTTTTGATTCCTATGAAAAAGATGCTGTTAAAAAGAGCATAGGGTCCCTCAAAGAGGGCTAGCATTAGTAGATATATAGTCAAAGTTTTCAGCTGGAATACTTGAAGAGCTTTACTTTAGGAGTAGATGTAGCCTGAGATAGACTAACCTTAGCTCTCACAGAGGGAAGCCCAGCTAGAAGGGATTCAGATAGTAAAAGTGATCTACATCTATTATAAATGTTTTCAAAAGTAAAAACAAATATTTTCTGAGAAAGATAATGTCTTTTAAAGTCCTGGATTATTTCCATCATTTTTCATACACAATATTTAGAACTCAATAAAAAAATAATGAGTCAGACAAAGAAAGAAGAATTAACAAAAAAAAATAAAATACAAAGTAAGGAATAAAAATAAACACACAGAGGCTGTCTGGGTGGCTCAGTTGGTTAAGCATCCAACTCTTGATCTTGGCTCATGTCATGATCTTACGGTTTGTGGGTTTGAGCCTCATGTCAGGGTATGCTCTGTCAGTCCAGAGCCTGCTTGGGATTCTCTCTCTCTCCCTCTCTATCTGCTGCTCACGCACTTATGCTTTCTCTGTCTCTCTCAAAAATAAATAAATATTAAAAAAACAAAGAAATAGACCCACAGATGATATAGATGCTGGAGTTATCAGGTATGAACTTTAAATTAACTACAATTAATATGTTCAAGAAATGGTATGATAAAATGGAAAATTTCAACAGGAAACTAGAGACTATGTAAAAGAAGCAAATATAAACTGTGGAAATGCCATACTGTCGGTATGTACATACATATGGTACTGTACAATACCATAACTGAAATAAGGAACTAAATAGTTTAACATTAGATTGGCCATAGCTAAAGAGAGAGTTAGTAAACAGGAAGATAGGTCAGAAGAAAATATCTAGAATAATACAGAGACAGAATAGCATTAAATATGGGAGCATATAGGGACACACTGGAAAGATCTAACATATGTATAGCTGGAATCCTAGAAAAAAAAGAAAGAGAATATGGGCAGAAGCATATTTGAAGAGATATTGACTGAGATTTTCTTAAAAATTACCATAAAAATCAAATCACATTTTCAAGAAGTACTAGAAACCTCAATCATAATAAATAGCAAACAACAAAAAAACCCTTCACATCTATTGAGAACATAGTAACACTGATAAAAATCAAAGGCAGATTATTAAAACTAATCAAAGAAACAAAGGAAAGAAAGAAAGAAAGAGAGAAAGAAAAAGAAAATGATTGCCTTGAAAAAAGGCACAACAAAGATTTAGGGCTGACTTTCTAAAAGAAACAATGGAAGACAAAAGATAATGGAATAATATCACCCACATTCTGAAACATATTTATAGCAGCCTTTTCTTGGATACCACTAGTGAGTTCATCAAATTGCCAGCTCCATCTGGGGATACACCTGACTGATAGAAATTTCTTTCTTAGCTTGTGCTAAAATATATCTGCCTATAATTTTCACTGGTTTTATTCAGAGAATTTGGAAATTCAGAAATTTGGGAGCTAATTTTTTCCTCCATTTATTTGGGAAGGGTGATTCTCAGCAGCTTCTGGAGCTTAGGAACCCTTTTCAAACTTACCTAAGGTCTTCTACCATCCATCCTTTCTATAAATACTGAGCATCTATTATATACCTGTCAACTCTCCTAACTGGTATGAAAACAGTGATAACCAGGACACATTCACTATTTGCAGCTCATAATTTGGAGGGTGGGAAAGACAGTAACCCCAATGCTGTATGATGATTTCAAGTATAGGAATGAGTACAAGATGCCACAAGACTATATGGCAGGGGCATCTAATTCAACATAAAGAAAGAGGACATAGCTCCTAAAGGAACTGATACCTGAGATGAGACGAGGGTTAGCTATATATTTCTCTTTTTGAATGGAAATGCAAACTAGGTATTCTAGATGTAGAGAACCACACATGGAAAAGTATAAAAAAGTAAAAAGAACATGCCATCTGGTCTTTCTGTCTTCTCAACTGCAGCAGATGAGCTCCTTCCTGAAACCAGGAAATACAATTTCCAGCAGTTCCAGAACTGCATTGTTCCAGTTTAGCAGACTCAGTGGAAAGAAGCTTCTTTCTATAGTCCATTTATCACTTTCCAGAGATGAATTCTTCTTGACCTACTTTGGCTCTTATGCCCACTCCCTAAATGCCCACCATTTAGATTTGGTGAAGATATATAGTTCCAGGATTGGACAACTGTAAAGCATGATTAGAAAAGGGTCAATAAGTTCCAGCTCCAGTGGAATTACATGGAGTAGCGGGTGGGGTAGGAGCCCAGGGGATGAGATGTTGGTAAGAAATAAGCAATGCCTATTACATTCTCGCAGCTTAAATGGCAGGGTTATCTGCAACCCCATTCTCAAGAGTTGCTAAAGATGTTGCTAAGGAAAGAGCATGGAATTTGGTGTTTGAACTCTTGGCCAGTTTTACCACTTATTACCTGTGTCATGCTGAACAGGTCACTCTTTATAAACTCCAACCTCTGTGTTTATAAAAAAAAATACGTGCAATGTCAGACTGGTTATATTCCTGAAAAATTTAAATGAGATTATCCATATATAGACACCTACCACAAGCCTTGCTACTCAATACCTGTTTAGATTTCCTTTGCTTTTTCCTGGGACTCTCCAGCATCAAGAGATCAGGGCTCGGGGTGAGAACTGAGTATATAAAGCACAGGTATTTCCAAGAATTGAAGAACTGCAAGAGCAGACTGTGGAAAGGGCTGGGTTGTGGGGACGAGGAGGGCAGATTGGGGTCATGGTGGAGAAGAGGATTTGTATTTGGAGCAGAGGGTGTCTTAGCTTTTGAGTTGACTCTTCATCATTTGTGTGCGTGTCCATCCATATCCATGTGTCTCACTTATATTAAACAAGTTAAAGATAAATGATTGCCACTGGGTCAAAATGATACTGGAAAACGAAGGACAAAACAAGAGAAACATCTTGCTTTGCCAAGGTACCTGTAACTCCTCCTTCACGTGAAGTGTTTACCATTTATGCTAATTATCCTGCAGGATAACAAAAACCCGGAACATGATGACATTTGCTTCGGATTAGGTTTGTTGCAAGTTCCATTTGGGGACAGCAGTCACCAGTTGTCTATGCCTACTGAGCCTTGCTGGGCTGCTGCTCTTAGAGCACAGCTATCTGCTCAAAAGTTTAAAAGAGAAAGAAAAACTGCCGAGGGAGCAAATACAGAGAGTGCAGCTCTCCTAGCGGGGCTTATCTTGGTCTTTCCTGTCTTCGCTGTGAACATTTCCTTCACTATGACCTTAGCAGTTACATCCTGGTTGGCCTTCTTCTTGCCTGGAATGTGTTCAAATTTCCTAGGCATGCTGAGAACAGAATTGGAAGTTGATGGTAATGAGAGATGCTGTAATTACAAAGCATTTTAATATTGAAAAAGAAAATGGATCTTTAAATTTATTTTCATTAATAACACAAGACAGTGGCATCCTGGAACTTAACTCTCCTCCCTTCTGTCTTCCTCTTCCTCTCCCTGCTGCCTTTCTTTCCTCTCCCCTCCCCCATCTTCCGTCTCTCCCTTCCTTTTCTTTCTTAATTTTGATCTTTATTGCTTGAATAAAATATAACAATAATACAAAAATAATAACTTTAAAATGAACACGTATTATTCAAAGAAAACAGTACCATTGTGAAAAAAAATAATAAAACGTAGCTGCCTTTAAAAATTGCTCTTGTAATCACTGCTTTAAACACCAGTGTGACTGGGGAGGGGAGGCTTATTTCTGCAGCCACAGCTTACACGCTGCCATGGAAACATCTGGGCTGCAAGTGAAAAGTGAAGCTTGTCATGAAAATCAACTTTGGCATGGGGAGATGACAGTGAATGGAACAATTTTAACTATGGGGGTACTTCCATTAGACAAAGCATGTGTACACTGTTTCCAGAGAGAAAAATATCACCGAGTCTCTGCCCTTGGACCATCCTTAATAAGATGCACAGCAATAGATTCTCCATTGGGTTAGAGACACGGAGTGGCCTCTGTTTACTTGGCCTTTTCCACTGTCTTTTAAAAAACTGTTTTGTTTTTTCTTTAACATACATCTTATACTTGTTGTTAAACATGCATGCTGAAGTTGCTCCTAGAAAATGGATTTTCTCCGGTAAGTTAATTTAGCTGTACATTCAATCAAATTTGAAATCCAACTATATTTCTCCTTCAGGGTAGATTCCTCTGAAAATCATCTCCAGACTTTGGCAGGAATAACTTGACTGCAAGACAGAGAGAATAATGAGGTTGGGAGGAGGTGGAGGAGGAAAGCCCAGTAAATTAAGTACCTGTCGACCGGGTTTTTGAGTCCTAGTTCTGTCCTTTATTAATTTGTGATCTTGGGCAACTAAGGTACAGAAACTCCATGTTTAGTTTTCCCCCTATGACATAGGGAAAACAATAATGATAAAAGTACAAGGAAATGCTTTGTGAATTATAAAGTGCTATAATAATGAAGTTAAGTCCTATTGAAAGTTTTAACTTCCTCTTCACAGAGAAAGACCCTTATTTAGAAAGATAGTTTCATTAGCTATGACTGAGAAAAGCAAAATGTTTCTTCCCCTGTAAAGCATGGTTTGGTCACATTGTTAATGTGTTAATTCATTCATGCATTCAGACATTCACTCATTCATTTTTTAAAAAATTTTTAATGTTTTATTTATTTCTGAGAGAGAGCAAGAGAGACAGCGTGAGCAGGGGAGGAACAGAGAGAGAGGGAGACACAGAATCCGAAACAGGCTCCAGGCTCTGAGCTAGTGGTCAGCACAGAGCCCGATGCGGGGCTCGAACCCACAAACCGTGAGATCATGACCTGAGCCGAAGTCGGATGCTTAACCGACTGAGTCACCCAGGTGTCCCTCACTCATTCATTCTTAAAGATATCTGAAATTTGTTGAGATGTCAGTAAGTAAAAGTCACTGTGCTTTGAAGGTCTTGGAGATACCATGATGAACAGTAATAACTTAAGCTCTAGCTTTTGAATCTTTTCCTCGACTGGGAGATAAAGGCAAAAAAATTTACATGAATAAAAAAAGAAATTACAGATTATCAGAAATAATACAAAGAGACAAAGAGGGAAAGTAAAGAGACTTTACAACAGGAGGAAGATGGGGCTAAATAGATATAACCAAAGAAGGACTATCACAGGAAGTAAAGCTCTAAAAAACGGGGGTAAGAGAGGTATTCAGGAGAATTAGTGCGTGCAAAGGCCCTGAGGTAGAGAAGAAGTTGACTTGTTGAGAGAGAGAGGGAGCTGAAATTAGTCCGATGTGTCTGGGTCATGTAAGTCAAGGGGAGACAGGTTCAGGGTGAGTGTGGAGACACAGCTAAAAACTAAGTTATGCTGAACCTCAGTAATTTTTTTCTGTGTGAAATAGAAAACCATTGAAAATGTTTTCAACAACGGATGACACAACTGGCTTCTTGGGCTATCCTACCATGAATCTTTTTGAATTAGAATTCTAATTATTTTGCCAAGTACCTTAGCATACATGAACATACTTGTACAAACAAATTCAGGTTATCACCACTAAGAGAAAAATTTGAAGATTCATAGTCTGAGTTCATTTTCCTATTACCTTAGACATTTAAGTTGAAAACTGGACTTGGTTTTACTAGTGGAAGGTAACTCCATCTTCCATTTGTAGTATGATGGCAGACTTCTGATTTTGATGGTCTTTAGAACTGAGGAACAGGAAAGAACAGACCAAGGCTTTTCATCAGGAAGGCATGCATATAATGAAACAAAATTCTTTGAACTTGACTGCATCTAAGGAAAAAACACATTGTTGGAGGGCTTTGTTAGCTTCCTACAGTTTTTTTTTTTCTAAGAAATTCGAGAATTCACAGAGTAGGTTTTCAGCAAGAATATGAATAAAAGTTTCTGTTCTGTAGTGCTTTCTGTTTTAAAATTTTTGTTCTGGGCAGAATCCTGTCACTGAGCAAGAAATGCTAATTGGACATTTGATTCATCTGGACAGCTGTGAATGGAATTTTTGCTAACCAGCAGCAGATGTAGACCTAAAACAGCATGGCAAATGGCCATTGGCATAGATGTGATGTTAGCTGCATGTGCCCATGCTCCAATCCACAAGCATCTCAAAGTTTTTTTTTCCTTGAAAGATTTTTATTTCATATTTTTGTAAATTAATCTTAGTAATGGTAGAGGGCCAACCCTAATTCATTTGAATGGAAAGAGAAAATCTGTCACAGTCTTTATTAGTACTGCAAAGAGTGAATTGGTGGAGTTAGATGGGAAATACTTGCTTTCCAGTTGAAAACACAGAACAGATGCAGGCATTATTAACAGAACATTGCCTACTTGCAGTTCATGTCCTGGATGGAGCTGTCTGCTACTCGGTCTCCAATCAATACTCTTTAGTTTATTTAGGAATAAATGCCTTTGGAAATGAACCACCCCCAAACAGGAATTCGGTACATTCAGAAGATGATACTGATCTTCCTTTCTTTTTTCTTTTTCTTTGTGTACTGGTGTTTCTTGTTTGCTTTTAAGTATGATGAGCTGGAGAATTGATTTTATATCAGATGCTGGTCTGTTTAAAGTAGTTATAATTAACCAGAGGCCCATCCTGAAAATTTCTCATGGAATTTATGATAAAGAAATGAAAACCATGGGTTCTATCTCTAGAGATTTTGATTTCAAAATCCCTCCTTGATGATGTTGATGTGTACCCCTCACTGAGACTCTCGTCAAAAGAAGACTTTTAAAAAATAGTTTAAGGTCAAATGGATCAAGAAGATGTGGTTTATCTATACCATGGAATACTACATGGCGGTGAGAAAGAATGAGATCTGGCCATGTGTAGCAACATGGATGGACCTTGAGGGTGTTATGCTGAGCGAAATAAGTCAGGCAGAGAAGGACAGATACCATATGTTTGCACATATAGGAGGATTAGGAGGAACTTAACGGAGGACCATGGGGGAGAAGAAGGGGGGAAATGGCGGGGGAAAGGGAGAGAGGCAAACCATGAGAGACTCTTGAATGCTGAGAACAAACTGAGGACTCATGGGTCTAGGGGAGAAGTGGCAGTGATGTGCATGGAGGAGGGCCCTTGTGGGGATGAGCACTGAGTGTTATATGGAAACCAACTTGACAATAAACTATTTGTAAAAGAAAATAGTTTAAGGTCTCCATCATTAGTTCCATGTGGTGTCTATGAACAGTCACACCACACTCGTGCATTATATTGTTCCCACGCTGAAGAAAGAGTTGAGGAGAAATCAAAGGGTTTGGCGTTCCCAAATTCAGGTGGCCCACAATCCTACACTGTCCTCACCTGAATTTATAAAATAGATCAGGTCCACTTTTTCAGGGTCGGTGCCCTGGTGGAAATGAGGGGCTTGAGTCCCACTGTGTGCAACTGTGCCCCCCTCCCCCTCCCCCTTCTGTGTAAAGTAGAAGATTTTCTATGGGTCACTTTCATTTGAGGGAGCAAACCACATTTTCCTATGGCCACTTAAGTCTTTGGAAGGTTTCCTTCCATGAAGAGCTCCTGAAGATCTACACGCTAGTTTTCTTGCACATTATAAACTGTGCAAAACTGGGGGGTTTTGTTTTGTTCTGAATCATGCCCTTCTTTCCCTACCCACCAAGAGATTCTGATGTATTTATTTTATTTTTCCAAGAGATTCTGATTTAATGGGCTGGGCCTGACATGTTTAACTGTTTTAATGTTTTGATAGCTTTTCAAATGAATTTAATATGCAGCCAGATTTAAGAACCACTGGTCCAGAGCATCCTAGTTTGGCATCCACAGCGTTAAGGATCTGCCTTGTTATATTAAGAGCTATCAATAGAGAAAATTATTGGCTGGATTTATTACAGACATGCTGGGATGTATGCATATTCTTCATTTAACCTTATTATGACTTGGTTATTTATACACTAATCTGCAGATCAGACTGGGTTGTCCAACATTTAGGGAATGGGATATGTGGTAGAGAGTGGTACATGATAGGCAGGGGCTGGCCATGGAAGACCTTGTCTGCCATCCTTAGGGGTACGCATTTTGATCTATAGGCAATGGGGAACCATTGAAGGGGAGAAAGAAGCAGACTAATTATGTGCCATCTTACAAAATGCAGGTCATCGTGACTGACCATCCATCCATACACAGCCAATCACATCACCCCTGAGCCAACACATACTAAGGGGATTGAGGCAAGAGATAAGCTACTTAAGAAAATACAAACAATTGGGGCACTTGGGTGGCTCAATGAGGTAGAGTGTCCAACTCTTGGTTTTGGCTCAGGTCATGATCTCATGGTTTGTGAGATTGAGCCCGTGTCAGATTCCGCACTGACAACATGAAGCCTGCTTGGGGTTCTCTCTCTTTCTCTCTCTGCCCCTCCTTTGCTTGCTCTTGCTCTCACATGCTCTCTTTCAAAATAAAGAAATAAACTTAAAAAAAAGAAAACACAAGCTGTCCATTAATTCACTTAATTAACTGACATTAACTGAACACCTACTATGTGCCAAGCACTAGGGATACAGCAAGATTTCTCACCCTTGGCACTGTTGACATCCTGGACAGACAGGGTATTGGGGGTAGGGAGGGGCAGCCATCCTGTGCACTGTAAGATGTTTGACAGTGTCCTTGTCCTGTATATACCAGATGTCAATAGCACCCTCCCCCCTCCCCCACGCTTACTCCAAGCTGTGACAATAGAAAAGTCAGCACTGGCTGAGAACCACTGGGATTCAAGGATGAATGAAGCATGCCCCATGTCCTTAAGAAGTTTAGAGTCTAATCCAGTAAAGATATGGGCATTAAAAAAAAGCATAATTAAGGGTAAAAATATCACTAAAAAGATAAAAACTCTTAAGGGAGCTAATATAGAAAGGAAACAATGTTTCCATTTAGGGTTAGCAAAGAAGCCTCTACCCAGGTGAAGAGGCTTTTGAACTTCACTTTAAAGATGTTCTGGGTACATGAATTGGAACAGGATACCCCCTCAGCTCCACAGTCCTATGTAAGGCACTTTCTGTATAAGTTACCATATGAGTGTTAGCTGATTTGGATCCTACTGATTGGATCCTACTCCATTGTACAGGCTGACTGGCAAACCATGAGGTGACCTGGCAGAAATGCTCTGTGTGTTTTCCACTAGAATGTTACTTTTTCTCATCCATGTTCCCCTCCAGGCTGATTTTAAGGTGGTATGCACAAGTATGACTCCTCAACAGTCAGGTCTCATTTTGATTGAATGATACTTGGGCTGTACAGGTCATTACATGCTGTGAATATACCCCTGACTTCTCCACCCAAGGACGTTATGCAGATTGTATTCTATGGGAATGGTGCTTCTAGACTGTGAAACTCACCTTGCTTCTGCCAGCAATGTGTGAGGCAGATTAGGAGAGTGAAAACCTGATATTTCTCTGCTAGACCGGGCTCATGTACAGCCAAGCCTCTTGTCTCTTGTACTCTTGAACTCTGACCTGTTTGACCTTGTGGTGGGTGTTTGTACCCTCTGTCTCTATCTGCACCAGGAAAGTGAGTTAGTCCAGGGAGGATGATAGGAGACCCCAGGGTATTTTCCAATGTAGCCACTAGCAGATTGGGTCCATGACTACAGCTGATATTTCAGTCTCTGCTTCTCCTTGTGTATACTCTTTAAGACTTAGAAGAATAGGAGGGGCAGGTAATTAGATGCTTTGCACTGTACTCAAGTTCATATTGGGTTTCCATGGAGCCATGTGGGAGCTTTAGAATCAGCAATGTGGGACAAAGGATAGGTCACATAGGAGCAGCTCTAGATTCCTGTCACTCTGTTCCCCAGACTTAGAATAATTACTGTTTTCTTTATATACATATATAAAGTCTATCTATCTATCTATCTATCTATCATCTATCTATCTATCTATCTACCTATCTATCTATCTATCTATGTCTATCACCTCTCTATCTCTTCAGTAAGATGTGACTTGGATATAAATCAAATAAGAATTTCTACCGCCTTAAAAAAAAGTCTCAAAGGGGCACCTGGGTGACTCAGTTGGTGAAGCCACCGACTTCAGCTCAGGTCATGATCTCACAGTTCATGGGTTCGAGCCCCACATCGGGCTCTGTGCTGACAGTTAGCTCAGAGCCTGGAGCCTGCTTCAGAGTCTGTGTCTCCCTCTCTCTCTGACTCTGCTCATTCCCTCTCTCTCTCTCTCTCTCTCAGAAATAAATAAAACATTAAAAAATTTTTTAAAAAGTCTCAAAAGTGCCGATACAATGGTTCTGTTGCATTGCCCCAACTGCTCATATTGTCATCAAGACTAATCTTCTCAGAGCCAGCCTTGCCTGGGTTCAAATCCCAGCTCTGTCAGCTCTTGGTGATGGGATTTGGGGCAAGTTTGTGATCTCTCTATGCCTCATCCTTCATCTCCAGTGGGGATCATAGTGACAGCCCCATGGGGTTGTTGTCAGGGCTCAATGCAGGCTTATATGTAAGGTGTTCAGGAGGGTGCCTGGCATATTGGGAGCATCATTGCAGGGGCAGCCCCGACACGGCACCATTTCCCAAGAGCAGAGGGCCTCCTTTTTCTCTCAAATTCCTCCTCCGTCAGCTGCTTGTGCTTGGATTTCTCTAACTGGGACAACTAAAGAATATTCTTTCAAACGTCAATGCTTTTCATCCTGAGAGTGTGATGTCTCAGTCCTTGCCTATCAAACACACCTGCTGTAGGGATTAATTAGGCCCTTTCCTGAGATCAAATCTTGGTGCAGGTGGTGGGTGAGGGAGGAGGCACAGGAGGAAGAGACGTGTGGGGGGGGGGGGGGGGGCTTCCAAAGCCACATTTCTTTTCTCCCATTTATCCAAGTGATAATTTCAAGTCCTCTGGCTTAGACACTTTTTTCTTTTCTTTCCATCCCTTTGATCATTCACATCACCAAACTGCAGGTGGCTTAAGTATGGCTCTGAGAGCCTACTCTTCCTTCCCATTTGTCTTTCACCAGCTGAGTGCATGCCCTCATCACTCCCCTTTTGGACTGAGATTCCCAACAGGCTCCTCACTGGGTTTCTTAAATTTGTGCTTCTCCAAACCATGATGGACATCACTGACGATTCTGGGATCAGTTGTTCTCTCAAACTGTGCTCAAGAATCTGACAACCCACACTTTTTTGTCTGGTTAAGAGTCTGCATAGTTGGGCTCATTTATTCAACATTATTTCTGATTCCCATGCACATGATCCCTTCATCTAGTCTGGTCACTTCACTTTCTCCTTTACTCATCCCTACCTGTTAGGTCTCTATTTCCTTACATCCTCATGAAGTCAATGTCTTTTAAGCTCACTCCCTACTCAACAATTGAGAGTTCATGCTGGTCTCTCAGACTGGAATGCTTTCCTCAAAATATACCCCACCTATCTTTGAATACTCATCTCAAAACACCAGCCTTCTCTGTACCTTTCATGAATGCTCCAGACTAAATTCACATTTCTCTTTTCTGAGTGTTGGCACTCAAATGTTTTTTTTTTTCTTTCTTTTGTTAATTTTTTTTGACACTCAAATTTTTCTTAAGTCTTTTGTGCATTTGTATAGTGGTTAATTACATGGTATTTGCAGTCATACAGATGTGACTCAGTGTTCAAAATCTGGTTCTACCCATTTCTATCTGAGTAAAGTAACTTCTCTTGGTGTCAGTTTTCTCAGTAGAGAGGCTGCTCTGGTACAGTGACAGACACAGAATCAGGGGTCACACGATTTGGGTTTGGAGTCTGACATCACCACACACTAGCTGGGTGCCCTGGAAAGTTAGTTAACCCCTCTAAGCCTGAGTATCTTCATCTTTATTTATTTATTTTTTTAATTTTTATTTCTAGGAGAGAGAGAGAGAGAGACAGCGTGAGCAGGGGAGGGTCAGAGAGAGAGGGAGACACAGACTCTGAAACAGGCTCCAGGCTCTGAGCTGGCAGTCAGCACAGAGCCCGACGCGGGGCTCGAACCCACGAACCGCGAGATCATGACCAGAGCAAAAGTCGGACGCTTAACCGACTAAGCCACCCAGGCGCCCCAGTATCTTCATCTTTAAAATGGGCATATTAATAGCAGAAACCTCAGAAGATGCCTGAGGATTAACTGAAGTGATGCCTGGAAATGTGGTTAAAATGGGGGCTAATCACTCTTGAGAAGAGTGATTCTTTCCCTCTCCAGGTATTTCTTTCCATGTAGAAGGAGCTCTAAGATCCTGAGTTTCTCTCCTCCCTCATACTTTTTGCACCTTGGATGAGGAGCATAGAGCGGACTTCACTTAATTGACACATTTAGGAAGAACAAGTAACTCACGCTTGGTTCTGCTCTTGCCTTGCTTCCTCTTGAGAGTGGGCTGCCCACATGAAGTTATGTCTACTTCTCTGTCTCTTCATGCCGCACATTTTGTAGAGGGTTGCCTCTCCATTAGCAGGTCTGCTGTGGTCCAAGAGATACTCTGAGTGAGTTTATTTCCTTCTGGGATACGGTACTGAAAAATCCAATCATCTGCAATTATGTGCTCTACTGATAATAAAGATGACATGTTTGATACCTTTGTCTTTTTCTCAATTCATTCAGAATTCAGGGAGACACAGTATTCCTTACTGGCCTCAATAGCACCTATTTCTTTTGGTTTTGGTGACGTTTAAATTACATAACACATAAGACCATGTAGCATAGCACTTAGCCAAGCATTGGGGTTTGTATAAATTGTAATTCCTTACTTACATAGAGCAGGAATCTGTTGAAAGGCTATGAGATTAGTCACATAATCAATAGGAACTGCACTCAGAAAGGACCAGATGGAGAATTGCGTTGGGGCACTGCCATCCAGGGTACCAGCTCCAATTGCTTTCAGTCTTTTGGTCACTCTGCTCAAGATTCACATTCCAGGGAGAGAGTCTCTGATTCATTTGGGTTAGGTCGCATGTTCATCTCTTAACAGTGAAGGCAAGACATTGTGACCGGGAGCCTCACTGGACAGTGACCAATGGGTCATATTGCCCCCAGCCCCCTCAGTCACAAAATGAGGGATGAATCCTGGATGGCAAAATCAAACCAATATACTAGTAATTAGCCTCTACCATCAATGAATCTGAATGTCATTGTTCTCATCATCAATTCTCCAAGTAGATTTAACGTGTCCTACACGGAAATGACTATGTCTTATACTTCTTTCCATGCTTCACAGCACTGAACATATTTCTTTTCCATTCTTATATCCAAGAGCACATCTTGATTTATCCTAAATGTCTCCACATCTCATTCCTTGATGCCATGCTTTTTGTTGTTGTTGTTGTTCCAAACCATTTTACATCTCATTTCTAGGCAGGTCATCCTAAAGCATAGTGCCTCCTGAGCACATTGGAGCAGTTAGTGAGTATGTCTTGATTGAGTAATCATGATGATGAATTGTCATTGTCTATTATATTGAAAGGCAGCATGTTGAGTAGGTCTTTGCTGGGAAGGCAGAACACAGTGAGAGTCATTACTTTTCACTGTAATTCAAGGACATGGTTTGATGATCAAACACAAGAGAGAAGGTAACAGAGTCAGAGTCAGAGACTGACATAGACCTAGAAAAGAGACAGAAGAGACCAAGACAAGAATGAGGACTGAAACAGATGACCTGTATAACAGAAGTTATACATGGCCCCAGGAATGTTCAAGGGGAATAGGTACTGTTTAGGTAAAAGTTGCTGAGGGGCTACCACTTAGCACTTTGGGAAAGTAAGATGGACCATTCACTGTCATAATCCTTCCAAATAATTTCTTCTGAAAAATACAGACTATGATTATCTTTCACTGTGAAGAGCGTCCTTTCCCCAGTAGCATTAGCATCATGGAGCCTGCTGGGAGTGGAGGACCTTAGGCCTCCCCCAGATTTATGAATCCTATTCTGTATTTTGACTCCCAGGTGATTCACATGCACATTATAGTTTGAGAGGCACTGCCCTGGGGGTATTCAGAGATCATTAGAGGGAAGACATGCACTCTAATATTCCCTTCACCACACTCTAGCATGTAACACTAGAAATGGCTTACTCCCCCTGAGTCTCAGCTTCCTTACCTACATCGTGGGAATGACATCTCTACTCCTTGTGCTTAGGGCTTCTTGAGCAGAACAAATGAAATCTGAGTGCGCAGGTACTTTGAAAACTGGAAATGGAAGCTCTTCAGTCACTATATGAGGCTGAGGAGGGGACAGTGACTTCCCCCGTGGCTACCACTTGTGGGTTTAATGTTACTGCTGTATTCTTTCCTTCTAGCTCTGAGTAAACTTCATCGTGTGTGAAAGAGATGTGAACAAGTCAGCAGATGATGCATTTATTTTTGAACACGTTAATTTCTTTATCAGCTCTATTTATTTTCTGAGGGCATCACTGTATTACATTAATGCTTCAAGTTGTTAGCAATACCAGCTGCCACTGCAGGCATCACTTACATTCACAGCGTAAAAGCCCAGGGGGTAGCATGGAAATTGCCATCCAAACCCCAGTGCTGGATTCCCTCCTTGGAGTGCTTTTTATCTCCTCTTGGGAGCAGATCCACCATTCCCTCCCCTATTTTCAAGGCTTTTTATTTATGAGGGGATTTGGCTTCTCTGCAGTTTATTTTGTTCTTCTCTGGTGGATTTTGAGGCCCTGGGGGAGCAGAGACTCTTCATAGTTTCTTTTGTATCTGTTTCCTCAAGGCTTAGTACATAGTAGGAATGCAGGAAATATCTGTGTAATTTGAGTGGTGGAGGAAAATACAAAATCTACCATTGTATCCCTATTCATTCGTTTGTTCTCAGCATCAGTGGAGCTTTCAGATAAGCAATCTTTGACCGTATAGACTAGATCTTGTGTTCCCATATGCTCTCATAGCACACTTCAAAATGCTCACCACACACATATACGCATCTTCAATGAATGTCTTTCCTGATGGCTTGTGAATTCTCTGATAGCAGGGATTGTCTCATTTCTCCCCATATCCTCAGAGCTCAGAACAATACCTGTCACATAGCAGGTGTTCAATAAATATCAGCAGAATTAAAATGAGTGATTGGACATAGATTTGAATTTTTGAGGATTTCTACTACAATCCTGTGATCTGTAAAACTATATATATTTGGTCTTCAACCACTGTTCCTCTCTCACAGCTCCTAAAACTCTTGGAATTTCCTAAGTGAAAGAGCCATAAAGGTGCCTTTCGCTATGTCAATGATGTGACTTTTGGAAAGTATCTAAGGGTGCTGCCTGGTTGCCAGGGGGAGTCAACCTTGTGATTCTAGGGCTGGAATTTTCAGCCTCACCCCCCAACTTCTGGGAGTTGAATCAATCACCAATGGCCAATGATTTAATCAATTGTGCCCATGCAATGGAGCCTCCATAAAAACTCCCTCCAAAAAGGTGGGAGTCTGGAGAGTTTCCAGATTGGTAAACATGCAGAGGTGCTCTGAGAATGGCAGGCTCTGAGAGGACATGGAAACCCTGGTCCCCTTCCCTATATCTTGCCAAATACATCTTTTCTCGGGGCACCTGGGTGGCTTAGTCGGTTAAGCGTCCGACTTTCACTTAGGTCATGATCTCGCGGTTCGTGGCTTCTAGCCCCGCGTCGGGCTCTGTGCTGACTGCCAGCTCGGAGCCTGGAGCCTGTTTCAGAGTCTGTGACTCCCTCTCTCTCTGACCCTCCCCTGCTCATGAGAGAGAGTCTCTCTCTCTCTCCTAGAAATAAATAAAACATTAAAAAAAAACTATGTTTCAAGCAAGAAACTTTAAAAAAAAATACATCTTTTCTCTTGGCTGTTCTAATCGAGTAAGTAAAATGCTTCTCTGAGTTCTGTGAGCCACTCTAGCAAATCAATCAAACCCAAGGAGGGGGTCTTGGGAACCTTGGATTTATAGCTAGTTGATCAGAAGCACGGGTAGTGACCTGGGCTGATGAATGACATCTGAAGTGTGAGGAAATATAAGACAGGGGCAGTTTTGTGGGACTGAGCCCTCAACCTTTGGAATCTGGTGCTATTTCTGAATAGAGAGTGCTAGAATTGAGTTGACTTATAAAAGACCCAATTGGCATCCAGAGCATTACTTGGTCCTGTCTGGGAAAGTTTGCCCCACTTTCCACATTGAAATTGGGTCTAGAGCCCTATTTTACCTACCTTTGCTGTTCCTTTCCACAACTAATTTATTTCAACAGTAAACCTTCCCCAGTTGGAAATCTGGCCAATTTCTTCCCAGTTTAAGAAGTTTCTCTATCAGTTTTTTCCCCTCCTACTGACCTACTGCCTAGAGAGAAGGAACATAACATTTACTGAATGCTTACTTTTAAAAATATGTGACAAGTGTTACTATCTCTACTTTCCTAGTGACCAAAAAAAAAAAAAAAAAAAAAAAAAAAAATCCCAAGGGGGAAGTGTCCCTGGGAAAGGATCCCCAGAGGTGAGGACGTTTGTCCTAAGGCCGCAGAAGTTCTGTCAGAGAGGAAAAGGCATCTCGGCCTTCAGGTACTGACTACAAGGNCAGAGGGTAAGTGGCATGACCAAGGTCATAGAACTACTAAGAGGCAGGATTTCAACCAGGTTTAACTGAATTTATAGTCAATCCTTCCACAGAATGAAAATTCCTGTGTAGGGGATGGAAGAGTCTTACATATTTTCTCTCTGGCATCTGTTCTTCAAGGCAGGAACTTTGTCTGAATAGAGGCCACAGAACTAACTGGCCAGAGTTTGAGAAAAGTGATATTATGCATTTAATTTCTTGTATAGATATATTGTCAACAAGAATTACATTGTAACTCAACCTTCCCTCTTCTACCTGAAGTGGTCTCTTTCCAACTGGGGCATGTAGCTTGACCTTGGTTAATTCCATCTTTCCTCTAGGGCAGTGATGGATAGCCTGTTTCTTTTTATTGCTGTTGTTGAATTTTTTTTTTAATGTCTATTTATTTTTTAGAAGGAGAGACAGAGTGTGAGTGGGGGAGGGGCAGAGAGAGAGAGAGGCGGAGAAGCCAATCTGTTAGCACACAGCCAGCCCAAAGCGGGACTCAAACTCATGGATTGTGAGATCATGACCTGAAGTGAAGTCAGACACTTAATCGACTGAGTCACCCAGGTACCCTCAGCCTTTTCATAGATGCTTGCTGGTTGATCCTTTCATCTGTAGTAGGAACTGGATTAAGGCTCAGTGTAAGCTCTGATGCAAATGTATTTGGATTGTCAAGAAATATATATGTCTCTCCCAGTCCAGAGCCTGTTCAAAGTCACATATTTCATAATGCCTTAAAGAAAACAAAATGGTCTGGCACAAAGACAGACACTCAGATCAATGGAACAGAATAGAGAACCCAGAAATGGACCCACAAATGTATGGCCAACTAGTCTTTGAAAAAGAAGGAAAGGATATCCAATGGAATAAAGACAGTCTCTTCAGCAAATCGTGTTAGGAAAACTGGACAGCAACATGCAGATAAATGAACCTGGACCACTTTCTTAAAATAAATTCAAAATGGGTGAAAGACCTAAGTGTAAGACAGAAAGTCATCAAAACCTTAGAGGAGAAAGTAGGCAAAAGCCTCTTTGACCTCAGCTGCAGTAACTTCTTACTCAACACATCTCCGGAGGCAAGGGAAACAAAAACAAAAATGAACTATTGGGACCTCATCAAAATAAAAACCTTTTCCACAGTGAAGGAAACAATCAGCAAAAACACAACTAGTGGAATGGGAGAAGATATTTGGAAATGATATGTCAGATAAAGGGTTAGTCTACAAAACCTATAAAGAACTTATCAAACTCAACACCCAAAAACAAATAATCCAGTGAAGAAATGGGCAAAAGACATGAATAGATGTTTCTCCAAAGAAGACATCCAGATGGCTAGCAGGCACATGAAAAAATGCTCAACATCACTCATCATCAGGGAAATACAAATCAAAACCACAATGAGATGTCACCTCACACCAGTCAAAATGGCTAAAATGAACAACTTAACAACAGATGTTGGCAAGGATACAGATAAAGAGGATCTCTTTTGAGCTGCTGGTGGGAATGCAAACTGGTACAGCTGCTCTGGAAAACAAAACGGAGGTTCCTAAAAAAATTAAAAATAGAGCTACCCTAAGATCCAGCAATTGCACTACTAGGTATTTATCCAAGGGATACAGGAGTGCTGCTTCGAAGGGGCACAGGCACCCCAATGTTTATAGCGTGCTAGAGACAATGGAATGAAGTATGGAAAGAGCCCAAATGTCCATCGACAGAGGAGTGGATAAAGAAGATGTGGTATATATACATATAATGGAGTATTTCTTGGCAATCAAAAGGAATGAAATCTTGCCATTTACAACTACATGGATGGAACTAGAGGGTATTGTGCTAAGTGAAATTAGTCAGAGAAAGAAATATCATATGACTTCACTCACTGAGGACTTTTGGATACAAAACAGATGAACATAATGGAAGGGAAGCAAAAATAATGTAAAAAGAAGGAGAGGGACAAAACGTAAGAGACTCTTAAATACAGAGAACAAACTGAGGGTTGCTTGAGGGGTTGTGGGTGGGGGGATTGGCTAAATGGGTAAGAGGCATTAAGGAAGACACTTGTTGGGATGAGCACGGGGCGTTATACATAGGGAAAAAATCACTGGAATCTACTCCTGAAATCATTGTTGCATTAGAGGCTAGCTAACTTGGATGTAAATTTAAAAACTAATTAATTAATTGATTGATTTCACAGAAGGAAAACAAAATAGTCATAAGTATAATTATTGTTTAGCTGTAAACCCATCAATGACCATTATTTAAAAATACATATTCTCATAACTTATACTTCATTTAATCTATTACTTAATATTGTAATATATGTATTTTTCTTTTTTAGAGAACATGAGCAGGGAGGGACAGAGGGAAAGAGAAAGAGGGAATCCCAAGCAGGCTCCATGCTCAGCACCAAGCCCAATGCAGGGACTCGATCCCACGACCCTAAGATCATGACCTGAGCCAAAATCAAGAGTTTGATGCTCAACCAACTGAGCCACCCAGGTGTCCCTGTAATTGATTTTCTTGAGGCGACCTTTCAACATCCATCCACCGAATATGTATTCAATGCCTACTTTACACCCGTAAGGAAGTGAAATCATGGGCCCTGGCCTCAAGTATAATTCATTCCTACAAAAAGTGTTCACATCTGTATGATGGACTCAAGGAAGGTTTTCCAGAGACGGAGGCTTTGATAGAGCCTGGCTAGAGGGAATGAACACATCTGGAAGCAGTCAGGTGGTAACTGAGAAAAGGATGCTGTATGGTCAGGTCACAGTACCTAAGAACAAGTATAATAGCAATGAATGCTATAGTCCAATAAATTCTGCCCATGAGCTATTTAGTGGCTTTAAGGGAAAAAAACGTATTTTTTTTTAAAAGAAAAGAAGCATTCAAGGTCACAGTTTTGCTCTGAGCGCATTCTAATAGGCTTTTCCTGTCCTTATGTGGTCATTTTAATAGAAAAGAACTCTGCGTTTCCATTGCCAGAAAAGAGCCATCAGGCTGAGCAAAGAGAGAAGCTCTTCATGGGGTCCTTTCAAATCTGGTATGGCTGCAGTGCTCTTGATGGAGACAAATGGGACAATCTGGCCCCTGACAATGGAGTGGCAACTGTGACAAAGGGCCCTTCTGTAAATGGCAGTGTCCTCTCCAACCAAGCCACGGGGTGCCCTGGAAAAATGTGTGTGCTTTCCAGCCTCATGCATTTTTCCCTCTTGAGACAGAGAAGCAATTTCATACTGCTGAAGGGACTTGGGTCAAAGGTACACTGGGGGCTGTGGTTGGACTTGAGGAGTAGATGGGTAGCTTATTTTAAATGGTGGCTCACCATATGACTTATTCATCATTATCTCATAACCCAGAAAGCATCTAGTCTAAACTCTTTTTAGGAAAAATGCAACCCAGAATGGTCCAGCAATTTACCCAACATCACATAGCTGATTGGCACCTAGTCTCTATTCATCCAACACTGACCTTATAGTAAGTACTAATCTATTTTATTCAACATAAGTTATTCCATTAATAGTTGTTCACTGAATGCTTATGGTGTGCTAAACTCCTCTCATTAGGCCCTGGATTATTTTCCATGGAGAGGCAGGATCCAGTTGTGAATCAATGCTTGCTGCTTTGGGTCTTGGGCTGGTTGCATACTCTCTCTAAACCTCAGTTTTCCCATCTGTAAAATGGAGGTGGTAATAGTCCCTGTTGCAAGGACTTCATGAAGATTAAATGAGGTAATGCATGTAGAGATCAGCACAGCACTGTGTCTGGGCGACTTATTCCTGGGGTCACTATGGTTTAACCCTTCCGGGCTCTTCTGCCAGAGCAAATATCTTTAATTATGTCTGCCTGCCCTAAAGGTGGTTGTGCAAGGTTTATTACCTCTGTGTGCTTTCATTTGGAGTCCCTCTAAATCCCTGATTGACAATTTTGGAGGGCTGAAGCTTATCTCCTTCACAGCCAACCTCTGCTCTAGATATCTCCTTCCTTTTCCTCCAGGTTCTTGGCAGCATCCCTGGAGGGAATTCAAATGTGTTCTCTAAATAAAGCCTCTTACCCTTGGGAGGGAGCTTTGTCAATAGGATGTCCCCATCTCCTGAATCCATTCTGAGAGGAAGAGGGGCCAGCCCCCAGATGGCATATCATCACCAGCCAGGTTTTGGTTGGCTCATAAGATCTAGGACTTGTCCTAGACTCTGGAATTCTAAGAAAGGGTTCCATAGAGCTCTGGAGTTAAAACAAACAAACAAACAAACAAACAAACAAACAAAGACAGACATGAAACATAATAAGCAGTGCAGCACATCAGCCCTTTTGGCAAGAGTCAAGGGAACAGCACAGTTCAGCACATACTTGGCTGTTCACATTCCTAACAGCATAATTGAGTTTTCCTGGTTCCTTCTGAAGCTTGATCACCTCTAATGTAACAAGTCATCTTCTGGGCAAGGGTTTTGCACATGCATGAACACCCTGCTTCTCCGGTCTCCTTTTGCAAGTCATCCTCCCTGTGAGTAAGTATGCAACCTACTTTTGGGCACAGCTAAAATAATGGAATACCGGCCATTCCATGAGCATTAATGATGGCAATACATTCCCAAGGGAGACAGACGCTTCAGCAGAGGTCTGTGGCAGATTTGTGAAATACTCTATCTGCATTCAGGCAGCTCTCATCCATCAGTGAATTCCTTAGCCCCATAGCTTGTGAGGCTCATTTGAATGGTTACCTTTTGTGGTTTCTTCTTCCCTTTTAATTTGAGAAATGAGCTTTTAATTTTGGATCTCCCAGGGAAATTTGGGAGCATCTTGTCTTCTTTTTGCCTTCTGGGAATATGAGGCTGTAGCTTTGAAGTGGGGGAAGAGAAATGACTGGAAAGAGGCTTTTTTCAGTTGGTGGGGAGAGGCTCACATCATTAATACGTCCGTTTGTCACTTTCAACTTTGCTACCAGTGGTCCTCAGAGAGGTTAATTGATTGGCAGAAAATCACAAGGACCTTGTGTATTTCTCCCCAGGTTAGTCTGCCTCCAAAGACCATACACAGCAACACAGATAAAATGATATTGTCACTGTATTATCTCTTCTCTAAGTCAAGAGTTCATTTTTTATCGTCAAATTAGCCTCCTTCTCCCATTTCTTTCTGTGTTCTTCTGATGTAACATCATGCATTCTTCAGGATCTGGGGCATGCATATTTTTCCCATCTGAATTCCAGTAAGGATATATTTTTCTTACACATTTAGCTTTTTTACAGCACTACATGCTTTGATTTACTTAACAAAATCACCCAAGTTTCTTCTAATTTGATTCATGTTGAAAGTATTAATGGGTGGCAGAGCAATTAATTCTTAAAACCTCTTTCCCTTGTTGATATTAGCTTGAAATATAGCAAGAGCTTTTCTTCCCACATACTGTTTTTATCTTGAAAATTCCAATTCATGGCATTCAGTATCTAATGGCATCGGTTCTGGGGCTCCTGGGTGGCTCAGTCAGCTAAGCATCTGATTCTTGGTTTCGGCTCGGGTCATGATCTCGCTGTTTGTGAGTTTGAGCCTTGTGTCAGGCTCTGCACTGACAGCGTGGAGCCTGCTTGGGATTCTCCTTCTCTCTCCCTCTCTCTGCACCTCCTCTGCTTGCCTGCTCTCTTTCTCAAAATAAAGAAACATTCTTTAAAAAGGCATTTGTTCCAAACTACTTGTTTAATTCCTATTTTTGGTTATAAATTTACTTATGTTTTAGTGTCAGCAATAATTTCCGAGGTGCTGATAAATAAGTACTTGTACAACAGCAATAGAGAATGTGTGCAACGGGGTTGGCCCACATAATTTCGCGGTTTGGGAAGCTGCAAATTGTTGTCCATGGCTAGGACCCAGGGTTTACGCGTGGAGCCAGCAGATGACAAAACAGCCTGTCCTTATCCTGAAGGCACTGGTACGTCGTAGCGTGTTTCACCCCTGAATGTGATTTTTGCTGTGGACTTTTTTTTTTTTTTTTTTTTTTNAGATGCCCTTTATAAGATTGAGACTGTTCCTTTCTATTTGGTGCTTGCTATGAAATTTTAAAATCATAAAATGGAGATAGCTTCTTTTAAATACTTTCTCTCCATTGAGACGACAGTATGATAATTAGGCTTTATTTCATCAATGTGGTGACTTCATTGTTGGAGGTTTTGAACATTAAACCAGTCTTGCTTTGTTAGAATAAACCCTTCTGGGTCACAATACATTTAACCTTTTCAAACTTTTGTATGTGGTTTCCTAATTTCATGATTTTTGCATCTGAGATGATCCTGATGTGTTGATGTCTTGAAATGTCCATGCCAGATTTTGGCATAAGGATTTGTTGGCCTCATAAAATAAGTTTGGGAGTGTTTCATTTTTTTCTGTTCTCTGAAACAGTTTGTATATAACTGGCTGTATCTTCTTTAAATGTTTGGTAGAATACACTAGTGAAGCTATTTGGCGCCGAGTTTTCTTCGTGGAAATTATGGATTCAATTTCTTTGATGTTATAGGACAATTCAGTTACTCCATTTTTCCCATGTTAGTTTTAATAAATTGTATTTTTAGTACTAATTTTTCTATTTTATCAAAGTTTAAAATTTAATGAACTAAATTTTTATAATATTCTCTTGCTATCTTTTGAATATCTATAAGATTTGTAATGTTTTCTGACCTAACAGAGGTTATTTCTCTTCTTTTTTGCTTCTTGATTAGTCTTGCTAGATAGTTACATTTATTACTGACTAGTCAATTAAAATTTTTTTTAATGTTTATTTATTTTTGAGAGAGAGAAAGAGACAGAGTGTGAGCAGGGGAGGGCAGAGAGAGAGAGGGAGACACAGAATCTGAAGCAGGCTCCAGGCTCTGAGCTGTCAGCACAGAGCTGTCACAGGGCTAGAATTCAGGAAATGCATCATGACCTGAGCTGAAGTCTGATACTTAACCGACTGAGCCACCCAGGCGCCACACTAGCTAGTCAATTTCCTTACTCTTTTCAAAAGGTCAACTTTGGTCTGTGTTGATTTTTTTTTTTTGTGAGTTTGTTTTCTCTTTCCTGAATTTCTGCTTCTACTATTTTTCCCCTTTATTCCATTTTCTTTGGAACTTGCTCTTCTAATTTCTTGAGATTACTCAGCGTATCACTTTTTTTCATTCTACTTTTACAATACATACATTTAAAGGTAGAGATTTCCTGCAAAGACATAACCTATAAGTATTTTTATGTACTGCACTCCTGATATTTTAGTTTAAAATATTTTCTAAAGTTTAAATTTTGATTTCTTCCTTTGAACAATGAGTTATTTAGAAAGGTGTTCCTTAATTTTCAAACACATGGGAATTGGTAGTTTTTCTGGTCATTGATTCTTAGCTTAATTGCACTAGGGTCTAAAAATATATTCTGTATGATTTCAGTTCTTTGAAATTGGTTCAGAGTTGTTTTATGACCAATGATACAGTTAAGTTTGTAACTACTTCCTATGTATTTGGAAAGAATGTGTATACTACAATTATTGAATAGAATGTTAGTAAGTTACAATTAGATTACATTTACCAATGGGTGGTTCAGATTGTTTATACCTTCACTAATTGCTTTTGACCACTTATACTGTTACTGAAAGAAGTATGATTAAAAACTCCCACTAAGATATTAGATTTGTCTATTTCTCTTTCCAGTTCCATTAGCCGTTGCTTTGTATGTATTTGGCCTATGTTATTTGATGCATATAAAAGTGTAACTGCCATATCTACCTAGCAAATAAAAGCTTTTTTAAATTATGAAGTTTATTTTTTATTCATCTGTAATGCTTTTGGCCTTAAAGTGTGCTTTTTTCTGATATGAATTTAGCTATCCTTGCTTATTTTCAGTTATTCTTCATATGGCATATCTTTTTTCATTCTTTTACTTTATTTTATTATTATTTTTTATTTTTCAAAAATATTTATTTATTCCTGAGAGGCAGAGAGACATAATGTGAGTGGGGGAGGGACAGAGAGAGAAGGAGATAGAATCTGAAACAGGTTCCAGGCTCTGAGCTGTCAGCACAGAGCCCAATGCGGGGCTCGAACTCACAAACTGTGAGATCATGACCTGAGCTGAAGTGGGATGCTGAATCCACTGAGCCACCCAGGTGTCCCTCATTCTTTTCCTTTAATTGTTTTTAAGTTTTTATTTTTCCAGTTAGTTAACATGCAGTGTAATATTAATTTCAGGTGTACAATTCAGTGATTCAACACTTACAGGCAATACCCAGTGCTCATCACAAGTTTTCTCCTTAATTCTCATCATCTATTTCACCCAACCCCCTACCCGTTCCCCTCTGGTAACCATCAGTTTGTTTTCTAGAGTTAAGAGTCTGTTTCTTGCTTTGTCTCTCTCTTTTTTTCCATATGATTGCTTTGTTTCTTAAATTCCACATCTGGAAACTATATGGTATTTGTCTTTCTCTGGTTTATTTTACTTAGCACAATACTCTCTAGCTCCATCCACATCATTGTGAATGGAAAGATTTCATTCTTTTTATGGCTGAGTAATATTTCATTGCATACACACACACACACACACATACACACACTTTCTTTATACATTCATCAGTCAGTGGACATCTGAGCTGTTTCCATAATTTGGCCATTGTAGATAATGCTTCTATAAAAACATCAAGGGGCACACATCCTTTCGAACTAGTATTTTTGTATTTTTTGGGTAAATACCTAGTAGTGCAATTGCTGGTTCATAGGGTAGTTCTATTTTTAGCTTTTTAAGGAAACTCCATACTGTTTTCCAGAGTGGCTGTTCCGTTTGCATTCCTACCAATAGTGCAAGAAGTTACCCTTTCTCCACATCCTTACTAACACCTGTTATTTCTTGTGTTGATTTTAGCCCCTCTGACAGACAGGTGTGAGGTGGTATCCCATTGTAGTTTTGATTTGAATTTCCCTGATGATGAATGATGTTGAGTATCTTTTCATGTGTCTGTGGTCCACCTGTATCTTTTTGGGAAAATGTTTATTCATGTCTTCTGTCCATTTTTAAATTGGATTATTTGTGTTGAATTTGATAAGTTATTTATATATTTTGAATCCTAACCCTTTATCAGATATGTCATATGCAAATATATTCTCCCATTCCACCATCATTCCTTTATTTTTTACATTAGTTTACAATATTTCCATGTTTTAGATGACTCTTATGAACAATTGATAGTTGAACTTTGTTTTATTAGAAAGTCTGAAAATCTTTGCCTTTAATTGGAACATTTGGTCCATTGACATTTAAACACTTATAGCTTTGGTTTTACTGTAAAATTTCTGTTTATTCCAACCTATGGATATTCCTGTATTTATAGTTTCTTGGCTTCTTTTATATTGATTGATTTTTTTCACTATTTCATTTTCCCTCTCTTTTAACTTGATAGTAATATTACTAATCTTTTGGTGGTGTCTTAGTCAGTTTTGGCTGCTCTAACAAAATACCATAAACGGGGTGGCTTACCAACAATAGATATTGTTGTCACAGTTCTGGAGGCTGGAAGACATAGATCATGGTGTCAGCACGGTTGGGTTCTGGTGAGACACCTCTTCTGGATTGCAGATGGCCAACTCTCTGTACCCTTACATGGTGGAAAGAGAGAGAGAGAAAACACACTCTTAGAAAGGAATTAATCTCATTCATGATGGCTCCACTATTGTGACCGGATTTGATCCTAAGTACCTCCCACCACCTCCCAATATAATCACATTTGCGAGTAGGGTTTCAACATAAGAATTTTGGGTGGACACAAACATTCATCCTAGAGATCATCTTCCCTAGAGCTTACAACATGCATCTATAACCTAGCAAAGGCCAGTGTTATTCAATACTTTTTACCTTCTTTTTGTATAGTGCAAGGACCTTAGAATATTTGAACTCTACTCTTTAACTCATATACTATTGCTGCTGCATATCAATAAGTTTACAGATTTTTTTTAAAATTTATTTCTGAGAGAGAGAGAGAGAGAGAGACAGCGTGAGCAGGGGAGGGTCAGAGAGAGAGGGAGTCACAGACCCCGAAACAGGCTCCAGGCTCTGAGCTGGCAGTCAGCACAGAGCCCGACGCGGGGCTCGAACCCACAAACCGCGAGATCATGACCCAAGTGAAAGTCGGACGCGCAACCAACTAAGCCACCCAGGCGCCCCAGTTTACAGATATTTTAAATTATCAGACACAAAGCTTATTGCTTTATGTAGCTAATATCCACTGAGCTCTAGTCACATATTTACTCTTTTAATTGATCTGTATTTCTCCCTTCATTTCTAAGCTCCCATTTGGGATAATTTCTTTTCTCTAAAAAACTTCATTTGTTATGGATCTGCTGAATTCTAGTTTTGTCTGAAAATGTCTTCATTTTACCTTTATTCTTGAAGGCCATTATTACTGGGTATACAATTCTTTAGTGGCAAGGTGTTTTTCTCAAGTACTTTGAAGAAATAATTCTATTGTCTTCTGTATCTCATTATTTCTGTTGAGACAGTAATGAGTCTCTCTCTTCTCTCCTGCTTTTAATATTTACTTTTTGTCTTTGGTTATTAGCATTTTTACTATGATGTGTCTAGATGTGGGTTTCTTAGCATTTATCCTGGTTGGGATTGGTAAGAATTCTTGAATTTATGACTTAATGTCTTTTGTCAGTTTAAAAAAATCAACCAATATATGTTCAAATATTTCTTTTCCTCCATTCTTTCTATATTCTCACTCTGAGACTCATTACACACGTTAACCCTTTTCAGTGTATTTCATATGCCCTAGGTCTCCTGTATTTTTTTATGCTTAACTTTTTATTTATTTTTTTATAGTTTATTGTCAAGTTGGTTTGCATATAACACCCAGTGCTCATCCCCACAAGTGCCCTCCTCCGTGCCCATAATCCCTGTGCCCCTCCCCCCACCAGCCCTCAGTTTGTTCTGAGCATTCAAGAGTCTCCTCATGGTTTGCCTCCCTCCCTCTCCCCCACTATTTTTCCTCTTCTTCTCCCGCTTTGTCCTCCATTAACTTCCTCCTAATCCACCTATATGTGCAAACATATGGTATTTGTCCTTCTCTGCCTGACTTATTTCNTGAGTTCTCTATTCTATTCCATTGGTCTATGTGTCTGTTTTTGTGCCAATACCATACTGTCTTGATGATTAAAGCTTTGTAGTAGAGGCTAAAGTCCGGGATAGTGATGCCTCCCATTTTGGTTTTCTTCTTCCATATTACTTTGGCTATTCAGAGTCTTTTGTGGTTCCATACAAATTTTAGGATAGTTTGTTCGAGTTTTGAGAAGGATGCTGGTGCAATTTTGATTGGGAAGGTCTCCTGTATTTTTATCCTTTCATTCTTTCTTGCATAATTCTGGATATTTTCTTCTATAATCTTGGTTTACATTGTGTCTAACTGCTGTTATACACATCCATGGAATTCTTACTTTTTCTTATTGTATTTTAGTTTTGTTCTAAAATTTCCATTTGGTTATTTTTTGTAGTTTCCAATTATCTGCCAAAATTCTGAATGCTGTCTTATTTTTTTTTTTTTTTTACAAATAGTTTATTGTCAAATTAGTTTCCACATAACACTCAGTGCTCATCCCCACAAGTGCCATCCTCCATGCCCATCCCTCCTCCCCCCCACATCCATCAGTTCTCAGTTTTTGTCAGCACTGAATGCTGTCTTTTATCTCTTTTATAAGCATTGTTATTCTAAAATCTGTGATTAATAATTTTATTAATAAAATTAATAAAAATATATACATGGATCTTTCTTGTTTTCTGTTGGTTCTTGTGTGTTTTGCCTTGTCTTCTCATGGTACTTTGTTCATTTTGATTATGTCCTGGCATTGTATGATGAAAATTAGGGGGGAAAGGCTTATGATACTGTTTTCTTTTCCCAAAGAGGAGTTATGTTTGTGTAAAGAAGATAGGGGCACTAGAAGTCTGGGGTCATGTTAGTCCATTTTTAGGGACTGAAATGATTTGAATCTTGGCTTCAATTTTTTTAAGGGTTAATCTTCCATTTTACCCTTACTCATAGGGTGTTGAGCACTTGGAGTTTCAAAAGTTTATCAGTGCTTCTTTGGTGACTCTGGAATCTAATTTTGGTCTAACTTTAATTAATCTGTTAAAATTTCTGTTCAGTAACTCGGACTGTCATCAACCCCTTCTGGAATCAGCAAATATTCTAAGACATCCAATTGTTGAACTTACCTCTGTTGGTTTCAATCCTTTTTTCAAATCTCAGTCTCATAATTTCTTATTGCTTTTTAAAAATTATCATTTTATTATTTTATTTTTTAGCTCTCCTGTGACTTTGAGCAGATTAAAATAAAATATTGTGCAGATTATCTAGTTACCCTCAGTGAGAGTATTGGCCCGCCATTTCAGAAGCTATTTAATTATCTTAATATGCCATTACCCCCTCTCTATGTTGCCTAAGGGAACCAAGGAGAAAAATTAGGTCCCAAGCCTGTGCTGTGAGTTTTAAGGTGAATATAGCATTCTCCAGGGTCTAGACAAGATAGTAGCAAGGATTATGAGAGCACTCCAAAGGGAAGGTAAAATTTAAGTAGGAAAAATTCAAGACCACTACTCTAATTTCTCATTTTATCATAGATGCCTCTGTTTTTCCTATAATGGAACATAAGTCAGTTTCAAGCTTTATTAAACAATTTTTTCTATTTGTAACCACAATTATATTTTAATATGGGTGGTTATTGATAGCATGAAGACTTTTTCAAATCTATTGGGCACCTGGATAAATTTGAATATTCAAGAAGGGGAGAAAAACAGAATATCTCTACATAATGGGAGAATAATTTGGAGTTTTATATGGCAGCACTGATGGAGGAGGTGAGGGGAAACAAGGAAAAAGGTTAAGAAAGAGAAGCTTAGCGGTGTAACATCCGTACTGCCACCATCATCTACATCCCCCTCCTCCCCCATCTTCAGTAAAGTTGAATAAACTCCACTTTTATAGCAGAAAGCAAAACACAGATTATTTTGTGACATTGACATGAGGTAGGATAAAGGCTTGGAATAGAAAGAAACTCTGCCAAGAGGCTTGGACGTCCATAGGCTATAATGGTGCAGCTTATGTATCCATGGTGACCTCTGGGCTATAAGAAAAACTCTCTTGGGGCGCCTGAGTGGCTCAGTCGGTTAAGCGTCCGACTTCAGCTCAGGTCATGATCTCGCAGTCCATGGGTTCAAGCCCCGCATCGGGTACTGACAGCTCAGAGCCTGGAGCCTGCTTCGGATTCTGTGTCTCCCTGTCTCTCTGACCCTCCCCTGCTCATCCGGTCTCTCCCTCAGAAATAAATAAAACATTTAAAAAACTTAAAAAAAAAAAGAAAGAAAGAAAGAAACTCTCTCCTGTCTAGGCTTTCTTCATGGGAAACTCCCCTCGGTGTAAATGTGGGCCAATCCCATGTTTTCCTGTGATGATAGAGGCTCCCTTTCATGCCACATTACCATTCCCATGCTAGTCATAGTGAGGTGTTACAACTTAAAATGACAGGAAGCACAGTGACCTAGGGGTCCAAGAACCAGTGTTTTAATTCTGCTTCATTGGTTGTAGGATTGGTTGCCTTACCTTTGGAGTCTCTGTTTCCTCATCTCTAAAATAGAGTTGAAGTAGATCATGGTTTGAAATTCTTCTCTAAGGAATCCTTGTTAAATAAAATCTTAAATGGAAGCATGCATACAAAAAGTGAGCAAAATGAATTCTAGTTGAAGTGGGGGAGTGAGCAAGGGGTGGAAATCTTACCCGAACATCCCTTCCTCACTTCACAGCCCTCATGGAGTCTTAGTATTGTTGGATAACCAGTGGGCCTGATGGGTGCTTCAGTTCTAGCTATCACCTACAGAAAAGAATGGATGTCATCTTTCAGCCAACTACAAATGATAGTAATTTAGGGAAAGGGTTACTTTTTGGGGTGGGAGATGGAGAGTGGAGAAGAAGCCCACATTCATAGAGGTCTTATTAGGTGCCAGACACAGAGCCAAGCATTTCCCTCAACCTTCCTAAGGGTTATGTGGAGTTGGTTTTATGCTCAATAGAGGGAGCACCTGAAGCTCAGAGAGGAGTATGTGGCTCAAGGTAACAGTGTCAGCATGTGGCAGAGCCGCATTCTCAGCTCACCTCTTGCTGGTTCCACCATCAGACATGGAGGTGATGGGTAGAAAGCAGGTATCTTAGTAAATGCAATATAGGTTTGGGTCTAGGAAAGTGGCATGGGGCATTTTGGATGGAGATTATATATCTGCTTTGATTTCAACTTGTTTCTCTTTTCTGTAAAATTTTTTTTAAATGTTTATTTATTTTTGAGAGAGTGAGAGAAAGAGTGAGCGAGAGTGCATGAGTGGGGAGGGGCAGAGAGACAGGGAGACCCAGAGTCCAAAGCAGGCTCCAGGCTCCAAGCTGTCAGCACAGAGCCTGATGTGAGGCTCGAACCCACAAACCATGAGATTGTGACCTGAGCTGAAGTCTGACTCTCAATCAACTGAGCCACCCAGGCACCTGGTTTTCTTTTTTATTTAGTGTGATATGGGAGACTGTAATAAGATGATTCACAAGGATGTGCCTTTTAATTCATAGTCCAAGTTTTTCCCTTCTTGGTTACCTACACTCACAGCCGCAGCCTAGAGGGCTGGCAAGGCACTGTTGATTTAAGCCCTTCTTTTTTTAGTGCCCTAGGATCAATATGTGGCATTGTATTATTTCTGAGTTATTAACATGCATTGTCATCTTTTCCCAAGAGTTTTAAGAAAAATAGTCTCATTGGTTAGAACCTTTGAATTAAATGTGCAAGATGTTGAACAATTTTCAGAGGGAAGAAAAAAATTATATGTGGCTTTTGATTTCATTATCATTATGCTAATGACTGTCCTTCGTTTAGAGCAATGTGATACAATGGCTAGACAGACACAGAATGCCAAGTCCACAGCAATAACAACAGCAACAATATTGCTAACAAAACATCATTTAGTAGGTGCTAAGGATAATTTTTGTTCCCAGCAATTTGGTTAAACATTATTTCTGGGTGTGTCTGGAGGGGCATTTCTGGATGAGACTAACATTTGAATTGGTAGACACACTGACCTCTACAATGTGGGTGGTTCCCATTCAATCCATTGAAGACTTGAGTGGACCAAATGGCTGAGGAAGAAATAATTCTTTTTACCTGTTTTCCAGGCAGGACATTGGCTTCCTCTTGCATTCTGAGTGAAACAGGCTCTCCTGGATCTCAGGTGTTTGGACTCAGACTGGAACTACACATCCAGCTCTCTCGAGTCTCCAGCTTGCAGACGGCGGGACTACTCAGCCTCCATAATTGCTTGAGCCACTTCCTTATAATAAATCATATATGTGCATATATGCTATACATATATCTCCTATCAATCAGTTTCTCTGGAAAACCCTAATACAGTGACTACTGCATGGCAGGCACTGCTCTAACGTGCTGCACATCACAGCATATTTAATGCAATCCTCCACAATCTTACCAGTTTGGTCTGGTTATTTCCGTTGTGCGGATGAGGCTTAGAGCAGTTCATTAACTTCAACAAGGTCATGTAGACTAAGGATGGGGTGGGGTGGGGGTGGAGGAGGATCGTCAGCAAATCTATCTGAATTTATGTTAAATGGGGATAATGATGCCCACCTTGAAAGGCTGTCAGGGTGACTAAATGAGGTGATAGGTGTGAATTATCTGGAACAGGGCAGAATGCATGGTAGGGACTCAGAAATAGCAGCTTCTGCTATTTCATTTTTATTGTGTTACAAAATTCAGAGGATTTGCAGCTCGTGAAATAGATGTAATTCCTCCAACATAATGTATCAGTAACATCTGAATTTGATCATTTGTTCGTCTCCATTAAGCTCCAATGATATTTCATGTTATCCTGGGGAAAGATGTGATTACTATGACATTTAAAATTTGGCACAGCCCAGGAGAGGGAGGAGGCATACTCCTAGATACAAGGGAAAATCCTGGTTAGACTGTCATCAGACAACTCCAGGCTGCCATACTTTAGGAAGTTGAACAGCTGCAAAGGTCACCAGGAGGTGTCTTGTTTCCCAAAAGGTGTTTGGTATTTACTTTTGCTCAAGCATGTTCCTTCTGCTCTGATAACCATTGTCATCTTCCATTACAATAAAAGATGTCAGAGGGATTTTTATAGGCATATGGCATTAATTTAGATTTCCCTCTGCGGTCATAAGAAGGTTTGCAAAAATGAAAACAAAACAAAACAAAGCCCCACTCAGCCGTTCATCAATTCATATTTATTGGACAGGGATCATGAGCCACACAGCAGGGAGAACAGGATCTCCGTTTCGAAATCCATGGAATGTGCACGCTCTTTCCAGGGTGCTGGCTCCGTTGGTGCATTGTTCTCCGTTTCCTTTCCGGTCTCTGGAAACGGGTCCGAGGACTGTGCAGATTTCCTTGGAAAATCAAACATCAGCCACGTTTTCTTTTCGCCCTAGCACTGCTTGGAAATATGACTGCTAACTGCCAGAGCCCCTTCATGTCCAGCCACTGCTTGCCACAATCCAGTGAGGTAGGCTGGGCAGGCTCAATTATTTCTTTCTCATATGGGTGAGGGAACAGCAGCTCAGAGACTTTGAAAAAGTTGGCCAGGGTCTCAGCCAGAGAAAGAGCCAGTCGGTGAAAACTGCCTCCATTCTGATTCCTTGCCCACCTGTCCTTCACACCTTGGAGAACCTTACAAAAGTCTGACCATGCCATTACTTTGCTTATAATCTTTCCATTCCTCGCCCTCATTCTTAGGATAATGCCCACACTTCTTAACATGCTCGTAAGGTCTTTTGAGATCTGGCCATGCTCACTTCTGTAGACTTATGGACACCGTTTCCATTGCCCTGACCCCACTGCCCACCCCCACCCCCAGTTATGCTCTGGCTATACTGAACCCCACTATATCACACTCTGTCCTCATCTCCCTGCCATTACTTAGGAAGTTCCCTTTACCTTCCCACACCCCCACATACCTGGCTAATGCTTACAAATTATTAAATCTCCTTTTAGACATCACTTTTTCCAAGAAGTCCTCCCTGATCTCTCTTACCTGTGTTAGATGCCTCCACTCTGTGCATCTGTTGCACGCTCTTCCTCCCCTCTCCTGAGTCTGTTCATCCTGCCTCTCCTGCTGGCCTGTAAGCTCTGTGAGAGTGAGCACTGTGCACATCCCATGGACGGCAGCACCCATGCCCCTAGAAGGCAGGCGGGAATTTCCACTAAGGAATGAATGGTTGGTTTATTCATTCTGATGATATTTCCCAGATAGCAGATCTCCTGTACACACATCAGGAATCCTTGGATTACTCCTTATGCCGGTTGTCCTCCATCTGCTCCCTCGGCCGCAGGAAGAAGAGGAGCCCAGTGGGATGCCTCCCTGGGCTCTCCTGCTGGGTGCTTTGGGCTGGCTTCCTTCCAGCAATGGGAAGCACCCACAGCAGAAGGGAGGATGGGAGGAGAGCAGGTTCAGGACAAACTGGCTTCCTTTCTGGCCCTTCTTGCTGTGACACCATGTTCGGATAGTAGCCCTCTCTCTGCACAGCTCCAGCTCCAGCAGGGAGCCTTCTCCACAGTCCAGTTCTCAGTGGTTTCTGGCAACATTTCATCTGATCCCTCAGCTGTAAAGGTGCAAATGGCTTCTAACTGTTGTTGGCTTCTGGCTGTTTCGGTATCACTTGTTTTTCCCTGAACCCTCCCCAAAATAGAAGTTGTGCCTTATACTGGACCATCTGTGGTGGCTTCTATTTCCTGTCAGATTTCTGACTGATAAAGAATTCTGCTTGGTACAGGTAGGACCATGATTTTCAAATTCTCTGGGATGGTTTCTGGCAACTTTAGATTTCTGGAGGTAATTCTCAGGACAGCTTCTACTGCTGCCTTTTTATACAGACCTAAGACAGGAATTTTCAGGAGGCTCGCAATAAAATCTCCCCGTCTGCCAAACTTTCAGCATTTCCTCTGTGAGCATCAGCAGGTATCTTTAGTCCTTGGAAGTCATATTCTTCCAAGCAGATTTGGTATCTCAGTGACATGAGAAATCCCTCCCCTCTGTTAGGAATGGTTCTGCAGTATTCCCAAAATTCATTCTTATTTCCTGTCATTTGACTCCAGTAATGGTCCTCTTGTGAAGGCTCCATCTATAGTCACACAATGTTTGTTAGGTTGTAGGGACACCGGTGTGAAAGAAGTTGTAGATGCAACGGGTTTAGGCATCGGTGTTTTCCTTTAAGATCCTGTGCTCTCATAACAATTTTTTTAATAGAACAGAAGTTGTATTATCTGTGAATGTATGATTGGATTGAACTGTGATTTTGGGTTATCTGGGATCTTCTATAAGTAGGAGAAGGCAGAGCTATTTTCAGATCTGATATATCCTGGCTTAGAATCCCAAACTGAATCACTGTGTCTAGGCCAAACTTAACAGAACCTGAGGTGCAGGAAAACTGTATATTTACAACCGTTATCAGGGTGAAATGTAGCAAAACTGGATTTAGGCAAGAAAATATTTGAAAATCACATATCTGACAAAGGACTTGCTTCCAGAATATAGAAAGAACTCTCAAAACTCAGTAGCAAGAAAATAACTGGCTTTAAAAATGTGCAAAAGACTTAAACAGCCATTTCACTAAAGAGGATATACAGATGGAAAACAAGGCCATGAAATATTGTTCAACATTATTAGCCATGAGGGGCATGCATATTTAAACCATTATAGGATGCTACTACATATTCATGAGAAGGGCCAAAATAAGATAATCATGACAACAAGGACATGGAGCCCCTGGAATTCTCACACACCACACACAGGAATGTAAAATGGGACAGCCGTCCTATAAAATAGCTTGGAAGTTTCTTGAAGAGATGGGTAGACAGGGAAATGTCCCCCCAAAGATGCTCATGCCCTAATTCCCAGATCCTATGACAGTACTACGTTCAACGGCAAAAGTACTACTTTGCAGGTGTGGTTAAGGTTAGGGACTTTGAAACGGTGATATTACCCTGGAGTAGCTGAGTGGGTCCAATCTAATCACATGAATCCTTGAAAGCAAAGAATTCCTGCTGGGTCAGAGAGAGATGTGATGTGAAGAGGACAAAACTGACTGTTGCTGGCTTTGAAGGTGGAGAAAGGGGACCTTAAGCCAAGGAAGGAGAAAGCTGTCAGTTATACAACTGCAAGGAACTGAATTCTGCCAATAACTGGCAAGAACAAGGAAAGAGGTTCTTTTCTAGAGCTTCCAGAAAGGAGTGCAGCTCTGCGGATAGCTGGGATTTAGCCTGCTAAGACGCATGTTGGACTCTGACCTATAGAACTGTGAGATAAGAATACCTCAGTATTGTTGAAGCCATTAAGTTTGGGGAAATCTGTTATGACAGCAATAGACAACTCAGACAGCACATTGTCAAGCAATCCTGCTTCTGGGTATTTCCCCTAGAGAAGTGGACACATATGTTTATACAAAAACCAAGACACAAATTTTATGTCATTTTTTTTTTTAAACCATAATTGCAAAACCAACACCAGCACACGGATGTTTATAGCAGCTCTATTCAAAATAACTCAAACTTGGAACAAGCAAAATGTCTTTCAGCGGGGGGACCCACAAACAAACTGTGGTACATCCATAAAATGGAATGCTCCTCAGGAATGAAAATGAACTAACTAGTGGTACATACAGCAGCCTGCATGACTCTTGAAGGCATTATGTGAAGGAAGGAAGCCAGTCTCAGAAGGTTATGTGTTCTATGACTATTTATTCTCGAAAAGGAAAAAAAAAACCTATAATTACAGGGAATGGAGCAGTGATTGCCAGAAGTTGGGGTGTGTCTTTGAGAGATGGCAGGAGGGAGCTTGTGAGGTGACAAAACTTCTGTACCTTCATTATGGGGATGGTCAAGTGCATTATGCATGGGTTAGAAATTCAGAGACTTGTATTCTGCCCAAGAAAGTCAATTCTCTATATGATTATTTTAAAGATATTAAATAAACCCAAATCATAACAACCCAACAACAACAAACAAAAAGAAAAACAGAAACAAACTTCACGGTCTGACATAGGCTTCTGCTCTGTGGTATTGGAATTTCCAGTCCTAGCAAATGTGTCATGAACATGGCTGGGGGAGGAGACATGGCCGCTTTTCTTACTTTGTGCCCTGGCAGCCCCCTCAGCGTCTATGAGTGGAAAGAGTTCCAGCAGAGGTTCTGGACACAGATCCAAGATTTTCTTTCCTCCCCCAAAGGAGGGGTTGGCTTACCCAAACTCTACAGTCCTTCAGAGCGACTGACTGGGATTCATCGCAGCCACTTGCCACAGGTGTGGGTTGACTGACCACCCTGGCTTGTCCAGGACCGAGGGGGAGGTGGTTTCCCAGGTAGTGGGACTTCCAGGTATTTTTTTTTTATAGTTTGTTGTCAGGTTAGTTTCCATACAACACCCAGTGCTCATCCTCACAAGTGCTCTCCTCCGTGCCCATCATCCCTCTCCCCCCACACCCATCAGTGGGACCTCCAGTTTTAAAACCAGGAAGGTTGGGGCACCTGGGTGGCTCAGTCAGTTAAGCGTCTGACTTTGGCTCAGGTCATGATCTCACAGTTTGTGGGTTTGAGCCCTTCATTGGGCTCTACACTGACAGTGTGGGGAGACTGCTTGGGATTATCTCTCTCTGTCTGCCTCTTTCTTTGCCCCTCCCCCACTATGCTCTCTTTCTCTTTCTCTCTTCCTCTCAAAATAAATAAACTTAAAAAGAATAAAAAAACTAGGAGAATCCCAGGGTAAACTGGGACAAGTTGGTAACCTTAACATGACTTGGGAAAGTCACATAATTCATCTGAGCCTCAGTCTTTCTTATGTAAAACAGAAAGAATGGTTACCCTGACTACTTTACCAGGTTACTGTGAAATGCCAACTTTATATTGTAAAATTCTTTATAACTGTAAGTTGGTGACATTATTATTTTAAAAAAGACCATGGGACTTAGGGAGTCTTTTTAAAAAATGTTTATTTATTTTGAGAGAGAGAGAGTGAGCACAAACAGGGGAGGGGCAGAGATAGAGGGAGAGAAAGTCCCAAGCAGGCTCCATGCTATCAGTGCAGAGCCTGATGTGAGGCTTGAACTCACAAACCATGAGATCATGACTTGAGCCGAAATCAAGAGTCAGATGCTTAACCGACTGAGCCACCCAGGTGCCCCAGGGGACAGTCTTAAAGTGTACAGAAAGGGGAGGTATTATCAAAGGAAATCATGCAGTTGGGGGACATGTGTTTGTGTGTCTGACCCAAGCATTGTTGAGATTACAATTTCCATTTTGTGACTGTAAAAATACATACACTCAAGAATGTAACTTATGGTTTTGGCAATGTGCTCCCTGGGAGGTTTCAGTTACCTGGATCGCGTGGCAGGCTAGGGGAATGATTCTCAACCTTGCTATACTCTGTAATCACTGGGAAGTCTTTAAGATGCAGGTGCCTGGATCTTACTCCGAGAGATCCAGATTTAATGAGTCTAGGGTTTGGCTAATTTCAAAACTCTCCCTGAGTGATTCTAATGTGCACCTGTGGGCCTCTTAATGTATCAGAGCTACGCCTCACCCCCATGGGGAGCTTGGAGGTTTGTTCATCTGTACTCACAGTCTAATGAGCTCACTTCGCAAGGGAAGAGTCAGGTACACCTCCAAGAGAGCTGACTTCTGATCTCCATAGGATAAGAACTCACATCTACAAAGAATGACCAACAGCAGGATCAGTCACTCGGGGAAGTTAGTACTGCGATTGTTACTGTTTTTCTAATTTGGAGGGGTTCTGATAGCTCTGGATTGGAGGGCTGTGTGTTTGTTTGCTAGGACTGCTGGAACAAAGCACCACAAATTTGGTGGCTTAAACAACAGAAATTTATTGCCTCACAGTTCTGCTGGCTAGAGGCAAGAGACAGAGGTGTTGACAGGGCCATGGTCCTTCTGAAGGCACTGAGGAAGGTTCTGTTCCAGACCCCTCTCCAACTTTAGGTAGTTCTTGGGTTCGTGGTCATATAACTCCAGTCTCCATATGGTGTTCTCCACATGGATGTGTGTCTGTCTCCAAACTTCCCCTTTTAATAAGGATACTAGTGATACTAGATTAAGGCCAACTCTAATGACCTCATTTTAACTTGATTACCCTTGAAAAGAGCCTGTCTCCAAACAAGGTTACATTCTGGGGTACTGGGGGTTCGGATTTCAACATATGAATTTGGGAAGGACACAACTGAACTCCTCACATGAGAGGGAGCCACAATTTCCACATAGATGATGTCATTCGGATGGGTCCTAAAACATCACAGTGGGACTGGAGTCCAGTCTAGTCTCCGATGCGAAGGCAGCCCCTGGCCAGTAAAGGAAATCCATGTGAGAAGGCCTATTCACAGGTTATTTCTCATTGATAAATCAATATCCTGGTTGAATGTTATAAGAGATGAGATTTTAAAAAAATCTTTAGGCAAAATAAGAATATCTAAAAGGAATTATGAAGTTCCTGCTCGACATATCCCAGCAAAGCCCTAAAGTAGCTATTGGTTAGGAATGCTCTTAAAAAAAGGATACTTATGAAAGATGGTTGGACTGTAGGGACTTGTAAGTTCATATTGACCCTAAGACTTTGTGCTTCCTGCAATGACATTATTGAGAGGCTCACCTAATGTTTGGGGGCAGCATTCTGCAACAGGCCCTGTCTCCAAAGGAAGAACATGTCAGACCTGGCTCTGGTACAAAGAGTAAATATGAAAAACCTAATGAGGTATTCGCTCTGCTAGACTCCAGTGCTATTTTCACTCCACAAATGTTTTCAATGGAGAGAAAATAGGACCAACATCTTTGACAATGGCAGCAGATAGATGGCAAATTCGGGTGCCTGCAGAATGACTCACTCAGTGGTACTACAGGGAAATATTTTAAATTGACCTCCAGAAGTCAGGAAGAGAAGGACAGATACCATACGTTTACAGGTATAGGAGGATTAGGAGGAACTTAACGGAGAACCATGGGAAAAATAGTTAGGGAGAGGGAGGGAGGCAAACCATGAGAGACTCTTGAATGCCAAGAACAAAGAGAACAAACCGAGTACTGATGGGGGTGGGGAGGAGGAGAAGTGGGGAATGGGCATGGAGGAGGGGACTTGTGGCGATGAGCCCTGGGTGTTATATGGAAGCCAACTTGACAATAAACTACTCAAAAAAATTAAAAAAAATAAATTGACCTCCAGAATTAGTCCTTGCTCTGCAGTCCAACCTGACCCTCACCAGAGAATGAAAAAGGAAATATCACATTGGTGGCAATGCTTGCTTTCCAGGAAGATAAAAATCCTGAACAAGCACCAATGCTATGTATCTAACCACTTAAGTGTGCCCCTCACAGCTGTAGAAACAGATACTAAATGCACGTCCCGTTTTTCCGTTTTTGTTGTTGTCTTCACAATAATCGATGTAATTTTAAGGATGCAGGTCAGGTCTCATTCATACCACAGGCTAAGCATTCATTTTTCTAGCCCCTGTAAACATTACAAATTTTCACTAGATTGTATACAGAGTTTTAAAGCAAAATTCTCCTAGAAAATATAAAATAATCCTATGAGATAGACTTTTCCCCATAGATATATAAAATTACTAACATTTATTCTTTCTTATAAAAGATAAGCTTAGTGTAGAGAATTTTGAAATGGAGAAAAATATGATGAATAAAGTAAATATCACTGATAATGTCATCTAATATTTTCTTCAGGTTCTTCTATGGTATTTATACATAAAATACTGTTGGTATTGCACTGCATACAGAATTCTGTTTTAGTTTATTTTCATTTACTGTTATATTGGGATGCTTTCCCTGGGCCATCAAATATTATTAAACATTTTCTGGGGCACCTGGGTGGCTAAGTCAGTTGATCTTCTGACTTCGGCTGAGGTCATGATCTTACCGCTTGTGGGTTCGAGCCCTGCTTCGGGCTCTGTGCTGACAGCTCAGAGCCTGGAGCCTACTTTGGATTCTGTGTCTTCCCCCTCTCTGCCCCTCCCATGCTCATGCTCTGTCTGCTTCTCAATAATAAATAAATGTTTAAAAAAATAAAAAAGAATTTCCATCATATTAGATACCATATTTTGTTTAGACATTCTCCTGGTTTCAGGCATATATAGGTATTTATTACTTTTTAAATTTTTTAAAATATTTATTTATTTTTGAGATAGAAAGAGACAGAGTGAGAGTGGAGAAGGGTCAGAGAGAGAAGGAGACACATAATCTGCAGCAGGCTCCAGGCTCTCAGCTGTCAGCCCAGAGCCTGATGCGGGGCTCAAACCCACTAACCATGAGATCATAACCTGAGCTTATGAAGTTAGTTGCTTCTCCTATGGCATGAATGGACTGCTACATCTTTACTTTTCAGTGGATAAAGCATTTAAGGGCTACTTTGAGGAAGGAATATGCATCTTGATTGCTGTCAAAAGATCTATTAAATCCTTTTGAAAAGATAAAAAAAAAAATAGGTGCCAGCAAAAAACCTGGGGGAGAATAGATGTCAAAGAGGGAGAGAAAATCCTAGAGACAGGAGTGGACCATTCCTTTAAGAAATGCTTCATTTTGGGGTGCCTGAGTGGCTCAGTTGGTTAAGCATCTGATTTTGGTTCACGTCATGATCTCATGGTTCATGAGTTTGAGCCCCACATTGCGCTCTGGATGGACAGCTCAGAGCCTGGAGCCTGCTTTGGATCCTCTGCCTCCCTCTCTCTCTGCCTGTCTCCTGCTCTCACTCTCTCTCTCAAAAATAAATGAATAAACATTAAAAAAAGAAATGCTTCATTTTGCTGGCAGAGAGGATGTTATTGTAAAAAAACATGGATGACAATTCTGATTCAAAAAAGATTCCAAAGAATTTCATTTTGAATATAAAGAAGTTTTAGGAATATCACAATTTATTTGTGTTTCATTTTCCCTTCTATATATAAATAATTAACAAATCTATGTTCAAACAGTTCTTAGGTTTGCTTAACGGGGCCATAAGACAAAAATTCAAAGTACTATGTCATGTTTTAAATGCCCTTTTTTCTTTTTCATTTTTAGTGGTACATAAAATAATGGCAAGTCTTACAATGGATGGAGTCTTAAATTTGGTGAAATACTAGTCACGAATATGCGACTCCAAACAGACAGAAGGAATATAATCCATGAACAATCTTGGCAATATTGAGAACACAGAGATAACGTCACAGACTTCTCATCTTGTATAATTCATAGTAGGAGGTCCATTGGTGAGAAAAGACCCCCCAGTGTGGTAGTCATATTTGAAATTTGGTAGTCTTTAGTCTATTAAATATTTCATATTCCTCCAAAGTGTATATATGTGTGTACATGTATGCACACAAAATGTGTGTAGACACACACACACACACACACACACACACACACACACCCTATTTCTTTCAGATTTTCCTTACATGGAGCACTTCTGCCATTGAGAGAAGTAATCTGTGTATTTAATTTGGTGCCACCTTTTTTATTTTATTTATTTTTCATGGGGATCAGATCACAAGGCTATATAAAACTCATGTGATCCCCACACAAAAATAAAACAGCTGGCATTAGATTAAATGCATTGTTTACTTCCTTGAATGATAAAACTGCTTAGTATATAAATCTGCCTACAAACATCATTTCATGTCCCATTTCAGAGAAATACCTGACCTGGACTGTCTATATGCCAAGGTAAGTCCATTATCCACCCAATTTGTTTTGTGCTCCATTTTCCCTTCCTGTATTTTTCTGATGAAAGATGAACTTCTCCACTGTGAAACAGCAACAGTCAAGCAGTTCTGGTGGGCTTAGTTATAGACGGGATAATTTCTGCACTTTCAGAGTACTGTGGCAACACATAGCTCCCTTGTGCCAAATCAATTCTTCAGCAACATGATTAATTAACCTATAAGAACATAAGTTTGAATGTTGTTGCCTTGAAATGCACTAACCTTGTATTTTGCTTTTAGGCTTTTTCTACCCTTCCATGCCAAAATCATTCTGTTGTGTTTTTTCAAAACCTTGGGCAAATCAACGATGTTTGAGTATGTGCTTTTATAATCCTTCCACTGTGATCATACTGTGAGTTTTATGGCCAAATTTGGGCAGAATACACTTCTTTCTTCAGCAAAACCCATTATATCATTCAACATTAGTAGAACTGGCTAGTGTAGACAGGCTTAAATTCCCACTTCATTTTCTTTTTCATTCGTTTTGTCCTGCTCTGCTAGAAGCAGGAAACAGCTATAAGAGTTTTTGAAAACAATAAATTACCTTAAAAATGTATTCTGTAGGGGCTCCTGGGTGGCTCAGCTGTTTAAGCGTCTGACTTTGGCTCAGGTCATGATCTCACAGCCTGTGAGTTTGAGCCCTGTGTCAGGCTCTGTGCTGATATCTCAGAGCCTGGAGCCTGCTTCAGATTCTGTCTCCCTCTCTCTTTCTGCCCCTCCTGCACTTGTGCTATGTCTCTTTCTCTCTCTCTCTCTCTCTCTCAAAAATAACATTAAAAAATGTATTCTGTAATCATTTATTGGTTACTGTACTATGTCTTGTATGAGGGACAAAAAAATAACATATGGACTTTGCCTTAGAGGACTCAGTCTAGTAGGAGAGGCATGCCTCCCTTTGCTGCCCAAATTAATTACAAATGTAGTGTCATAAAGGCTTTATTAAAACGTTTGCAGTGAGAGGCGGAACGGGTAGGAGTTTGGAGCATGACTCCTTCTAGCTAACCTTTTCACCCTCCAGGATTCTAGATAAAAACACCCTAATGCATCAAAGAGACAAATAAGAAATGACAGACTATTTGAGCCAGTTTTTTGTCTTTCCATTTCCTTCCCAATGATATTTGATTGACTCACCTAGCTGCTGGTGTTGAATGAAGCCGCAGTGAGTGAGACTACTTAGCGTTAACCAGAGTTTTGATTTTCGTTATGACATGGAGAGAAGAAGCATAAGAGAGTGGGTAGGACTGAATGTCAAGCCTTTAAGACTCAGTAACCCAACACACCAGGTAAAAATAAATAGTAAATAAATGTAGTAACCTAGTGCATGTGTAGACAGAGAGGACAGCAACTCCTCTTGGGGTGGAAGTTCTCGGTGCACCATTCCCAAGTGGAAAGATGGCTGGACGCATATGGAAAAATGCAGAAGTGGCATCTATAGGGTGCTAGTGCTGGGCATGGTGAAGGCAGCATGCGGCAAGATCTTCAAGGAAGAGATAAACAGAAAATGTGTGTTGAAGGATAGGAAGCAATCCGATGAGGAAATGAGGCTGTAGAGAAAGTAGAAGGGGTCTGGTAATGCCAGGTGCTAGGGAATTACTGAAGTATAGCAAGGGGATAATAGAATCAAATATGTGTTTCAGAAGATAATTCTGACAAATGTGGCGGGTAGATTGATGGGGGACAGGTGTGCTGGAGAGGCAGGAAGGTATATTGCCTACATTGCAGTTATCCAGGTAATAAATGGGAAAGACCTGAAAAACAAATAAACAGTGTTTGCATGGAACACAGGAAAGGGAATGTATTTAAGAAACATTCTAGAAACAGTACCTGTTTTATTCTTTATACCAAATGCACCAAGCATGTAAGTCATTATGTGGAGGGCAGAGGCAGAGATAGGCCAAGAGTGTTACTCTAAAGGAGCTTCTTTCATGAGGAAGGAAACATCAGGAGTAGGGAATAAATGACCTTGAACAACACTAACCTCTGCCAACTTGCAGTTCCCTCTGTTCTTTGGAGTCATTGCTAGACTCCAGGATGTTTACCTAGTGCCAAGGCACTCTACGTTTGGATGGCTTGATGTCACTGTCCACACTGGGCTTCACTGAGAGGCCATGACTGCAAAACATCCTCACTCAGCACTGTGGGGCTTTCCGCTACTCCTGTGAACCTTTTTCGTTCATGGAAACCAATGTGATCTTCCACCTGGACCACACTGGCTGGAGGAAGCTCACTAAAGTTGCCCAAGGCTCCATCTGCCTAAACACACCACACACTCACTCATTTCCAGCGTAGGGGCAGTGAGGAACGGGTCTCCTCAGCTCTCAAAACTAACATATAAATGGGGTGTTGCTGCTCCCGGAAAGTGTCACTTAGTGAGTCCCACCAACATTTTTGTTCTTCTCTCCCACAGCCACGGGAATTATTTTCCTAGATAGGGAGTAGGAAAGCCTTGCTCTTCCTCCTCATACACACCCACAAACTTTCGATCTAAATCCAGTGCCCTAAGGAACCAGACTTCTGAAACTCAAAAAAGTATGCTGATCTCACACCCTTTTCTTGAGGCAAGAACATTAAATGGCCTGGGATTTCAAATGTGGGATAAAGAAGAGGGAGAAAGAAAATAAATGGAAAAACTTTGGTTAATTTCAGTTGAATTTCCTTTGCATAAATATAATCACAGCTGCTTTGTGCCCCATTCCTAGTACTTAACAAAGTGTCTGACATCTAGTAACACTTATTCAAAGGTTAAGTGAATACATGAATACAAATGCATGCGAGTTGAACTGGAGACTAAGCCTTGGTTATGGACAGCACATTACACATTCAATTTGGCAAGTATGTATTGAACACTATGTGGCAGGTACTGTGCAAGATCCTCCTGGATGGTGCTAGAGCCTTCCTACAGTGTGGACAAGACAGATGAATGCCTGCCTTCATGGAGCTTACTCCTATTGTTAATAAGGAAGACAATAAACAAACAGATCCTTACAAATTGATAAGTAATGGAGAAGAAATAAACAGGGTGAAGTAATAGAGGATAATTTAGTGATGGGGAGTGGGGATAGGGGGGCAGTGAGTGCTATTAATTTGATTGTGCTTTCCCTCCAACCATCCTGACCCCTGACAGTAAAAATCAAACTTAAAAAAAAAATTAACAAAAGGAGTGTGAGTTAAACGTAAAGTCTTATGAAGAAAGCAAATACAGAATTTCATGCAATATCTACATCATCATCATGCAGGCACAATAATTCTACATGTGCATAGCTATGGTTAAAACATCTTGGGAATTTCTCAAGTGAAGTCTTATGGGCATATTATTTAAAGTTCTTTTCATCCTCAAAAATTATGTGCAATAGAGTATGTAAATTGTTTTAATGTTAGTTCAGTTCTTTCTGTCCTGTAGATTGTAAAATTCAAGTTTGTTGGCCCTTCAAAAAGGTGCAGCTCACTTCAGCAGAGAAAATAAAAGTGTCCCTTTACCCCCAGAAAAAGGATAATATTTTCTAATTTTGCAAACACTTGATGAAGGTATCAATTGACTCTGTATTTTTACAGCTGCTCAACATTTATTATTGGAGAGCCTCTTCTCACAGTATGTTTCTCTTTCATTTCTAGTCAAGGGGTGTTAATATTATTTTGGAGTTATTCAAATTTGAGAGAGTGATAAAGGGCCTCTCTTCAGGGGTTCTTACTAAACAAACTCCTGACTTCTTACTCCTTTAAGGAAAACTAAAAGGTTTTTGAGGAAAAAGGAAAGAAAGGAAAAAGGTTTTAGATTATGAGTTTCTTGGTTGGGGAATCAGAACTATTTAGTGTGGTAACTTCAAGACCTTGCACCTTGTCTGGCATTTGGCAGGTACTTGGAAAATGGTTGATAAGTTGAATTGGTTTGAGAAGAGTCAGGGGATTACCCCCTTCCTTATACAGATGGGGAATCTGAGGCTCAAAGAACTTATAGGTTTGTTTATACTGTGTTTCACACTTTGCTAAGGGCTCTCAACCAAGTTAGCGCATTAAAAACATTAAATGTTTAATTTTGAGAGAGAGAGAGAGTGAGAGAGAGAGAGAGAGAAAGTATGAGTGGGGGAAGGTCAGAGAGAGGGGGAGACACAGAATCTGAAGCAGGCTCCAGGCTCTGAGCTGTCAGCACAGAGCCTGATGAGGGGCTCGAACCTACGAACGGTAAGGTCATGACCTGAGCTGAAGTCTGGTGTTTAATCAACTGAGCCAATCAGGCAACCTTCCAAGTTAGCTCACTTAAAAGTGGGTCTGCACCACCATTATGTTTAAGTAGGAAATGTCCGTAAAATGATGAGAGTAATGATGTGTTTGACAGTGAATTAGTCACTGCCAGACTTTCCTCTACACAGCAAGGCATTCTCTGCTGCTAAGGGACAACTAAAACCTAATGATGAAAACAATTCAGGTCCTCAGACAATGGTAAAAAGAGGATTACTCTGCTAAGGACAAAAACAATCAGAAAAGTTACTGGCAGTCTTTGAACTAAAATAAGTCCTATCATCTATTGAAAATAAACTCTCACACACTATTGGTGGTGGTGTAAATTGGTTCTATTTTAATGCAGGAGAATTTATGAATATTTACCAAAATTAAAATGAACAAACTTTTGCTATAGCAATTTACTTTTATGAACGTATTCCCATTATAGACCTATTGCCATAAGAGTGCGTGTATATATGAAGAAAATGATTTAATGATTGTAAGGATGTTCACTGACATTGTAACACAAGACAACTGAGAACAGCCTAAGTGTTCATCAAGTAGACCGATGGCTACAAAAATTATGAGTTATCTGGGTAATGATATTTTACGGAGACATTTGATGTAGAACAATCTATATACTGACATGGGGGAAGATGACCACAATAAATAAAGCAAGCTGCTTAACAGTATGATTAACTTTGTAAAAATACTCATCATCAAAGTATTCATGATGGCTTCTTCTGGAAAGTGAGATGAGGGTTTTTTTTTTTCTTTATACAATTCCCTACTACTTGATTTTTCAATGGAACTAGATCATTTTTAAAATTCAAAAGTTAAAAAGAAGCAGTTCAACCCTGGCCACCTGAGAAGCTTTACTTTTTAATCAAGAGTAAGAGGACCCAGGAAATGGTTATTTTGCCCTACTCTGCCTTGGCGTCTCGCACTGTGCTTGGCACACTGTTGATGCTCACTAAATACCCTCAGAATAAAGGACTAAGGACGACCAACCCTGGTTACTCTTTCATGAAGTAAGGCGTAAGGGCGTAAGGACATTGAGGTTTTCTAACCCTAAAATCTGAGCCAGTGGGTCAACAGAGAAGTTTATCACATTAATAGGGTTGATTTATATTAATGAAAGACTGGTTATATAAATATCAACTCACCATAAAATAGTCTGATGGTTCTATTTGCATTGGATAAGGATTCTTATTGAGTCCATGCCATGATTTTTTGTGTCTTGGGCATTTATCTGTCGGTTTGGAAGGAATCTCAGATGGTGCTCAAATGGTCCGGCCGATTCAGACCCTGAACGTCCTCAGTACCATTCCCATAAGGAGCTCGGATTGACCACTTCCTGGGTCAGTGCCTCCACTTCTTAAAGGGGAATTCTTTCTTGACGAGCCCCAACTACCTCAACGTTCCTTGTTGCACTGAACTGGAATCTGCCCCGTTGAGAAACTGACTCACGAACCCTACCTCTACCCCGTGTCACATGCAATGGATCTAAGCAGCTCTGCAGATGGCTTAAGAGAGTGGGCTGTGCCAGATTGGCCTTGGACCCCGGCTTCCACATGTAGGCGCTGCGTGACCCCTAGGCAAAGACTGGCAACTCTTTCTAACCCTAAATCTCTTCTTTACAAAATGCGGACTATAATTTCTACCTCACGGGGCTGTTTTAGGACGATAATGAAATAATATGCATACTACCCACCACAATGTGTGGCACAAAATGCTCAACAAATGATATCCTGATGATTTTTATAGGCCTTTTCCACGAGGTATTCTATGAGGAAGCAAGGAAGAGAGTGGCACACAGCAGCAAAGTTAACATATGAGGCATCTGTCGGTAAGATGGGTGCCTGAGGACCTTGATCTCAGGTGACTCTAGCGTCTCCTCTGTGTTTTCTTCACTAGAAACAAATTAGAAAAAACACTCCCAGTAGGGGGAGGGAAATTTCATACCATTAATTTAGCAACAACAAAAAGTCTGTACTTTGACAATTATAGACACCAACTTATGAAAGTAACTTCGGGTGTTTGAGAATCTCACTCACCTCTGGGGGACACAAGGAAAGAGCTCCCTTGGGGGCTTCTCTCAAAACTTGTCTCCCTGAAGCTTGCTCATATTCACACAGCTGTCAAGAGAAGCCTGAGTCTTCTTCAGCCATTCAGAAGCTTTACTCAGGGCTAATGACTACCTATCAGGCTGGATTTGACTTTATGTTATTATTCAAGACGTGAATTATAAATCCTATATATATTCACGACATAGATCTATATTTACAACATACATCTATATTACATGCCATATGAAATTTAGTAGACTAGGAGGCTTTAGGATCTAGGTCCTGTCTTGACCTGGCCACTGACTCACTGTGCGACCTCTTAGGATCTTAGTTTACTCATCTATAAAATGTTTACAATTGAGGAATCTTATGCCATATTCGAAGGAGCCCTAGGTTTGCATAGTTTTCCCGTGCTGGGGGCTGCTTTAATTTGGCTTCAGGCATCTCTCATTTTAAGCAGAGTAACAATATTAAAAAAAAAAAAATTGTTAACATATATTGGGATCCATTTGAAAAATGAGTCTTTTTTACCAAAAGATGTTTGGAAATAAAAATCACTGAATCACATGATCCTCAAGGCTGGGTTCCTTTTTCCTGCTTGTATTTCAGAGGTGGAGAGGGAGTGAGGAGGAAGAGGTGGAGAAAGAGGAAGGGGTTGGTAAGAAGAGGCCACCGTGACAAACAGGAACTTCTCAGTCTTACCAGGCATGGTTAAGAACAGGCTATTCTGATCACTTAATGACTCTTAACTCACTTTCTTCCTATGTATATTACCTAATGATATCAGAATATTGGATATGAACAAATCCCTTTTTATCATTCAGTTGGTTCATAACATTGTCCTGGTGGACTTTGTCCTCACTCTGCCCCAATTCCTAGCCCTAGGTTTAAATCACTAGAAAGAAAATCTTTAGCACTCCAAGTCAACAGCTCATTCCTTCCAGAAACTGTCAAGCGGCATCTTTATAATAAAATAACATGAGATGGAAAGTGTAATCAGTTTGGAAAGTGACATCAGCAGCCATGAGGCCAGTCTTGAACTCAAAGCAGGAGAGTTCATGGATGTGTCCAGATAGCAGAGGAGATTCTGGATGCCCTTCTTCTCATTAACTCCCTGCAAATGTTCCCTCTGGCAGGGCAGGCCCCCGATGTAAGCCAGTCCCTTTACTTTAGAATAATGTGAGCTGCTGAAAGAAGCCTGTTGAAAGGGCATCACAGAGATGCACCCGGACTTGGGTGAATATTTGGGGGTATGGGAGGTGGAAGGGTATTTAGGAAAATAGTGGGGTTATATGGGGGTCACGTCAGACTGAAGAGGTACCTCCTGAATCTCTGTGGCCGCTGGAGCGCACAGCTGTGGAGCTCAGCTGTATTAACAGAGCCACAGTGGCCTGCATGTGGGCCGTGACCTCCCTCTGCAGGGACAGTGGGGTGCAGCAGAATGGGGGCTCAATGTGGAACCAGAAGACTCAGGTGTGAATCTCAGCTCCAGGACAAGGTGCTTCATTTCTCTCAACCACTATTTTCCTAACTGAAAAACAAGAGTAAAAAAAAAAAAATACCCACTGGATCTGTCTCACAGGCATGTTGTGTGGTTTAAACAAAAAACAGGGTCTGAAGAGCACTTTGTAAATGAGAGAGACCCACAAATATGTAAACTGCATTCAGTAGCCTATGAGACAGGTGTCCCATGCGATCCTTAAGGAACCCCCAAAAGCTTGCTCAGAGCACTTTCCTAAGACACTAAAAGGTTAGTGACATTAAATAAATGTAGTGCTTTACTGTGTTCACATAATTTTCTGGTAAGTCTTAATTATAAAAACCGTTGTGTCTGATACTCTATAAAGAACTATATATAACATTACAAATCAAATTGTATATGAATAATTATACATATTATAAAATCTATATATGATTTCCAAAAATACAATTAGATTATTCTTAAAGAACTACTGCAGTGGCAGTTGATCTTGTCAGTGTATACACTTATATCAAAAAGTTTTACCACATCATATGCTCTTACTCATATGTAGAATTTAAGAAATCAAGTGAACAAAGAACAAAAGGAACAAACAAAAAAGCAGACTCTTAAATGCAGAGAGCAAGATGGTAGTTGCCAGAGGTGGGGGGTGGGTGGGAGAATGGATGAAATATAGGGGACTAAGGGTACACTTATCATGATGAGCACTGAGTAATGTACAGAATTGTTGAATCACTATATTGTACACCTGAAACTAATATAACACTCTATATGAATTACACTTCAGTAAAAAAAATGCTCATCACAAGTAAAAAAAAAAGTTTTACAAAAGTAGAGTATTGTTACAAAAGTTCTCCATTTTAGAACTTCAATAAGTAGTGTGTGCTTTACTCCTATTTTAGAGTGTTGCATGTTGGACTCATCCATGTAGACTGAGATGTTAGAAGACCATGGAGCTCTGTTTCCTACAGAAGACCATCAACTCTTCGATCAGGAAGTTCTCTGGAACAATCCTCTTCATTTTCCTCTGAGCAAGACAGGTTCAGTGCACTCATCAAGGGATGGATCCAGGATGTCGTCTGTGTTACGTGACTGGGGAAGAACAAGGAATGCAATTACAAGCTAAAGGATCGTCTGATCTCAGTGACACCACTTCCACCCTACTTCAGCTCCTGGTGATGAGAAGCAGTTGCAACTCAATCCAATCGTCTTAAAAAGTCTTGGATATGTTTTAAGGTTCAACAAAACCTATTTGTTTCTTTCTTCCTTGGTAGAAAGCAATGTAGGAGAATGCATCATCTTTGACTCCTTGTTTTCCCTTACCTAACATTCAGTCAGCAAATCCTGGGATTCTCTTGCTGAAACATCTGTGGAATCTTTTACTTCCCCCCTCTTCCAGGGCTATACTCCAGGTCACTGAGATAGCTTGTCTCTCTGCCTCTGTTCTAGTTCTTTTCTAATTCAATTGCTGCTCCAGCCAAGAGATCTCACCTGCTAAAAATTCAGTGCCAACCAACGCCTTTTGGATCAAATACATACTCTATGGTATGAAACACCTTGATTTTTTTTTTTTTACCTGCCTCAATAATACTTTTTTACTTTTTTCTTTGCTACAGTCTTCCTCCCTCTTCTTGTTTATTTAGTTAACTCATACTAATTCTAAAGAACCAAATCTCCCTGGGGCGCCTGGGTGGCTCAGTTGGTTGAACATCTGACTTTGGCTTAGGTCATGATCTCACAGTTCAAGGGTTTGAGCCGCACGCCGGGCTCTGTGCTGACAGCTCAGAGCCTGAAGCCCACTTTGGATTCTCTGTCTCCCTCTCTGCCCCTCCCCCACTTGTGTGTGTGCATGTGTGTGCGCGCACACAGAGATACACACACTCTCTCTCTCTCTCAAAAATAAACAAATAGACTAAAAAAAAAAAAACCCCAAATCTCCCTCAAAATTCCTCCAATCTGTTCTCCTGATCTCATCTCTCATTACACTATATTTTAAGTGCCTGTTTATTTTCAGGCCTTCTTACTGCATATGAAGCTCCATGAGGGTAGGAGCCTGAACTTATATGGTGTCTAACATGTGCTCAGAACGAATGAGTAGGCATTTCAGGGAAGAACGTAAGCAGAGGTGAGGAAGGATGTACAACGGGTATAGAGCGCATTCGGGGAGTTCCGGGAATGGTGTAACAACATTACAAAGTATGCCTCTACCTGCTGGATGGTGTCTTTCCGACCTGGTTTCCAAGCTCTGGCTGAATGAATCTCCTGTATCCACCACTATCTGCCCAGCTCCTGAGTGTGGACAGGCAGCTTCTGGAATTAGGATGATCTGTTTCTTCTTCCTGGACACTCCTTCTACCACTGGATTGCCCTACTACCCTCATCCATTTATATCCGTCTCCCCCACCCCTATCCTACCCAAACGCAACTTTGGAAGTAGTACCATGTCTTAGATCAAGTCCATCTGAGGGCTGGCACTTAAAATGACCAAATAAGATGGGGGGGGGGGTTATCTAAAAGTATCTCCTACATTACAAAATAGCATTTCCAAAGTATGTTAAAAAGGTTTCTAATAACTATCATGTGAAGAAGATAATTCCATGGTCAAATAAGTTTGAGATATACTAGGTTAAACAGAGCTAAACAAGTTTCTTAACTGTAGGACTTCCCTAAATCTTAAACATATTAACATGTTCTATGCTTCTCCAACAGTATGTGGTATTACTCAAACTAACGTGCCCCTGTTAGTACACGTGGGGCCAGTGTTCCATAGAGCATAATTTGGGAACTATCACCTAAATGCACAGACTTTATTGGCTCTTGATGGCAATAACTGAAAATGTTGGACTTAGTACAAATGGGCAGTTTCATTGTCAATGAAGTTTTTGACCTATGTCCTAAATTCCCTGCATATACCCCAATACGAATTGTTCAACTCCTCAGTCTGAATATTAAAATTCACCTTTCCATGAAGATTGCTGACAGTTTCATGATGGCATAAACAAATTTAAGTTGCTTTGAGACTCAAGGTGAAGGTGGCAAGGCCCAACATCTTCATCATTTCAAAAGCTCAGAGTGTGGTTAAGTGGTACAAAGAATCATTATTCTCTTGACAGTAATCCACATCACTGTTATCTCTTTAAAATGGTTTAATGAAATTTCTTATTATGGAGACTAAACTTACCGAAGCATTAGATTCTGCACAGGTTAACTTCATTTCCAGGCTTTTGGGGTTGGGGGAAGCTAGAAATCTGTCTAAATTGAAAGTGGCTTTAAAGAAATACTAATGAGTATAACAGAAGAGGGCCAGAATGCCACTGTAAGGTAAAATGAGGACACGTCATTCTGTAAAAAGCACCTGTTTAAAACTAAAAGAAAAAACTTGATGTGACAGTTTTGCTAATTTATTTTTTTAATGTTTTTTATTTATTTCTGAGAGAGAGAGAGAGACAGAGAGAGAGAGAGAGCGTGAGCAGGGGAGGGTCAGAGAGAGAGGGAGACACAGAATCTGAAACAGGCTCCAGGCTCCGAGCTGGCTGTCAGCACAGAGCCTGATGTGGGGCTCGAACCCACAAACCACAAGATCATGATCTGAGTCGAAGCTGGACGCCCAACCGACTGAGCCACCCAGGCACCCCCAGTTTTGCTAATTTAAAAAATCTTGGTATATTTACTCTGATAGGATGATGAACATTCATAATATGTTAGTGTGAAGAGACTAAATTATTATAAATCCTCCCTCCCCAATAATGTCCCAAAACTAGGGAGTGTGGGAAGGAGGGAAAAGAGGAACAACCACCTGAGGAATGAGTTCAGGTGCATACTCTCCTATTAAACTTTCTGAAAAATTAACAGTCTCATGCTTCAACTATTATAACTGCCTATAAATGGACATTCCATTAAATTTATCACTTAGATGAAGCAAAGGCAAAATGTCCAGTGAGAAAATGTAGTTATAGCCTCTGAATGATGACTATTAGAAAGTTCCCCTAGAAAGTCATCCTTGCCAGGAAACTTTATTGAGCACTTTTATATGAACAAGTCTACATCTGAACTTCTTCCAAATCCAAAAGTTACATCCTAAAGTATTAATTGATTAAGCTTATGTTCACAATAGACTTCTTCGTATATGTTTAAAAAACACACACCCAAACACCAAACACGCAATTACGATGGCTATTCACTAGAAAAAATAAAACAGCCAACAAATCAATAAGGTTTCTATTCTTCAAGCTTGTGTTTCACACCTAGGTCTTTTTTTTTTTTTTAATGTTTTATTTATTTCTAGGAGAGAGAGAGAGACAGCGTGAGCAGGGGAGGGTCAGAGAGAGAGGGAGTCACAGACTGAAACAGGCTCCAGGCTCTGAGCTGGCAGTCAGCACAGAGCCCGACGCGGGGCTCAAACCCACGAACCGTGAGATCATGACCTAAGCGAAAGTCGGACTCTTAACTGACTAAGCCACCCAGGCGCCCCACACCTAGGTCTTTTGTACAAACATTCAGAACCAATGCTTCTAAAACACAGGTAATGCATGTAAAGTGTCTGGCAAAGAGTTGATATTCAGAAAAAGATCATGATTAGTTTTGTTTTGTTTTTTAATAATTAGAACTTTGTGATTATTGCAAGAAAAACTTGGAACTCTTCCTATAATGCTGGAATGGGGCCATCTGTGTATATACCATTCAATTTTATGTCCTACTGGGCATAGTGACTAAAGAGCTTTGACATAATCAGTATGATGAGATAATCCCAGATTTACTGGCTTGGAGAACATTCTAGTATTAGAGATATTTCCTCTCTGATTTGTGTGCCTGGTAATTCGACTGAGAAGAGAGAGACTAAATCAGCCATTGTTGACTCTGTTTAATTAATAAAGACCCTATGGTTCATAAAGTGAGATACTGCTACTTAGTATGAAAAATTTAGAGGTCTGGAGAATAAATGAGGCTGACTATGGAATGTAAAAATCTTCCATTTGAACACACACTACCTCTGGCAAATGTTCCTGCAGACAGTGCATCTGACCTGATTTGGGGAGAAATCAACAGCAGTTCAGATATATCTGAAAATCCAAAAAGCATAATGCTACTTGCTTCTGAATGATTGCCAAATCTGTTGGTGGAAAACAGGAATATTTGATCTAGGAAGATGACAGTGTTGTGGGTTTTTTTTTTCTTTTATAATATTAGTAAATTGAAAGACATTATTTTAGAACTTATTAAAAAAACCCTAAGAGAACATGCTTTATTTTATTGGCAAAGAAATGTAAGTGAATTATTTAAATCCCATTATAATTACCCTCCTTATGTTTCTTACCTCCTAGCATGCAAAATGCTTTCTTTCAAAATAAAAATTTAGGACAGCCTTTAAGAGAAAAGTGGTTTAAAGACAAGAAGTGCACTAGTTTTGAAGAAATTCATTCTTAATAACCGTCTGGGATGAAGAAAAAGGTTCTTTTGTTAAACTCCACTGTAAATGGCACTATTTATATATCATTGTGAATTTAGCAACACTGCATGTATAATTTTATCATGTTTAAGATAAGGCTGCAAAATAATGAGCCAAAGTAATTAACTTGCAATGTCCTTTTTTTGGGAGTGGGGAGATAATCCCATGCATATAATATTTATATGAATGAGAAAATAAAGACAAATAAATAAATATATGTTCATTCAATCTGTTTCTGGTACCAGTACCTTGGACTCACTGGCGAATTTTACAACTGGCCATAAATTGCAAGTAGTAATAACAATACTTAAAAAATAATCCCAATTGAAAACAAATGAGAAGGTAAGAACAGAAAGTGATCCATGTCAGGGTGCTTGGGTGGCTTAGCTGGCTGAGTGCCTGACTCTTGATTTTGGCTCAAGTCATCATCCCAGGGGCATGGGATTGAGCCCTTTGTCGGGCTCTGTGCTGAGCATGGATCTTGCTTAAGATTCTCTTTCTCTCTCCCTCTGCCTCTTGCTCATGCTCTCTCTCTCTCTCAAATTTAAAAAGGGGGAGGGTGGAGTGAACCATGTCAATAAAATAATTAAAAAGTCACCAAACTTTGGTGAGGCAGCATGTAATCTTGTCAGACACTGGTTATGAGAATGACTAGGAATGAGGAATATGAACTAATCCATTCTAAAACACGTTTAAGAGAAAATTATAAATTGTTCCCAGTGACATAGAAGGACTTCCCTCTTACATAATTTTGGAAATACAGCCCTAAAATCATAATGGATATTTCTCATTAATTAAGTTTTTAAATATCACAGAACACTTCAAGCATTAAACAAAATTTTTTTTAATGTTTCATTTATTTCTGAGAGAGAGAGACAGTGTGAGCAGGGGAAGGTCAGAAGGAGAGGAAGACACAGAATCTGAAACAGGCTCCAGGCACTGAGCTGTCAGCACAGAGCCCAATGCGGGGCTCGAACCCACAAACCGTGAGATCATGACCTGAGCCAAGTCAGCTGCCCAACCGACTGAACCACCCAGGTGCCCCTCCAGCGTTTTATAATTGAGTATTTGGAAATCCAGTGGGGGCTCTGATTAAATATTAGCAGGCTCTCATCCAAATCTTTAGAGTCTTCAAGACAAATTTTATTTTTGTTACATATTTATGTCAATTTATGTACAAAATATATCAGATATCTTTTGAAAATTTAAAAATCCAATTAATTAAAAAACCTCTGGGGTGTGTGGGTGGCTCAGTCAGTTAAGCATCTGACTCTTGATTCTGGTTCAGATCATAATCCCATGGTTGTGGAATTGAGCCCCATGTTGGGCTCTGCACTGAGCTCAGAGTCTGTTTAAGATTCTCTCTCTCCCTCTGCCCCTCTCCCTGCTCACGCGCGCGCGCACACACACACACACACACACTCTCTCTCTCTCTTTTTCTCTGTCTCTCCCTCTGCCCCACTCCTCCTGCTCACACTTCTCTAAAGTAAAAAATTAAAACCAAATCAAAACAAAAAACCCTTTACATCTCAGATATCACATTATTATTATTATTATGAGAATCTAAAGCTATAGTAATAAATCATTTATGCATAATATTAGAAAAAATGCTATTACTAGACTTAGAGAAGATGAATACTGAAAAGAAAATTCCTGAGAAAAATATGAAATATATAAGTTATATTTTCAAAATCATATACACAGGCTTAGATTGCTGTCAATTACCATAAAGAGCCCAAACACCCCAGGTCCAAAGCTGATACATGTTTCAAAAAACTGTTCTACAGTCACAGATTACAGCTTTGGGCAACTCTTAAGAATTGATGCTGTTTTTCATTGTGATCAGATTAAAAAGTACGGAAGGCTTCAAAGAACATGTTCTACTGACACTGGTGCTTACTGGACTATTAGATACTAATAATCACAAAATTTTGAGTTTGTATATCTGTACATTCTCATGTACCCTCTGGCAGTGTCCACCAAACTTTATGTTCTCCCTTCCATATCACAGAGTTGTCACCAGGAGGCAGCTGTCCAGACAGAGACCACCTGTCCCAGCTACTCTTACATCTTAATGTGAGCATGTGACTAGTTCTTGCCAATGGAAGATGAGAGAAATGTTTACCTCTTGTGGGCCAGGTTTTTAATAAACTAGAGTGCCTTCTCTGTTCTCTACTCTGACTCCTCATCTGCTAACTGAACTCAGAGGACTCTGAGGACCTAGGAGATATGGAGCCATGAGCTAGAAGGAGCTGGGGTGCCAAAATCACCAGCCAAAGAAAAGAAAAGCCATTTATCTGCCAGGAAGCTCTGCGTTGACTGATATGTGAGCACTAAGCTACTGAAAGGTGGTGGTTTCTTACTGCAGTTGGTGTCATTCTAAATGACACTTGAAATATTCTCAAGAGAGTATCTCAAGATGAAGCCAGGACTATTACTTCCCCAGTAAATACATGTTCAACTTCAGGAAATGGAAGAGGTTGGCTTTCTAAAATACAGAGGACAGGCAATTAAGTATTTTTTTCATGCTACTTTAAATATATCAGTTATAAAAAGACTGCCAGAATATAGATTAATTTAAACTGAAGTTAATTAGAAACAAGTTTGCAAGACCACTGCCAAAGTTTCTTTCCACCTTAAATTCTCACTTTTGAGTCCAGGTACATGATATATAGAAGCTACTTTAATTTTTAATGTTCAGATATTTCACTTTATATATCCAATAAGATACATCTGATTAAGTATGTGTTTAATACTTAGTAATGTGTTTACATACTTAATAAACATCTGATTAAGTATGTGTTTCTCCACTATCAAGTTTGAAACCTTAAAAAAACTAAAATTATTTGAAACATAAAATTTCAACTAATTTATACTTATTCTAATATTTTTCTACCAAAGTTAAATGGACTACACTAAAAATACAAAAATATGAATGCATATATTTTATTACAGAAGAACTGAGCATTCTAAAAATCACAAAACTGGATGGGACTTGGAGAGGTTCCCATCTGTAAAGTCTTAAAGTGTTCTTTCAGTATTATAGACTCCATAATGCGTAAGTGCAAAAGCCACTTGAGAGTGGATTCTATAAAGTAGAAACCCTTAATTATAGTAAAAAAATTATGAGATAAATACCAAACACACGATCAACCTTTACAGTTCCCTCATCAAGTTTACAATATGAATTATTTCTAATGTCGCCATCTTGGACTTGTGAATCAATGGATTTATCTGTCTTTTAGAACCTTAGTTTATTCTGAAGCAGAGAAAAAGTTATACTTATCATCCTCATTTTATATATGAGGAAACTGATACCCAGAAAGGTGAAATAACTTACTTCAGGTCATAAAACTGGAACATGTTAGAGCCAGGATCTAGACCCAAATCTGACTTCTGGGAATTTAGCCATTATGTTAAACTCTCTCTCTGAGGCTCTGTTATCTGGGTTGTTTTCAACAACACTATGTATGGTGGTTCTGGGATGGATTGAATGACCACCTGAAAAGGGCTCTTCAGTTTTACAAGATGAGATAATTAAAGATGTGATGACTGATCACAGATCGTATGCCTAAAGCATTTCTTAAAGCACTTGCCACAAAACTCATATTTTAATTGAGTAAGTATGAATAAAAAGAACTTGTGTGAAGCCTGCTTCCCCAGAAGTCTTATTATACTTTTCACATAGTGAAAATGGATTCTTAATACGTCTGTCTTTGCCCACCAGGCGTTAACTTCCAGAGGACAGAGAAGTGCTGTATGCATGTTTACAGCATCGGTGTCAGGCTCAGAAAAAAATGGTCAATAAAGGTTTGATGCATCGACTCACCAGGCATTTCGCTGATATATTTACCACAAGGAAAAAAATGCCCCAAAGTGGTAAGGCTAGCTTATTTATAATTGAGGATCAGATAAAACAATCTTTAGATGTGAAAATGCAGTTGCTTCACCCTAATTGAATCAGGAGTTCAATTTATTTAAATAGCCTAAAAGTCACCAAATACCCAGGACTAAGAACTCTCTTCACCCATATTCTAATATCCAAGTAACTTGAAAAGGTCTATTCATATATTTGGTGGTAGGTAATAGCTGAAACATTATGATGATTCAAACAATTTTGACTAGAGTTAATTTGCTAAATAGAGTTATGCGTAAACTTACTCAAATCCCAGGATTTCAGTTATAATTATTTGCATCAAACAAATACCATTGTTCGCTAAATAAATCTTGTGTTAATAATACTGGTAGAGTATATAATGCTACCAAAGACAAACATAATGGTAAGTGGTCTGGCTAAGAGCTCACCCTACCCCTCGATTCTCTAACCACTGAAGTGATTTTACTACACTGGAATTTTCAGCCTCTGAAATAATTCAGGATGCAGCCAAAGCCAGGTTTCTAGGCATCTAACACTCAACAGAAGGATGGAGACTTTTCATAAAGAGACCTGGTTAATGCTGATGCTAACTAACAAACTTTAGGTAAGATTTAAGAAGATACTTCAGCCCCCACAATATCCTGGATCATCCCGGTGATACAGATGTTTAGATATGTAGCAGCTGGATAAGACTACATCAGATAAGCATTTTGTACTTTACAACGTTCTTTGATACTGATTTCCCAATTTGCTTTTCATACAAATCTCATGAAGCTAACTTTTTGCTGCACCTTTTACAGTTGCAGAAATAGAGGTTAAAGTAGTTCAAGTACCCTGTCCACATTCACATGGTAGCAGACCTAGGGCTTGGATGTAGACCACAGTCACTATTATTTCGTACAGACTATGCAGACCTCATTTGAAATTCCAGATCGCCCATGTGCTAACTGGGTGACTGTGTGTTTCTGGAACAGTTACTTACTTAAACTCTGAGTCTGTTTCCTAATCTAGAAAACATGCCACACCTGCCTCAATAGTGTTAAGAGATAATATGTATATGTCCCCTAGACCCATGCCCGGACACATTCTAGATCCCTCATAACCATCACCCTCTCCCCTCTACCTCTGACTCCCTGCATTCATTTTACATTGGTACAGCAACAGGTGCCCACAAATTTAGTGGCTGTGAACAACATAAATTCACTAGCTTACAGTTCTGTAGCTCACAAGTCTGACAGGGCGCTTGCTGGGCTAATGTCAAGGTGTTGGCAAGGCTGCATTCCTTCCTGGAGGCTCTAGAGGGGACTCAGTTTCCTTGCTTTTCCAGCTCAAAGGCTACCCATGTTCTGTGGTTCGTGGCCCCCATCTTCAAAGCCAGCAACACTGGGTTTGGACTCTCTGTCCCTGCTACCACTGTCACATGTCTTTCTCTGATCCTCTTCTTCTGCCTTTCTTTTCCATTGTTAAGGACTCATGTGATTAGACTGGACCCACCTAGATAATCTAGGATAATCTGCCATTTTAAGATCGGCTATTAGCAGCCTTAATTCCACCTGTAACCGTTACGCCCCTTTAACATAACCCAATGTATTCATTCAAAGGTTGCGGAGATTTCGGGGCGCCTGGGTGGCTTAGTCGGTTAAGCGTCCGACTTTCGCTTAGGTCATGATCTCGCGGTTCGTGGGTTCGAGCCCCGCGTCGGGCTCTGTGCTGACTGCCAGCTCAGAGCCTGGAGCCTGTTTCAGTCTGTGACTCCCTCTCTCTCTGACCCTCCCCTGCTCACGCTGTCTCTCTCTCTCTCTCTCCTAGAAAGAAATAAAAAAAACATCAAAAAAAAAATTAAAAAACAACAACAACAACAACAACAAAGGTTGCGGAGATTAACATGTAGACATCATTGGGGAGCCATTATTCTCCTTCCACACTCTCCCTCCCCTTAACTGCTTCATCCCCTAAAGATTAGGCATAAGGGAAAAGGCACTGGTTTGGATTAATTCTTCCAATTTGCCTAAAACTTGGTACATGTATAGGAAGGTTATATACTACATTGTAATGGAGATTATTGGATGAAGAAAAAGAAGGTGCTGGACATCTTATGGAAAGTATTTTAAGAAAGGAGCAACTGTTGTGAACTGAATTGTGCCCCTACCCTGTCCAATTCATATATTGAAGTCCTAATCCATAATGTGGTTGTATTTGGAGACAGAGCCTTTGGGGAGGTAAAGTTAGATGAGGTCATGGAGGTGGGGCCCTGAGTCCAAAGGGACTGGTGTCCTTGTAAGAAGAGGAAGAGACACCAGAGCTCGATCTCTCTGTACACACAGAGACAAGAGCCTATGTGAGGACACAGTGAGAAGGTAGCTGTCTATACACCAGTGAGAAAGGTCTCACCAGAAACCAATCCTGATGGCATCTTGACCTTGGATTTCTGGCCTCCAGAACCATGAGTAAGAAAATTTCTTGTGTTTAAGCCACTCAGTCATGGCAGTCCTAGCCAACTAATACAGGAACCAAATTTGGAAGGGAAAGTGTTTGACAAAAAACACTATCTCTCAATAGTGTTAAGAGATAATATGTATACATATTTAAATTTATTTGTTAATAAATAATTTAATTTAAATAAATTTAAATAAAAGGTACGGGAGGCAGAGAGAATTCCACGTTTGGCTTGATAAAAGTATAATCCCCCAGAAAGGTGATGCATTTCCAAGGTACGTCTTGCATTCCCAGAAAATTTGCTTATAGTATCCTAATGAAATGCTAAAAATCATGCTTTATGCCTCAGTTATACCTGCCATTGATCTAATGTTGGCGGGGGGGAGAGTTTGATGCTGGCTGTCTAGATCTGGATGCTTTATTCATTTCAGTGGGCTTTGCCATCCTGTATAACCTAAGCCAGCTGGCTGGCCTTTCATTTAAATGACAGTTGCTCATACAGCACTTCTATTGCTACAACCCTTCGTAGATATTTATAGAAAATCCAGGGGTGCCTGGGTGGCTTAGTCGGTTAAGCGTCCGACTTTCACTTAAGTCATGATCTCATGGTTCGTGGGTTCGAGCCCCACGTCAGGCTCTTGTGCTGACTGGCAGCTCAGAGCCTGGAGCCAATTTCAGAGTCTGTATCTCCCTCTCTCTCTGACCCTTCTCTGCTCATGCTGTCTCTCTCTCTCTCCTAGAAATAAATTAAAAAAAAAAAGAAGAAAGAAAATCCAGAGCTAGCTGTCTCTGGCTCCTGAGCAACTCAACCTCCTGGCTCCTCTCACAGGGCTTATGACTGGCCAGTGAATGGCATAGGTGCAGGTCTGGCTAGTGGTTTCTATGCAGCTGTGCAAAAGTTGTCATGTACAGCCCCTCCACTGCCAAAGAGCAATACTATAAAATAAAGGAAGGGAGGGAGCACTAACTTCCCTTAAGTGTTCACCACGTGCCAGGTACTCTGCCAGGGGCTTTACCACCCTTATTTTATTCAGTTCTCAAAACAATCTGAGGAGACATAAGCTATTATCTTTGTTTTTAAAAAATATTTATTTATTGGTGTTGGGGGGAGAGGGGCAGAGAGAGAGGGAGACACAGAATCCAAAGCAGGCTCCAGGCTCTGAGCTGTCAACACAGAGCCGGACGTTGGGGTCGAACTCACGAACTGTGAGATCATGACCTGAGCCAAAGTCAAACGCTTAAGTGACTGAGCCACCCAGGTGCCCCAACTATTATCCTTGTTTCTGAATGAGTAAAGAGGGTGCAGACACTTGAAAGCAATTATATCAAGGTCACACTCACAAGTGGTACATAAACACTAAAGGAACCTGGGTCTGTCTGATAGTAGGGTCCATATTTTTTTCTCACCAACTGCATCCCCAAATTGCCAGTGACAGTATTGATGCCTTTGATATTTATTTAGTGCCTACACATGCCAGGCACTGTACTACTTACTGGACATTCTAAGCTCACTGTCATATAGATGTTTACATCCAAACCAGCGGTTTCAGTACAATTAATTCATAGCTAAGAAGTGTTCAGGGACAAAATATTTTAAAAGTTCCATATTTCCTACTTCAAGTCATCTTTTGAGTTCTTTATTACAGTCTCATTAAGAATGAAATGCTCAGGATTCTCATGCACAGGCAGAAGACGGTGAGGGGCTTATATGCACTCTCCTTCTCTAAAATGAAGTTAGGTACATAGAAATTGCCCTGATACCTCAAGGAGGCCTTAGACTTACAGTAAGTCTGTGAATGGGTATTTCTTAACCCATCCAAAATGAATCACAGCAACCAAATTAATGAGGTCTTCAGAGAGAGGGCTCCTGAGTGTCCACTAAGGTGGAGCTAAAATAGCCTGCCAAGGATTTAGGAAAAGTCAAAAGTAGTAGCTTTTTATTTCCAAGCCAGAAATGATCCATTCTTCCCTCCCCTCCAATCTCTCTAAGTTCTAATTATATTAGAAATACCCAGCATAGGCTCTACTTGTTAAACAGTTAAGGGGTAAGAAAACAACCTCAAATTTTCCTCCTTTGTGCTTTCTATTTATTTTATACATGAGAGGACATGATGTAACTTGAGCCTTTAATTAATACAGTTGACTGACAATGGCAAGCCTTATTCATATATGTTAGGACCCATATTCTTTCCTACCTGGGAACAACCTCATAGGATGTCCTACCTCAAATCAGACAATCATTTAGGGACATTAGTTTTTCTGACTGGAGAGAAATGAAGAAAGCCATGCCTACCAGACGTCAGTTATCATTTGGAGTCATTAAGGCAAAGCTTTTAAATACTATCTCATAAGAACTTTTTTTTGGTAGACTGTCATTGTTTATTTCAACCTACCCTACCCTTTGTACTGTTTACTGTTCATCCTGGCAGAGTTCTTGTGGTAGCAAAATGCTCTAGAAGGCCCAAAACTGCAAAGATGTGGCATGTGCCCCCATACCTCTTGCCCCCTGCACCCACAGCAGATGTCTAATTGATCAGACATCACTAAGGTTGAACATGGCCTCTGAATTTTTCAGAAAACAATGCTTGAGACAGTGAGTTGAAATCTATTTGCCTTCCCTGCTCCAGACAGAAACGTTTGTTTTATTCAGAAATTATAGACTTTCTATGTTATACTGATAGGCATTTATAATGCTGGAAAGTATGCTACTTCCTATGTAATGAACAAAGGTTTTATAACCTGGGAGAGACGTCACATTAAAGGCGTATCAACACAAGTGAATACATGGAGAATTATAAGTCAAGCATAAGTAACTTTTAAAAACAAATGATTACATCTACTGAAAAAAATCACTAATCACTATACAGAGTGTAATTTCATGTTTGAAGCAAGTGTCTAATACTGAGATTTCTGCATTATTTGTATAGATATATAGGCTACACACATATAAAATATATGTTTACATACATTATATTGTGAAATAGCACTGTGGTAGGCTCCTCTAAGACAGGTCCCAATGATCCTCACTTTCTGGCGTTCATGCTCTTCTACGCTGTACCAGGGTGAGTCTGTGCGACAGATAGCATATGGCAGGAGTGAAGGTGTGTCACTCACTTTTGAGATGGGCCATAAAGGCATTGTAGCTTTTGTCTTCATGTTTCTCTTGTTCTCACTCTTTCTCTTGTCTCTTGTTTAGGGTGAAGCCAGCTGCCTTGTGTGCAGCCCTTTGGAGAAAGGTCCATGCTGTGGTGAGAAACTAGCCTCCTGCCAACAGCCACCCGTGTGAGCCTGGAACAAGTATCCCAGGCCCATAAGGCACTCTTCAGTCCCTAGCCTTGGCTAATCACTTGATCACAACTTCATGAGAAACCCAGAAAGAAAGAGCCAATGATCCAGTAAAACCACACCTGGATTCCTGACCCTCTGAAACTGGGTGAGAAAATAAATATTTGCTGTTTTAAGGTGAAAACTTTGGGAGAAATTTATCACACAGCAATAGAGAATTAATACAATTATAATCACTGATTACAGTGAATCTGAATTTTCCCGTAAAGAAAAGAATACAATGAAGGCAATGTGGCAGCAATGTCTAATTTGTAATAATTACATTCAGCTTTACTATCAAACATAACTCCCAACATAATAATTTTGTTCAATTCTACAATAGATTTTAAAGTGGAATCATATCGAAGGACTACTATAAATCTATAATAGTGTACAACTTTCAAAGGGAAGAAATTGACTAGAAGAATAGTTAAGTTAATCAGATAATTTTATCATAGCACCATCAAGATATCTGGCATTTTGTCGTTAAATTTAAGAATGCTGACACTTTATGGCTCGTCACCCGAAACACGAACTCACAGGCTAATAATCCTTGAGGGTGTTATGCTGAGCGAAATAAGTCAGGCAGAGAAGGACAAATATCATATGTTTGCACGTATAGGAGGATTAGGAGGAACTTGATGGAGGAACAAGGGGGAGAAGAAGGGCAGAAATGGTGGGGGAAAGGGAGAGAAGCAAACCATGAGAGACTCTTGAATGCTGACAAAAACTGAGGACTGATGGATGTGGGGGGAGGGGGGGATGGGCATGGAGGAGGACACTTGTGGGGATGAGCACTGAGTGTTATGTGGAAACTAATTTGACAATAAACTATTAAAAAAAAAAAGAATGCTGACACTTTCTAAGGAGAAAATCAAAAGTTTTTCTTTGAATTGTGCTGGTATGCATGTGTGTGTGTGTACATATATATATGTACACACACACACACCCTAAATGGGCAAGTCCTGCCTATATGCATATTGCATACATATATTGGTATATAGAAAACACACACATATATACAAACACACAGGTTTGTTAGTTTTATGAAACACCAGCTCTAGCAATGCCACCATTTGATTAAATTTGTATCTACCGGTAAAACGCTTTCTTCTCTTACATCAGAACTTAAGTAGATGACTACGAAATATTAATAAGTGTGCAGTGGCCATGTGGAGGGATAGGAATATTCAATGAGGACTATATTCGTCTGGGCATTCTTGGGACAGCACTGACAGTTGTTCCTTTGCCTGAGGCTTGGCTTCCATCAGATGTAACAACTGAATTTTGGGGAAGACAGTGACAGGTGTCAGTTTCAGGGAAGAGACTCTATGTATGTACACAGACCATCATCTCCTCCCATGTTCTGGAAGGGTGATTTCCAACTGTTCTTTTTAAGTAAAGGTGAGAGAGGTAATGGCCTGAGTTCATTAGTTGTTATTTCTTACCTCCAAAGTATATTTACCTGGTAAATGAACTACTTTTACCCCCAAAGCTAAGGTTATCCAGGCTCATAGTTTTAGCTGGGGTAAGTGAGAGGATGAAGATTAAACAAATAAAACAAAAAAGCTAAACAAATAGTTCCAAGGAAGACATACAATGGATGCCATTACTTATGTGGCAACATCACCTATCGGCACACAGCAGCTAAGAGCTAGGATAACCCCTCATCAAAATGTTAAGAGTGAGGGGAGGGAGTGAGGAGGGCTAATTTTGCTGGTATGTACCTTGGGTCAGGTGCTATGATAGGTGTTTCACGTACATAAGCTCATTTATCCTGGACAAGAACCCTATGAAGTGCTAATATTCTTACTATTCCATAAATATGGAGAATTAGAGACCAGAGAGCTTAAGTAAGCATATCTAAGATTATTCAGCTATTCTGTGGAGACACCAGCATTTGGACCCAAGTCCTTCTCAATATAAAAAGGCAAGGAAATATGTAACACTTACTAGGAAAACTTTCACGAATAGTTAAGCTAAAATACATGTTGGTGCTTGAAAGGGGTTAATTTACAGCAGCAAAACCTAACTCATGGCACGCAGCCCATTCCGAGGCTGGGTAAAAGAAGAACTGGCATATTGTTAGGCTTTCATATCTTTACTACCTGACCTTTCTAATATCCAAGAGATAACTACTTATTCCTTGAACTAAGTTTCTGTCCTGCTATTTAAAAAAATGGATAAAGTATAGAGCTCTCCCTAAATCCAGATCTGTTTAAAATATCTTTCTTGTCACATGGAAACATACTACATTAAAATAAGGAGGTGGAGGTGGTAAAGCATGGGAGTGTGTGTGTTGGGGGGTTGCTTTACATACCATGGTTCTTCAGTTTTACTACTGTGTGGCCTTGATGAAGTTAGTCTCTTTTCCATATAGTTTCTCCAACTCTAATCGTGAGACATGGATACCCACCACTCTCCTCTGGGGAACAAATCCTATGTTATCATCTCTTTAATGCTTTCTTTATAAATCAAGATTAAGATCAAGGAAGAGAATCAATGGGCTTCCAGAGGACAGGTTAAAGGAACATATTTTCTATGCTGGAGTAGACTATATAAATGTAGTGTCTCTTTCTGGTCCTTCCATAGGACTGTGAGTTAGATCTCAAGGCAGTCAAATGGCTTGTTTACTCTTTCTTTCCTCCTCTCCTTGCATGTACTCATTCTTATAGCAAGAGACTATTGTTCCAGTCTCCAAGGCACAGTGGCTTAAGCCAGCCAGGTACCAGGCAATGAAAAACACTCTTGCTTCCTCCTTGTCTTTATCAGTGGCTGTGTCCTTAGTATCCGTTCCTCATATGGTACTAGTTAGGCTCTGACACTCAGCTTTGGGTTAGGATATACTGACAGCTGGCTGAGGCTAAGGAGTACCCACAAGGTCCAGACTCATTTACTGATATTTTTTTCAAAGGCCTTTGAACCAGAACCCCAGTTAATAAAGAATGCTAGTTTGCCTTCCTTTGATTAGGCATTTCTTTTTGGGGACTTTCTAGGGGACAGGCATGGCTGAGAAGACAGGATGCAACTCACCACCACCATAATAGCATCCTAATAAGAGCCAAGTGGTGTCTACTCTCTGCACTGCTGGGAGAATTAAATGATGCAATGCATAGAAAAATTCACCCAACATATGTCTGACTCCTGAGCATCATAAGGTTGTGCTCAGTAAATGCTCATTTCCCTCTCCTCTACATCTTTCCCCTTAATCATTACAAAGTAAATATGAGAAGGAAACCAAATGCAAACGTGAATGTGGTTTTCATTTTCCTGCCACCTCTACAGTACTATGATTCAAATCTTCCAGGAACTGAACATAGTTAACCCAGCATAGCAGGGGGCAACTTTCCTTCCAGAAGAGATAGGATTCTGGCAGTGAGCAGTATGGTGTTAAATGTAATCTGCGCATGGGACTCCTGGGTCCTCTATTCCAAATGTCCCTTTCTCCACACATTATAAACTATGCTTTTGCTTTATTATTTACTTTTTGCTAGAGACCACAAGAAAAAAAGTACATCATATAAAAATGCTTTGCCAAATGTATTCCTAGTTTTTTCCTCAAATCTTTTTAAGTATGAAACTTTTGAGTTCTCAATGTTTTCAACAGTCATATGACTCTTCATAGTTTTCCCCACCAATAATTATGGGTTTCTCCATACTGTAAATTAATAATGACTACTCAGCATCTACTGTGTTCAAAGTCCTATGCAAGGAGCTTCACATTTAACAACTTTGGTAAGTAGGCAATACTTCCCTTACTTTATGATGAGAAAACCGAGGTGAAGAGCGATATAGGAACCTGTGTAAAGTCACAGAACTTGAGAATCAAAATCTGAATACTGCTTTGGAAAATACTTGCACATCTGAAAGGATATCAAGGGCATCCCTCCCTTTTCCTCCCCAAGTGCACAATAAGAATAAATTGCTAAAAAGGACAATAAAGGGAGCCTTGCAGGTGTCACGAGTCTTTGGGATTCCCCTTTGTGTTCTCATAGCACCACTTCTGACATGGAGGGAGCTGCCCAGGACAGAGTGGAAGTAGATCAGACTGCTCTGTCCAGGGTAAAGCTAACCAGTCGAGCAGCTAGGACATGTGTTACTCTTGAGGCTCTCAAAGACAGGTCTTTATTGCTGACAACCATGCAGTGGAAAGACTTTGATTCTGTTCTGGTTTGGTAATTCAGTAGCTGTGGATTTTTGGGCAACTGCTCTAAGCTCTTATGTTCTCCATCCATAAAACAGAAAATAAGGCACACATACTGCAAAAGATTTTCTAAGAATCCTCTGAGATAGAGTTTGTTCATATTATGCCTCATTTATCTCTTTAGTTATTTACTATCTGTCTCTCCTCACTACTGTGTAAATTCCGTGATGTCAGAGAACTAGCCTGTATATTTTACTACTATATCTCCAAGGCACAGAACATTGCTCGGCATAGAGCAAATGCTCAAAATATATTTGCACAATGAATGAACTGTGTACACTGTAGAGCACTAAAAATGCTGATTATTATTGATATCACTGTTAACTTTTAAGACCTACAAAGTTGATTTTTTCATTAGATATTAACTTTTCATAAGTATTAATACTTTTAGCCAGAAGTGAAATCAGGCAGCCAACATTTAAGTTCAAATTATGATCCTGTTCCAACTTTTTGCTGTTTCCCTTGAAATAATTACTAAGGTTTCTCCCCCCACAAACGATATCTGATATTAGCATTTAAATCACATGAAATGAAAATGGTGAGGCTTCATTTCTTGTTACTAATTTTTGTAACCTCCAAGAGGGTTTCTTGGTTTTGCTGATTATTCTGCAACTTCCAGGTTCTCTCCAGATGTGAAGAAAATTGCTTACTTGGTTGAGATGCTTGTACTTACTTGATGAAGTACTTGATTCCATCTGCTGTGTAAGCTTCCTCCCACCCATAAGGTAGACCTACAGTGAAAGGAAACCAAAAATACATTTAATAAGATGATAAAGATAACTTTATTTCCTGGATGCAAACTTCCCACATCTTTACAATTATTTGAGTACATTTCTCATACAAAATAATTTTCTAGAAGGGAGGAATTAAAACAATTCAGATGAGCTTTCCTACTCAGCATCTTTAGAACACAATAAATAAGTCTCGAACAGTTAACAATCTGCTTCAGTTGCATTAACTGGATTATGACTTGTCATTTACATGGGGTGAACATTTTTGTCAGCAGGATTCAAGCACAAATTTTTGGTGCAGGGGATGATTTTTGCCTGAAGGCAGAAGGATGGACAAGATGGCCCCTGCTTGTCTATTCTGGCTCAAAGTTTCCTAAATTGGCTCCCTTTACATTCTTTCACTCAGCTCCACAGGGAATTGGTGCGTGAGTGCCAGATCAGCAGGGGCTTGAAAGTGGCTTCTGGACAAGACCAAATTCCTCGTGAAGTCTGAAAGTTGAGCAGAGTGATTTACAATGGATTGCGGCATTTTATTTGGTTAATTAAGATTTTGTGCATTAAACATAAACGGCCGAACAATTTGCTAAACTTAGCTTTCATTTCTGTAATGGAATTGAGTTAGTGAGCTATAAAGAAATGCAGATTGAAGTAAGCGGGAAATTATTTGGCTGTATTTCTGTAAACGAGCACATTTGTGTCCTCATCATATCAAGAGAACAGGCCCATGTTGAGGTAGCCACATTCTCTTATATTCCAGCTATGACTGGTACCCCTCTAGAACACCATGGTTTTATACCTCGGCTGCATCCATCCCTGCATAAGGCTAAGGATTTTAACTGATCTTGTGGGTCAGTCCTTTGATCCTGGCTTGATGGCTCTGCTGATGGGTATAATATACACGAATGTGCTTAAGAACAGACTCCATGGCTCAGGTAGCCTACTTCTTTGGAAAGTAGCTGAGCTATCAAAACAAACCATTAGGTTTCACCCCCAAGTCTCAGCATGAGACAGAGGAAAAAGGCACAAGAAATAAGTATTTGAATAAAATAAAACCTTACTCCATTTCTTCAAGAATATTCTATTTATTTGTTTTGAGAGAGAGAACACATGTGCATGAGCGGGTAAGGAGCAGAAAGACAGGGAGAGAGAGAATCCCAAGCAGGCTCTGGGCTGTCAGCACAGAACCTGACATGGGGCTCAATCCCACGAACCATGAGATCATAAGCCAAAACCAACAGTCAGACACCCAACTGACTGAGCTACCCAAGTGCCCCAAGAATATTCTTTGAGAATAGTTCTGAGGATCTTGTTTTTATAATTAAGAAAAACAAAACAAGCTTTATTAAATTATATCTATTTCCAGTCCATTAATATAAGCGATATAAAATAAGACCTTGGCTAAAAATTCTGCAACTATTTCCTTTGTAGATTAACTCAGGTTGCCTAGGAGTTTCTCTTATCTCTTAGTGAATAAATATTTCTACTTAAAGTAGAAAATAGGCACTTCTGGGAATTCAGCATAAAGCAAATGACTAGCTTCTTACAAGCCCCTTGAAGTGACACTGTGTCTGTCCCTGCCAGTAGCACACGCCCAGCCAGACAGGTTGTAACACAGTGATGCTGCAGCGGTTCAAGTAGATTTATTTTCTTTTTTCATACCTTCTGCATTTTTGTTACAGGTCACTTTATTGATCATTCACAGCCACCTGGCCTGCAGGGAAGAATGTCATGACTGTACATAAGAGCCTTGATAAAGGCTCAGAAATATCAGAATATTTGGTCAGTAAGGCAAAGGCAGCTAAAAGTAAAAAGTCATTCTAATGTGACTCAGATTTTGTTCAAATGATTTGTTTGTCCAACGCTTAAATCCATACCTCTAGTTTTGAAGTCACAGATTTTTTTTCATGAAAAGGAGAATAAAAATGTATACTTTAGTGTCTTTTAACCCACAACATCATTTAAAAATCAAGATTGACACTGGAGTACCACACATTCCCTATCAGAATAGGATTCCTTCCCTGATTATTTTGTTCCAATTATTAAACAAGGACTATAACCTCACAACAGACTTATTAAAAGTACTAGTCCATATTCATTTTAGTCAATATGGTTATTGAATGACTGTAGTCATAAAGATATTCCTGTGGGTTAAATAATATATACAGTTTATTTTAGGATAAACTCTCTGTTTTGAAAAAATAACCATTTCTTTTTAGAAGAGTGAATGGTTTCTTCTTTTCCATGCAGCTACTATAATCTGAAAAATAGAATTGAAGACTAAATGGATAGTAGCAATCTCTCAGTGATCATTCAGTAGCAGAAAACACAATTGCTGTCTAATTATGAACTGAAAAACATAATATTGATAAACCAAATAGCTTACTTTATACAAAAAGAGGACTTTTGATTTCCAGAAGCTTGTATGCTTCTGATGGCCTCAGTTTTCCATTGGTAAATGATTGCATTTCTTCACAATAAGTGATTTGGGCAAAATTATACCATGATCTAAATACTTTTTAATAATCATTATTATTCCAAGGCATTAATTTTTTTCTCCATTTCCCAATTTGCTTTATACTTGTAAATATATAATGTTTCTATTTTTCATTTCATATCTGTTTTAAAACTTTTATGACAACTATAATGACTTGGCATGGTTTCTGATTGGAAAGTGTTCATCTATGCACCCTCACATAACATTCTTTCCATCAGAGATCATCTGTTTCCAATCAACCACTTCATGGGGATGACTCCAAAATCTTCATGAGTATCTTGCCAAAGAAAGAGTATCATACATATTTAGCTCTCGCCTAAGACTCAACATATCCAAAACTAAACTCATCGTGTTTTCATACAAACTAGTTTCCTTCCAATTTTCCAATCTATTTAGGTAACAAGATTCTCTTTGTTACACTGGGCCCATTCATCAAATATTTATCGATCATTTATTATATGTTCAGTATTTTACTTTGTGTTCAGTATGTGATCATGAACAAATAAACATTGATCTTGAACCTATGGAGCTTTAAGAAATAATCACAAATGAAGACATCATTAAAAACAGAAATAAGTACAATGGTAGAAAATTGTTGAATACTGTGGAAAAGTAACTTACAGTTACTAACACACAAAGAACTACAAATGACTAGGAACAAGGCCAATGACAAACAGAAATCTGTGGAACATGTGAAACATTCGTGACACAGGAAACACAAATGCACTTCAACACATGAAAATACGCTTAACTTCACTCTTAATGAGACAAATATAAATTAAACTTTTATGAGATGCCATGTATATAATGTCAGCAAAGATTAAAAAGTTGTTTAATAAGACACTGTGTTAGGAGTATGAAGAGACAGTCATTCTTGTACTGATGGTAGTATAAATTGATAACATACTTATGGGAACTTGTCAATATCTATGTAAAATCTTACATGCTAAAATAATAACAGCACATATTTATTGAGTGGTTATGTGCTAGACATTGCTCCAAGCACTCTACATGTACTAGCCTCTTATGGCAATTTTAAGAGAGGCATTGCTATTATTCCCATTTGCAAATGAGGAAACTGAGGCACAGAAAGGTGAAATCATTTGCCCAAGTTACACAGCTGGCAGGTAGTAGAGCCCAGACTCTTAAGCACTATCCTGACTCTCTATGTACCACTTAATCCAGCAATTCTTCTAGGAATTTAGCCCAGATAGGCTTTATGTACAAGATTATTAATTGTTTAAAAAAAAAAAAGGACTGGAAATAGTCTAACCACCCTTGGGGACTGACTCAAGACCATTTGTCCAGCTGTGAAAAAGAATGAGGACGTAATTTATGTACCAATTTGGGTAAGGGGTGTGGGAGAAAGAAAGGATCTCTGGAGGAGCTGGAGTTCAGGAGGTACGGACATGGAGAAGAACACTCCAGGCTAAGCAAACGGTGTGTGCAAAGGCTCTGGGGAATGGGAAAAACCTGGCACCTCTGAGGAACTGAGAGATCCCTGTTGCTGGAGCGTAGTGAATGAAGGAGGGGAGAGTGAGACAAGATTTGGCTGGACAGATAAGCAAATAGGACCGTGCAGGGTTTTGCAGGGCATGTTAAAATTGTTTGAACGTTTCTTAAAAAAGAAGCAGGAGATCTGCTTCTCATTAAGATGAGGAAAACTGCAAAGAATGTTGCTCCCACCATATGCGGGGAAAAGCTGCCCAAACTAAAAAATATAATAATTTTTTCTGAGTCCCTCAGAGGCTGAATTCCTCACCTGAGCTGACCCTGAGGTGAACAGACTTCCAAAGGGGGGTGAGTCCCTCTGAGAAAAGAGGGGGCACATGAACTCTTCCCTCTTGGGAAAGTAAGAGATGTTGCCATCAGAGTGGGCAAGAGGAAAACGTCTAAAATTATAGCAAATTTGTGAGGCCTGATTACAGGCCAGCATGATAGTTGTAGTATTCCTGGGAACCCCTACACAAGGAGAATCTGCTTTCCCTAAACAGCTCCTTGCTTACGAGAAAGAGTGGGGGTGGGCAGGAGACCTGAGAAAGCCCTCGGCTGGTGCAGGCTTATGCAGGACCTACAAAGTTTTGAGTGTGGAGCAGGTGTTCCATCCACATTCCGAGCCCTGCATGAGTGTCAGACAGTGGTCGCCTGCTATAGTGGACAGGCATAAAACCTGCAGAGCCCTGGACCCTCTCTGATATGAACAGTCAGTCAGCTGCTGCTGGGGAAAAGGCAAGAGATACTCCGCACCTTGGACAGGACACTGAATGACATGAAGCAGAAGTCATCTGTTCTTGAGGGAAGGGTAAGAAATTGTCAGATCCCCAGTGCCTGCCTAGGGAAAACTTGGTTTGTCCTGATGGGGGGCGGGGGGCAGGGGGCAGGATGCTATAGAAAGCCTGCACTAAGTCACTGGAGGGGTGAGGGCAGGAAACCTTTCAAATCCAGAATCCTACACTGATACAGAGCAGAGCCTGACTTTCACAAGGAGAGGGGCAGGAAACCCACTTGAGCACTGAGCAGGAGGCAGTGTTGTTTGCTGCTGGGGAGGGATAGGAAGGCTGAGAAAGTCCCTCCCCTGTGACTTGGGCACAATTCCTGCTAAGCCAGAGACTCGAATGGGAAAACCAAGAGCCTCTCCCTAACCCTCACCCCCCCACATTCACCTCTAACCTTGCACTGAGTGAAAAGCAACAACCATCTACTTATGGGGTAGGACAAGGGAGCAGACATTAAACATCCACTGCGATGTGCATAGAGCCTACTGCCTGACAGCTGAGGACAGAGCAGGAACACTGAGAAAACCCCTCCAGCATTTTGGACCTTACATAAGCACAAGAGAGTGGCAGACAACCACTGGAGGACTCTAAACGCAGTTTAACTCCAGAAACAAAATGCGAACTCAGCTTGCCTACAAATGAGACTGAAGCCTTCACCATCACTACCCCCCCACCCCTGGCCCCAGCACACTAATGGCCTGACAGAGATGATACAGGCTCACTTCTGGGCTTAAATAATATTCATCCCAGTATTTATGGTTTTGTACATTCAGTATGTGACACTGAATCAAAATTATGAGATGCCTAGGAAAAAGTAAGAGAAAAATACAGATCCATTGTCAAAAGATAAAACTACCAATAGCACCAGATCCAGGGATAAATAAAATACTGGACTTTAAAATAATTATGATTATACAGTAAAAGATCTAATGGAGTCTAATGAATTATGGTTGTATAACCTGTGGCAATGCTCATTACTTATGTACATTATGCAGGAGGTGGGTGAGTGAGGCCCAGAGTCTTGTGAAATAGTGTGAAACAAGGACAGAAGGCCATGCGAACTGAAGGAATAAGAATGACTAGAACAATGGGCCCCGGACTATACACTGAATGAGAAGACAAGTGAAAAGTATTGTGGAGGCTGAAGGATAGAGAAGATAGATAGGAGGTCTCATTGAGGACAAGAGAGCATGTAATGAGCTGGAAAGGTGGGAGGTTTGAGTGGGAGAACAGGGAGTTTGAACCACGATCTGCTGAGGCCAAGGTTCTTGGGGAAAGTGGAGGACCACAGTGAAGTGGGAAAAAAAGGCAGTGGACAAAAGAACTGAAAAGTAAAGGTGGTGGCCAGCACACATAGACATTGGCAGTTGGGTGGGTAGAAAACTGGAGAATGAGCATCTGAGAATAAAATAAAGATAATAACATCAGTCTCAGACAGAACTCAAATAGAGCCACATTTACTTGAAAAACACTTGCTGGGGCGCCTGGGTGGCCCAGTCAGTTGGGCGTCCGATTTCAGCTCAGGTCATGATCTTGCGGTTCGTGAGTTCGAACCCTGCGTCGGGCTCTGTGCTGACAGCTCAGAACCTGGAGCCTGTTTCAGATTCTGTGTTTCCCTCTCTTTCTGACCCTCCCCTGCTCACACTGTCTCTCTCTCTCTCTCTCTCTCTCAGAAATAAATATAACATAAAAAAAATTATAAGAAAAACACTTGCTAGTGTAATTGTTATAAAAGCTCAGATACATTTTACTTCTAGGATCTGATGTATTGGAGAGATAGAGAGAGAGGGAGGGAGGAGGGGTGAGAGAAGGGAAAACAGAAGGAGAAAGAGAGATTTCTAACTCACAATAAGATGTCCCTAAAGAATATGACATTCATCACATAGTGGAATTTTCACTTGATTTGCAGTCAGAAAATCCGAATCTATATGTAATGTTCTTCAATTACAAGTTGAATAACCACGGAAAAGGAATAATCTTGTGGAATCTCAACTTTCTCATCTACAGTATGTAGTGGTGATAATAGTTGTTGTCTTGCCTAGGGGTTGTCATGAGCCTCGTATTAGATAATATAAACTATACAGTGGTATACAAAAAGAAGACCATTATTAGGCATAGTAAAGAAAATAAAACCTTATTCTTCAGAGCTTATGGTTCTGGAAATATAGAGTAACAGATGCTTAATATAAAAAATAAGTATTTAAATTAACTACAGGGGAAATCTCCATTAAGGTGTACGTATAGTTTTTACAATCCTTTTCTTAATACTGGAAATTATATCATCTCTATTTCACTCATGGTAACATGCACTGAGTGCTGTCGTGGTAAATGTTTAATACCCAGCTCTTGGTGGGTAGGGGAGCCCATCTTTATAGCAGTTATAATTTCTGTAGTAGAAATACTCCTACCACAATGGATTTCAAGCTACTAATGTGATGTCATTGACTAAAAAAGTAACCTCAAGAACAAAGATGATAGTCACTGTAGGAAAATAATTAGGAACTGGTGAGTTTTGAGTATTTATTATTTTTTCTTTTAATGTCACTTAATTTACAGCTTAAACAGTTAGATTTTTAATCATGACTATGTTGGACAGTCAGCACACAAAATTCTTGCAAGCCAGTACTAGCCAGCTCCAAGATAACCACTGTGGAACCCATCTCTTAACTCCTTAGTCCTAAAAGACGGAAAGTTCCAAAAATCAAAGGATAGAAATACCATTGTCCATTAGGTGATTACATGAAACTGATATCAGCCTAGTCTAATGATGTGGAGAAGTATTGCCCTCACAGTAAACTATGTATTAGTCAAATGTTTACACAGAGTTTTCTATGTGCCTGACGTTCTTCCTAGTATCTCAGAAACTTAATTCATTGTATGCTCATTACAACCCTGTGTAATAGATGCTATTAGTAACCTTATTTTACAAGAGGAAACTGAGGGTGCAGAGGTTAAATAGCTCACCCATAGTCACACTGCTAATCAATGGTGCAGTCACAATTTGAACCCAAGCAATCTGATGCTACAGCTTATGCTTTTCACCATTGCGACACTGCTCTCATTTCCTTAATTCCTGGGCTCATTGCCATTGCCAATGATCAATATTTCAAAATGGTCAAATAATACTTTTGCCTAACTTTTTGAAGAACAACAATAACAAAAAAGAGGAAACAAAACTCCCATCTCAGTTTCCGCATTATTACCCATAGAAATGCTCTTTTGAAAGAAAGTGAAATAATTTTTAGGCGTGAACACAAAGCAGTCTATTTTAGAGACATTTTATGTTAGATTTACAAATTGTACAAGTTAATTCGTAGGTCTGAATCGCAGTGCCGATTTTAAAAGAACTGCTAGCTAATTTTACTATGAAAAAGGAATCTATTATACTGAGAGATGATTGTAATCTAAAAATAACGAAATAATTCAGTATTTTACATTTGAAAGTAATTTCCAAGGAAATAATTTCTTAAAGAACGATATAGATTTCCTGAACTGTGCTTTAAACACTCATTGAAATTAGACTTGCATAAACACTGTAAACAGACATAATTTTGGACCCGTGGCTTGAGTTTTTACCACATGGTTACATACATCATCATTTAAACAAGGGGAAAAAAAGCAAATGACATCTACTATAAAGTAGAAAGATTTTATAGGTTTCTATATTTGTATGTCTCAAATTCAGAAGTTTAAATGCTAACATAATTATGGGAATGCGAACTGGTGCAGCCACTCTGGAGAACAGTATGGAGGCTCCATAAAAAAAATTTAAAACAGGGCTACCTTATGACCCAGCAATTGCATGGCTAGGTATTTATCCAAAGGATACAAAAATGCTGATTCGAAGGGATATATGCACCCCCAATGTTTACAGCAGCACTATCAACAATAGCCAAATTATGGAAAGACCCCAAATGTCTATTGACTGATGAATGGATAAAGAAAATGTGGTATGTGTATATAAACGTACAATGTATAAATACATACTACACACACACACACACACACACACACTGGAATATTACTTTGTGATCAAAAAGAATGAAATCTTGCCATGTGCAACAATGCAGATGGAACTGGAGTATATTATGCTAAGCAAAATAAGTTAGTCAGGGAAAGATAAATATTATATTATTTCATTCATGTGTGGAATTTAAGAAACAAAACAGATGGAACATAGGGAAGGGAAAGAAAAATAAGATTAAAACAGAGAGGGAGGCCAACCACAAGAGACTATTCTTAAATACAGAGAACAAATTGAGGGTTGTTGGAGGGGTACTGGGTGGGAGATGGGCTGGATTGGTGACTGGCATTGAGAGAGGCACTTGGGATGAGCACTGGGTATTATATGTAAGTGATGAATCACTGGGCTATACTGAAACCATTACAATACTATATTTTAAGTTGTTTGGATTTAAATAAAATTTTTAAAAAATTAAATAAGGAATGCTAATATCATTAGATATAAGTTATTTCTAGTTAGATGTCACTCATTGAACAAGTTAAAAAGCTGTAATATATTAAATGAACAGCATGGTAAAAATATTCCTAGAGGTTAGTTGGTGGTTCCTGGTCCTCTTTATCTTGTTTTCACCATTTCTGGGCAAATAAATACTACACTAACACCCATTTAATAGGATGGAGAAAGAGAACATTCATTTTCCACATGTCTCTTCCCAACAGATGCCAAACTCAGTATATTTTTACAGTTGGAAGTCTTTTACCTCCAGTTAAAACCATGGGGTCCAGATATTTGAGAGGCCAACTTAAAAGTTCTTACCTTGCTAATTCTCATCTCATGACTAAGACTCAAGATGAGAATGCAGGGATCTACTGGCAAATATCTCTGGGTATTTATACAATGTTAGGGGAATGATCTGGTTTGGGTTTGTATTGCTTAAAATCAATGACATACAAAGGACTTTATTCCAGGCACAAATATAACTCAGTATAAAACTTTCTAAAGCTATCCTCACTATAGTCTGAGGTCTTTCTTTGCATTATCAGTCTAAAAGGATGATGTGGGGGCAGGGGAGGGCAGTTTCCCAATTCCTTTTAGTGTATGAAGGTAAACAGGATTTCTTTAAAGCAAGGCTGTTTTTAGAGGAATCAACATATTAAGAGGCTAGTGTCTGCTGAATGTGAATTAACAGACCTACTAGAAGGGGAAAAAAGAACTACACTTTCTTTTTTTCTACTCCATTCAGGAAAACTGGTTTTGTGAATAGAAGGTAAAGTTGCTGTCAATTAAGCTTGACATTCACTAGTTTAAGAATAACAGCAGTATGTTGGGTCATCCAAACAGGTTGCCTGAGAGTAAAAGGCAAACAGACATGATCTAAGAAAATAGGAACAGCAGTTTAACTACATCAAAATGCTAGATTCAAACTGACAGAGAAATCAGTATACCTCTTAAAGTAATTTAATGAGTACAGTGGAATGTCTTTAGCATCCTATTACCACAACATATTTATAAAAGTATCCCATACCAGAATACTGGAATTCTAGAAATTACGTATTTTGGAAGTGAGCTTTTGAAAAAACATACTTATTGTTTATGGTTGTGTAAGTTTTCTTATAAACTTAGCAGCCTCAGGCAATACCCAGTTATTAGCTCATAGTCCTGCAGGTTGGAAGTCTCGCATGGCATGACTGGGTTCTCCGCTCAGGGCATTAAAACCAAAATCAGGGGGCACCTGGGTGGCTCAGTCGGTTAAGTGTCCGACTTCAGCTCAGGTCATGATCTCACAGTTCGTGGGTTCAAGCCCCATGTCAGGCTCTGTGCTGACAGCTAGCTCAGAGCCTGGAGCCTGTTTTGGATTCAGTATCTCCCTCTCTCTCTCTAACCCTGCCCTTCTCACGCTGTCTCTCTCTCAGAAATAAATAAAACATTAAAAAACAACAACAACAACAAAATCATGGTGGGATGCCTGGGTGGCTCAGTTGGTTGAGTGTCCTCCTTCAGCTCAGGTCATGATGTCACAGTTCATAGGTTCGAGCCTCCCTTGGGCTCTGTGCTGACAGCTTGGAGCCTGAAGCCTGCTTCAGATTCTATGTCTCCCTCTCTCTCTGCCTCTCCCCTGCTTGCACTCTGTTTCCGTCAAAAATAAACATTAAAAAAACAAACAAACTGAAATCAGGGTGTCAGCTGAGATTGTTTTCATCGTAAGCTTCTGGGGGAAAATTTGCTTCCAAATTCATTTTTGTTGTTGGCAAAATTCAGTTCCTTGCAGCTGTAGGACTCAAGTCCCCATTTTCTTGTGGGATGTTACTTGGGGATTGCTCTCAGAGAGCTCAGACGTAGCTGGCATTCTTTGCCATGTGACCCCCTCCATCTTCAAGCTAGCAACAGCATGCAGCATCTTTTTCATGCTTTCAATCTGACTTTTCTGTCTTTGATTTTTAGATTCATATTCAAAGGGCTTGCGTTATTAGGTCTCCCTGGATAATCTGTTTTTTTTTTTTTTTAATAGTTTATTGTCAAATTAGTTTCCACATAACACTCAGTGCTCATCCCCACAAGTGTCCTCCTCCATGCCCATCCCCCCCTCCCCCCACATCCATCAGTCCTCAGTTTTTGTCAGCATTCAAGAGTCTCTCATGGTCTGTTTTAAGATCAACTAATTATATACTCAGAATCTCTTCACAGCAGCACCTAGATTAGTATTTGGTTGAATAACTGGTGGAAAGTGTATATATACCAGTGGCTAGGAATTGGGGGGACATCTTAGACTCATACTATTTATTTCATATAATGTCTAAATCAGAAGTGTGACACTTTTTTGCCCCCAGAAAGGGAAATGCCACTGACATAAACATATCAAAGGCAACAAATTAAAAATATATCAAACACATCAAAGGCAACAAATTAAAAAAAAACTTTATAACTAATTTCAGTTTTATTTTCAAAGATGTATAAAATATCAATAATCTATAATTTAAATTAGTCATAGGATTTAAACTTTTCTCCCCAATAAGTTTAAAAACTAAAAAACAGTTTTGTCTTTTTAGTCAGGGAAAGCAAGAATTAGAAGAAGAGAGAGGGGAATAAAAAGAAGTAAGAGAGACCAAAGGGTAGGAAAAGATGATAAAGAGATGAAAGAAAAATGCTTACTGCTCCTAACAAAATTGGCTATGAAACCTTATAAGTGTGTGTATAATTATAGACCATTATATTAAGAAAATTTTTTTAACGTTTATTTTTTTTTGAGAGAGAGACACACACAGAGTGTGAATGGGGGAGGGTCAGAGAGAGTGAGGGAGACACAGAGGAGCAGGGTCCAGGCTCTGAGCTTTTAGCACACAGCCTGACGCGGGGCTCGAACTCACGAACTGTGAGATCATGACCTGAGCTGAAGTCGGACGCTTAACTGACTGAGCCATCCAGGCTCCCCTAGACCATATTTTTAAAAAGTGCGAGAGAGAATAGATAAAAGGGATTAGGACCATTTAAATTTAAGCACACTTAAGTTTAGCAGTAAAGTGGATTTGGACATGGTGGTCTCAAATCTCCAGATCCCATCTCTCAATGTGATTTGGAATCTCCTCCAAGCTGGTCCCGCCAAAGTCTCCCTCACCAGTTGTCTTGCATGGTAACCTCCCAAGAGTCTCAGCAGTGCTGCTGGCTCCTTAAATGCCTAGACCCTGGATCTGCCAGAAACTTCGCTCAACACTTTTTCTACTCACATGTGAGTGCTTACTATACAAGGGAGAATGGTGACCAGATTCAGAACAGTGCCTCACGCACACATACACTGGGCACTTAAGAAATACTTGTTGACTGACTACAGAAATTTGCCTCCCATGAAGGCAGAAGGTTCAGTGAATCCTGCACATATTTGAAATTCTATTGTTGTTCTAAAGTCTTTGTACTCACCAGGGGAACTTTATCACAAATATTTGCACAACTGTTATTTGTAGGTTTTGACAATAGGGTAGTGGAGGACCATCAGATAGGCAACTTTGCAAACACTGTCATAGACAAGATGAAATTAAATCAAGGCCATTGATGTTTCCCACCCTGAGGATAAATAATGTACCTCTCAGCATCACTAATTCCTAATCATGTAGCATTTTGCTGTTAACATTCTTGACTTTAAATTAAAATAAAAAAGTTTATCTGGAAATCTGTTAAGGATCTCAGGTAAAATTTGAACAAATCATAAAAACAAAACCTTTGGATATTTGTCTCTAAGATTTAACTTTTTATTAAATGTATTTTTTAAAAAAGATTTAAAGAAAAGCAATAAAACACCTTTGTAGAGCAAGGGAATTTTTTAAATAATAACTTTCTTGCAGTTAGATAAACTCAGTATGAGTGAAGTTCATGAAGCTGAGTTTCAAACTCAAATAAAAGTGATTTGAGCTTTGCCTTTTCTCCTCTGCAAAGAAGATTAGTTCTCGCAGCACAATTACCATAAAAAAAATTTTTTTTAGCAATCCATAGTATATATTCAAGACCCTTTCAAAACACATACTCATGAAAAGATACATACTTGAATGTTCATAGGAGCTTTCATAATAGCCCCAATTCAGATGTCCATCAATTAATGACTAGATAAATAAGTTGTAGAATATCAATGCAATGGAGTATCACTCAGCAATATTGATAACTGACACATACAACACCATAGATAAATCTCAAAAGCACTAAACTAAGTAGAAGATGCTACATGCTTATAGTCTAATATGAAATTTTATAAAAAGTAAAACTATAGTGACAGAAAGCAGATTGGGGCTGCCTGGGAAGTAATGGAGGAGACTGATTACACAGGAGCACATGGGAAAGTTCTGGAGCGATGGAGGTGTTATATAACTGTATACACTGTCAAAACACAATGACTTGCACATTTATGTTTTATTGTATATAAATTACACCTCTTAATTTAAAGGAGAAGAGAGAATCTCAAAGCAGCAGTATGAACAACCCCATTAAAAAAGAAAAGACACTTTAAAAATATGCTCCAATCTTTGTTTTCATCTTTATGTCCTATCAATCTGACCTACTGTCTAGTCACTGAGCTATTTCTTGGAATATTATGTCTATCTTTCCCCCTATACTTTTCCAGATAACTGTTCTTTCTACCTGGAATGCTCATTAATATGGATACAGTCACTCAATAACCACTTTTGAATGAATTTCAGAGACCACAGTCATGTACCAGAGTCTTTTTGTCCAGCTGTAGGCAGATCTCTGATTTAGGCATTTTTCATTTGGGAAGTCTATCCAGAATTTTTTCATTTGATGGAAAAGTTACATACAATGGAATGTGCAAATCTTAAGTGCACATTTACTGAATTTTGACAAATGCCTACAGCTGTGTAACCTCAAACGCTTTCAAGATACAGAACATTATCATTACCCCAGAAAAGAGCCCTTTCCAGTGAATCCTTACCATAATATCACCAGAGGCTAATTCTGTTTGTTAAAAAGAAATTTTTTTTAACATTTACTAATTTTTGAGAGAGAGACAGAGTGCAAGTGGGGAAGGGGCAGAGAGAGGGAGACACAGAATCTGAAGCAGGCTCCAGGCTCTGAGTTGTCAGCACAGAGCCTGATGCGGGGCTTGAACCTATGGACTGTGAGATCATGACCTGTGCTGAAGTCAGCTGCTTAAATGGCTGAGCCACCCAGGCATCCTGAGTGTTCCAGTTTTTAAAGATTTAATTTTTACTTTTTACAGTTCCATAATTTAAAAAAATGATTTATATTTCTTTGATTAGATAGCCAGTCTTTGCATTAATTTTGAGTCTATTTTCCTGCACATAGTTATAATAGACACTAACGCCCTTGTACCAACATCTGGATTCTTCTGGGATTTGACCTCTGCTCTTTGTCTTTTCTTTTGAAAAACAAAAAAAACCCCAAACATTTAAATTCCTGCTTGTTTTTACACTGGGTACTTTTAGTTTATATTCTGGAATTATGAAAGTTATTTTGTGGGAACTATAAATTCTGTTACGTTACTCTGAAGAGTATTAGCTGGACTCAAGCTATAGTATCTATCTCTTTGGTGGTGGCTCGAATCTCAGTTCAATTTTTTTCCCCCTTGGCTGGGTTGTTGCAAGCTTCCCTGCACTTGTTTAGTCTGGGTTTGCCAGAGATTTGGGCCAAGGTTTTACATGGAATTTGGAATTCCCTATATCTGGCTGTCTCCTCTCCGAGCTTTCTCCCTTCACTTCCTACCAGTAGTAGTTGCCCTGAGCTTCATCCCCTAGTCCCACTGGACATAAAGAATATAGGTTATCAGAATTTTTCTGCCCTATAGGTCCTGCTAAGGCTTGGAGTAGGTCAGGCAAGGGAGGTGTCCAGGATGCAAAATTTTAGGAGGCACTAATTCCCAGGCTCACACAAATGCTGAGTCAGCACCCAAGAACTGGGTAGGGGTTGGGAGGCACCTAGTTTGCCTTGCTTGGGTCCTGTCCACTCTCAAAGTGGAACAAACAAGAAACTTACCTCATGTTGGTTTCTTTGTGCAAGTTTTCACTAATCTCTGAAATCTGCCTGATTATATTCACTCTCCAGGGGCTTCACAGGTGGTTGTTTTTAATAAATATTTTGTACGGGGCATATAATTGGGTTCTGCAGGATGGTTAGTCTCCCAAGGAGCCTACTCAGCCATACTGGAAGTGAAACTAAAGGGATTTTTGAATAGAAAATCCTTAGGAATCCTGTCTAATTGTCTCATGTCACGAATTGGAGACTGACACCAAAACAGGTTAAAGAGCTTTGTCAAAGAGTAATTACAGGGAAAGACAGTAATGTAACATCTGATCTAGCGGTCATCTGCAATGCCATTCTGCAATAATGCTGTAAGAACAACTGTGCAGAGTGTAAAACGCACTCAGACCTCTCTCTCAAATGCAAATAGTGTATTAGCTCTCAATTATTACCATCTGCATAGGTGTTTGCTATTGGTATGGACTGAATGTGTCCCCACAAAATTCATATGTTGTAGCCTGAGCCCTCAGTGTCCCTGTATTTGTAGACAGGGGCACTTAAGGAAGTAATTAAAGCTAAATGAAGTCATGAAGGTGAGGGCTCTGATCCAACAGGATTACTGTCCTTATAAGAGACACCAGAGAATACCCCTTCCCTCTCCCCTTCCTTCATCAAGCATGCACAGAGGAGAGGTCATGTGGGCACACAGACTGATGGTGGCTAATCATATGTCAAGAGAAGACGTGTCAGAATTAAACCTACCGGGCTAGTTCCTAGCCTCCAGAACTGTGAGAAGCGAATTTCTGTCGTTTAAATCACCTTATCTACAGTATTTTGTTATAGTAGCTTGAGCTAACTAACACAGCTATAAAAATGGATCCAAATTTACACACTGGTAAATCAGCTTATTTGACAGAATTACCTCACCTTGACTACACAAAGGTAAATACATACTCTTTAAAAGAGCTTAAACTCAGAAATATAAAATCTACCAACAAGTACAATAAAAATAAAGTTGTTTTGAGGGCTAAATCCAGAACATTGAGTATATCTGTTGTGAGGCTGAAGGGCAAATAGTGTTTCTAGAACAATTTCATCCTGTTATTTTCCTTATTTTTTACATGTTTATATAAAACTATTAATAAAAATCAGAGTCTATTCTGGAAATGCCTTAAATAGTCATACTTCCCCAAATAGAATGTAAACAGACACCATATAAATGAAGGTCAGGCCCAAACACACTCACCTTATTTGCAGACTCAGTTTTTTGATCCACTATGAATCTCTGCTTCTCCTCCCTTGATTTCAACCCTCCTGGCCTCAAAGAATGCGCTATCATTTGGACTTCCATCTTACCGCTCAGATTCCTCACAGAAAGCTGTTATTTCATCTCCTATCATGGTATCATAGGGACCTCACTTCCCTTTTTACCCAAACTTTTTTTTCTTTTTTAAAGTTATTTATTTATTTTGTGAGAGACAGAGACAGCGCAAGTAGGAGAAGGGCAAAGAGAGAAGGAGAAAGAGAATCCCATGCAGTGTGGAGCCCAATGTGGGTCTTGAACCCCTGAAACTGTGAGATCATGACCTGAGCTGAAACCAACAGTTAGATGCTCAACCAACTGAGCCACCCAGGTGACCCTACCCAAACATTCTTGAAAATATATGTCCATGGTGACTTGGGCTGGCATTTTGTCATATCTTTAGGTCAATCCAACGCAGCACAGCCTCGACTTGGAGCAGTAACCAATCATTATCAAATAATAGGTATTTTAGTGAATACAAATTAGGAAGCACTGAGTACAGTTAAGAGCACATTATTCACTAGGATTTCAAGTCATATTTGTCTTTTTACATTATTCTGTTATCTCTCCTCTTTTTGCTCACTGCCACTTGCTGTTGTAATCAGGTGGTCTGTGATGGTTAAATGTAACCATATTTCATTCATATTTCACAATATTTCATTTCTTACTCCAACTCTCTTTTATCCCACTTCTCCATCTGGCAGCATTTAGTAAAGGTCACCCATATCATAAGGAATTAAGAAGTATGACAGTTGCTCAGGGATGATTATAATTTCTCATAATTCAGGATGAAAGCACATGCAATTATAGTAGATTTTTATTTCTATATATTGAGTTGATTTGATTGGTGTAGACAACCATTTCAAGTAAGTGAGCTGTCAATTCTTCCAACTCTCCCCTTAACTTTATACTGGTATATTCAGCTTTAGTAGGACTCCAAAACAGCTCTTTTCCCCTTCATTGAATTAACTTAGTAAATTACTGAATAAAAAGAAAAGCTGTTATATTTGGGAATCCTGATAACAAAAGTACTTTGGCAGGAGGTTATCCAACTACTTTGTCCTCTCTCTGGACAACCCAAGTTTTTGGACTTGAGGTTGAGCAAACCTTCCTTTTCAAAATTGTGTGTCTATTTTAATTAATAATGAAAAAGAAGGGTAAGAAATAAATACAAGAAATATAAAGTCACATACATTTTGAATAAAACAAAGGAAGAATTAGTGAAATCTCTGGAAGAGTTTCACTGGTTTAAAAAATGTAGTCTCTTACTTTCAAGTACACTTTGATTTGAGATAATGATCTTTATGTAAATATACATTTTAATGATTGGATAAATACCTGTAGCTAAAAACTTACAGCATTTATTATCAAAGTAGTGCTTCAAAAGTTCATAAAAGTTTCTTCTTTTACTTTAAAAAGCAATCCCTTTTTTAGTTTTAATATTTTCAATTGCTTAAGAAATCAAACATAAACACACATACCTAAATATGGAAGTTTACAATCTAGGCAGAAACTTCTGGTCCGCTGTTGTTATGACTTTTGTAAACTCAAATTAGATGGAGTTTAAATTAACTGCCTTCTATGAATGATACAAATCCACAGAGATTAAAAATCTATCTTCATTTATAAATATAGTTATACCTGAAAAAAGGAGTGAAAATGTTCAAACTATTCTCAACGTTTGCTTTTCCCAATAGAGGCCACAATCCGTCACGCATCTCTGCATTTGTACAGGCTACTAACTCTGCCTGGAGTCACTAACTCTGTCTTTTCTTCTCTGCCTTGTAAGCATCTGCTCATCAATCCAGAACCAGCTTAAACAGCACTTTCTGTGCACATCCCCCACCCCCCCTCCCCCCAGGTTCCTTGGCAGAGTCCATCCTCTCCTGCTTTACGGCACTTGAGTGGTTTATGCCAGGTTCACAGGGCTTACTGCTCTCTCATGTAAAACATGGGTTCCTTGAGGGCAAGGATCATGTTTTATTGATCTTTGTATCACTTTCCGGTACACAGTGGAGCCTTAGTGCACAGTAAATGTTCAATAGTTTGCTGAGTTCTCGCACCCTAAGAACTAAGACTTATCCTTAGATTAAAAAAAAAACCACCACACAATATTGCCTGGAATAGGCAATATTAGACTTAGAAAAATTATAGACTTAGAAAAAAATGTGGCATTTTAGTTAGGAATGCTTACAGGTGAAAGCAACATGCTACCCAATTAGCTGGCATTTACTTTTAAGGAGCCTGGAGGTATCTCAACATGAACATCAAGATTCCAGGTTCTTTCTATGTTTCTACTCTAGCATCCTCAGAGTATAGACAGTTCTCCCTCACAGTTTTCACCCTGTGGTTGCAAGAGAGTCTCCAAAGCTACAAGCATCACATCCACATTGAAGACAGAAAGAAAGGAAAAAGAGTTGGCTAATTGAAAGCTTCCCCAGAAACTCCTAAGCAGACTCTCCTCAATATCTCATTGGCCAGAACTGGATTGGACTGGATTGGCCAGAATCCCCCAGTTGTAGAAGGTTGAGAAAGCAAGTATCTGATTTTAGGGTTTCTGATGTGATAGACCTAGTTGGGTAAACACTGAGACAAAATGAAAACAGGAGAGTGGTTTAAGGTTAAGATATTTAGGTGCCAGGTTTGTCAAAATGAGAACGCCTGAGACATTGGTGGATCCTAAGGTATCAGCACAAATTAGTATATAGTTAATTATTTGCGTTAAGGTATTTTCTCAATTGTGGTTGCTTATAATGGCATAAATAATGAGATATTGGTTTCAATCTTGCATCTCATGATTTTTCCAGTGTTTTTAAATTATGACAGTTTTCTTTTGTCTCCATTTACATCAATTTCTTTCTGGTTCCATCACTACCACTCAAATTTCTTTGAGCCAAATCTTAAATGTTTCATTCTCCATAAACATTTTCCTGATGTTAAAACAATTTCCCTCTTTATTCTTCTGAGCTATTAGTACTCTGTATCATGCATAAAATACTTACTATCTCCAAATTTGCATTACAAAAATTTGCACAATTATTGTATTTCCCTTCTCCATAGACTGCTAGCTCCTTGAGGGTACTGAGTGTTCCTCAGACATACTTGATTCCAAAAGTATTAATTTATGAACTGAATATTTAATTCATTTCCTTTTATTTGTTTGCAGAGACTCTTAGTGTTGGAAAGAAGGAAATGGAAGGGAAGACCAATGTGTATGAAAACAGGGCCACTGCTAGCCTGTGGTGTGGAAAATGGCTTTTTTGCTTGTGCCAAGGACTACAAAATAGTGCCTCCTTTGAGCTGATGCAATTCTGAGGGGAGGGAGCTTGTAAGAGCACTGGTCTTTCTGAGAAAATTATAAAATTATAATTATAAATTATAGAAAAGTCCTCCTTCCTCTAGGAAATGAGGTCCTCTCCCAGGGCATCCAGTTGGTTGTATTTCAGCCCCCACATACTCACTTGCCCTTGGCTTACTGCACAAAAGGCTCAGTGCTCTACAGTAGCTGCATAGAACGGATTTCAGAAGAAAAGACTCATTTCCATCAAATACTTACAAGTCTTTGGTGATTTCTCCAGGCTCTGTAGTGATGGGAAACACAGAACTTCACATTTTTAGGTAGGTCTAATTCTCCAAGGTTCTTGCTCAGAATTGAACTAAAATTTGTCCTTCTGTTGTTTCTATCTGATGGCCCAAAGAGTTAACTTCTGATGCCATATGTTATAATCATGTCTCAAAGCTCTGCATTGGCATTGAAGCTGCCTCCTAAGCAACACACAAGTAAATAACATGCAACTATTCATAGGGAGAAACCACAGACATTGTACTTGATTATCAGACATGTATGTGTACATGTAAACACCTACATTTAAAATGGTATACCTGGGGGGCTCAGTAGGTTAAGCGTCCGACTTCAGCTTATATTCTCATAGTCTGTGAGTTTAAGCCCCATGTTGGGCTCTGTGCTGACAGCTCAGAGCCTGGAGCCTGCTTCAGATTCTGTGTTTTTTCGATTTATTTTTGAGAGAGAGAGAGAGAGACTGAGTACGAGCTGGGGAGGGGCAGAGAGAGATGGGGAGGCACAGAATCGGAAGCAGGCTCCAGGCTCCGAGCAGCCAGCACAGAGCCTGACGTGGGGCTCAAACACACAAACATGAGATCACGACCTGTGCCGAAGTCAGACATTTAACTGCCTGAGTCTCCCACATGCCCCTATATATTTTATTTTAAATCCAAACATTCACTTGCCAATTTTTATTAGACCAAAGGTTTTTGTTGTTGTTGTTGTTATTGTTGCTTAGTCCTGGTTAGGATTATGTATTGTTCTTTTTTGCAGAAACCACACTCAAAATACATCAGTTATCATTCCAGTTTCGGTTTCTTAAAAAGTGAATTGAGAACTAAGAACAGTTATGAAATAACCCAAGAGCACAATTCTTCTAGACTCGTACAATACCAACCCCCCGCCAGTCTTTTACAGATGACTCCCTCACATCTAATTAACAGCATTATAAACTCACCTTTATCAAATCTCTCTAAAGTGTTCAACTTAATTTTTGTAAAAAATAACTTTTTCTTTCCACATTCATGGTTCTTTAAGTTACAAATTGCACAATTTATAGTAGCCACTACACCTGGCCTTAATCATTTTGGAAACAAATACAACCAACTCTGATAAAATTTTAACTGGTAGCAGCTTATGTTCAGGGTAGTGCTGGAGGGAACCCTATCAGACAGGACCAGACATTACCCATGGGCATCCATCAATATGCATCATGGAGAGATGGGAGTAGGCTGATTAACCTGGTTAAGATAGTTTCTAGTTTTTTGGAGAAAGTAGTTCTAAAAACACAGATATATACACACGCACAATATTAATGACTTGGTGTATTTTATAATTTAATGAGAATAATTTTAAAAAATTTTACTATCTACCAGGACAATTACTTAACTACTTAAAAGCAAATACTTCTAAAACTACTTGGTTTTTCTTGGTTTCCACAGCACTATACTTGCCTTATTTTCCATCTATCTTTTTGACCACTCCTTTTTAGTCTAGCTTCTTCTTTCTCTACAGACCTCTAAATTTTGTTCCTAGGATTCAGTCTTGGATCCCCTTCTTTTCTCGACTTATATCCATATTCTAGGTGATCTCACAGTTTCCATAACTTTAAAAACCCTACATGTGCTGATGACTCTCACATTTGGCTAACCCAGCCCATCCTTCTGATTTCAGACTAGTATAAGCAACTCCCCAATAATATCTCCACTCATATGTCTCACAGGCAAATTAGACATGATTTTTCCAAAATTAAGTGTTAGGTCTCAAAAGTAGATCCTTCCTGGGGCGCCTGGGTGGCTTAGTCGGTTAAGCTTCCGGCTTTCGCTTAGGTCATGATCTCGCGGTTTGTGGGTTCGAGCCCCGCGTCGGGCTCTGTGCTGACTGCAGCTCAGAGCCTGGAGCCTGCTTCAGAGTCTGTGTCTCCCTCTCTCTCTGACCCTCCCCTGCTCACGCTGTCTCTCTCTCTCTCTCCTAGAAATAAATAAAAATATTAAAAAAAAAAAAAAGTAGATCCTTCCTGAAATCTTCCCCATCTCACTAAATGAATCTATTCTGGCCTCCTTTCATTTCTTGGAATAGGCAGCTCTTTCCTCAGACTGGGATGATCCCTACTTAGCTTTCTAGATGGTTGGCTCCTACTCATCTTTCGAGTCTCCACTTGAAAGCTTGTCTTACAGGCAGATAGTCCCTGCCCTCCCTCCCTTTCTATCAGAGCAACATGTACACTACAGCCATTGAATCTCCTCAATCTGAAATGACATATTTACTGGTCTTCTGTTTATTATTGTTTTCCTCAACTGTATGTAAACTCAGCAAGGATAGGGATCATGTTTCATTCATCCCTGTTTACAATGAACCTCGCCTGACATATAGTAGGCCCTTGAAAATATTTGTTGGATAAATACATAGCACCTTATTCTTGTTCTTAAGAACACTTACCACAATTTGTAAGTATATAAATAAACTTAAAAAATTTTTTTAATGTATTTTTGAGAGATAGATAGAGACAGTGTGAACAGGGGAGGGTCAGAGAGAGAGGGAGAAACAGAATCCGAAGACAGTCTCCAGGCTCTGAGCTAGCTGTCAGCACAGAGCCCGATGCGGGGCTCAAATCCACAAACCATGAGATCATGACCTGAGCCAAAGTCGGACGCTCAACTGACTGAGCCACCCAGGCGCCCCTATAAGTAAACTTTTAAAAGATGTGCAATTATTCTCCATCAAACGTATAGACATCAAACCATGTCTATTTTATTCCCTCACTCAACACACAGTATCTGACACATAGCAGGTAGTTGATCAATATTTGTTGAAGAAAGGAAGAGAGGGAAGGAAGGAATAAACAATGGGATGACTGAGGGAGGGAATAGACCCTAAAGAAGAATGCTTTTACGGCAGTATTGGGAGACTATGGTAACAATCCAAATACAAACTAAAACCATTCAATCCATCATTGTTTTGCTCATATAATGTAAACATCTGTACCTTTGGAAATAGCTAGAGGAGTCAGCATTTTGCTCATAACACAGATGTTTGATGTTATATAGATACAGCTGAAACTATCATTTTATTTTCTGACTATTAGTGCTGCCATTTGAACAGATCTGTGTTTCCTTAAGAAACATACTTCTTAAATAAGTGCTGTGCTATTCAGTCAAACCAGAGTGTTAGGAAGCCTTGACTGTGTGATGCATGTTCAGTGAAGTAACCTGGAATTTGTTACAATTTCCTGACAGTAATGTTATAGCATAATGGTTGCCTAAAAAACTTTGGTTATCATCAACATCTGAATGGATTACAAAGGGAAAATTTTATAATATATATAATACATATATTTTTATATTAAAAACATAAAATCTGCCATATTACTTGACATACTATAGAGATGGAGAGTGCTTCACTTTCAAGAGTGTGCATACTCATTAAAAAAAATATAAAGAGTTTATAACAGTAGATTGTAATAACAGGAAAGATTCTTTGAAAAGAATAGCTCAAAAATATTTGTTGAGTACAATATCAAATTAAAGAGTCACAGTTTCTGCCTACTAAGAATTCCAAGATGACATCAGACAGAGAAATACATTTCTTTAAGTAGACAAAAAAAGAATGTTGGTAAAAAAAAAAAAAAACCAACCTAAGAGTGAATCCTTAAATATTTACCTCCTGAGAAATTTCCCTCTAGAAAGATTCTTAATTATACTTTGTTTATTAGCTCATCTGCATTATAATAGAACTATGCACTTGTTTTCCATTAACAAAAGGTTTTGATTAAAAACTTTACACAGATAGTAGCTCTATGCAGCTGACTCATATTTTATTATTAGTGGTAGGTGTGCAGAAAGGGAATACACTGGTTTTGCACAGGAAATACTACAGAGAATTGAAATCTAGGTCACATAACTGAGCAATGCTATAAAATAATAACAAAGGCCCAATGTTTTTTTGTTTTGTTTTGTTTTGCCTTCCACTCAAATACAAAAATCCTGTTTAAACAAAAGTTAACAATTAACTGCTTTGTACTTACATTTGGTTAACTTATATGATAATTAGTTATAACCATAATTATCCTTTTTGACCTCCTAGTTTTAACATGTTACCTGCATACGGAAGAGGTTATATTCAGTATGTACTACAAGCAACCACTAGACAGAAAGCTAGATAATAAAATTTGTGCTTCTGTGAAATCTTTTATCTGGAAATACCAATTAAGTTTCTGTGAAATCTTTTATCTGGAAATACCAATTAAGTTTCTGTAGCATCATTAGGCAGTGCAATGAAGACGGGGAAACTTGGCATGTTACATGGCAAGTCAACTACAAGGAAAAGAGAGCCTACTTGCTTCCCGGTGCATTCCATCAGATTTCCATTGCTTCCATGGCTTTCTGAATGTGATGTCATGATGAACACATATCTGTGTGCTGTGATTCAGGTGCTGATGGCTTTTGGAAATGACAGAAGTACCACAAAGTATTTTGATAGTAAAATATCTAAGCTATATTCTCCAATGTGAATATGCTCCACAGCAATGTTTTGAATGCACTGACCAGGTCTTTGGGAAATGGTACAATCTCCTTTGAGTGTTTAAAAAAAAAAACAACCAACATTACAAATGTGTATTTTTTTATTACAAATGTGTATTTCTCATGAAACATTTTTTGTCCTTGAGTCATGAGAAAATAGCTTAGATGTTTTAGTTTAAATATAAACAATCAAACAAGTCGTTCTTCTCTGGAGTTTGTCTTTGCTCCTGTATTGGGCCACTAATGCCGTAAGGCAAAAGGGCTAAGCTATACCACGCCCGTCCCTAACAATTCAGAAAGAGAACTGACGAAGTCTTCCTCTGTTATTTCTCACCGTTGGTAAACCCAGAATGTGAATCATTTCTGATCAGTCAACTTGAGTTTAGATTTGACTTGTGAACTGTAAATATAAAAAATAATCCTAGGTGCTGGGAGATGATGTCTCTATCTCCTAACTAGTGTCATTACTTAGGTCTGTTTCCCTTTGCAGTTGCTTTACAACTTGGAACTTTAGGTTCATTACTGTCAGTACCCTGCTGAGGAACTACTATTATAAACCGTGACCGGGTAACAGTCACAAATACTCCAGTAAACAGCTTATTTAAAAATAATTGCATCCTTGCATTTCATTACAGAGAAAACAAACAATGGTTTCTACTTCACAGAACAACAACAAAAAGAGGGTGTGGTTAAAAATTCAGGAAACGCATGAATAAAATTTGCTCTTCTATTTGGGAAGAAGAACACAGTATGTCACTCTTTGGGAGAAAAGTTCAAGGTGATGGGCTGAGGCAACACAAATGGCCACACAAATGTGATCTTCCTCCTAGCCCACTCCTAATGAGAACCACGAAGTTGACAGCTGCTGGCTGGATGTAGCACATCTGAGTCTTCTGTTGTTCAACTCCCTAGGAAGTCATATTACATACTGATATATTTTCCTTATCTTCAGATTAGAAAAAAGAGCTAAATGATTTAAGAACTTTGTTTAATGTATTTATATTTTTAAAAAGAGCCAATGTGTTTCCTAAGGAAGTCTTTGAACGTTGATTTACTGCAAGATACTCAGAAAAACCTGCGGCAGTCTGTTTCCTTAAGTTAATGTCAATTCACCATCTTCTCAAGCAATAAAGTAGCATTTTGCTGTTCATAAAAACTCTCCAACCCAAAGCACAGCAATGCACTTGACATAACTTTGTCAGAACCTTATCAATAAAGACAGATCCACCTTTGGATTACAACCTAACATTATAGGAGGAGGACAGAGCAAAGATGTGTTCAAGAAAGGCTAAAGTTGACAAAAAGACCTTGCTCACAAGGGAAGGATATTTTAGATACTTCAACTCTTCTTTTTTGGATCCCCAAATCAGGACAGTAATTAAAAGGGTGCCAAAACATTCAAAATCAAGGTTGACTCTGGAAAACAGATCCACGATTGTCATACCCAAAGGATCCATTGAGTTTGATGGGGCGGACTTGGGGCTGAGTTTTGTTTTCAGTCATGAAACCACGAGAGAGGTATTGCATCTTTTATGGCCATGTTCTGCCTTGATGCTATTTGATCAATTATTTTCCTGAAGTAAACAGGATAAAGGGTAATTTGACCAATTATCATTTCCTGAAGTGTAAAAAAAAATAGAAGAAGAAGAAACTGTTTTCCCTTGGGTTCTCTCTTACTTAAATAGTTCACAGTTAGCCTAGTCTTAGAGACGTTACTGTCACAAAGTCTGCACATAGCACACACAGTTGTGATGTGCTGCCCTAAGGGACATATTACTGTTAACAGCCCATCCAGTCATTTGATTATCATTGTATGGTTAATGGCTTTTTAGGATAATAACTCTGATACAGACAATCAAATGCTTTAATTAGTTTATTACCCTTTTTTATTTCAGAACAGAGCCAGGCCATATCTGACTTTAATGTGAGGGTACAGTGCAATACAACTTTAAGGCCATTATAGACAAGTGTAATGCTCAAATGGGTTCCTCAGTTTCTCATTTTAGCTCAGTCTCCAGGAGTAGAGGTGGCTTCTACCCTATGTCTTATTTGTAAACAATGTTTGCACATCAAGACAAATGACAAAAGGGATAAGAAGCTTTCCAAAAGACTCCCAAGGGAGGGGAAAATGGAGTAAGTAAGCTTGGAAAGGTAGAAAGGGTGTGGGATCAACTCTTTTGTATCCCAGATATCAGAACAAATGAGCTTATAAAAGAATTGGCCGTTGCTACATTTTACAGGCAGAGAGACTGAGGCACAGACATGTTATGAAACTCATCAAGGTCATGTTGCTCTTAAGAGGAAGACATGGGATTTGAACCCAGGAGACCTGGTTCTTGAGTCCATGCTGTTAGCTACTGTGCTCCTTCTCCCATTATATAAAAAACAACATAAAAGTTTTAAAAAGTAGGGGGGAAAAGGGACTGAAAGTTAACGAGGCCAAAATGTAACTAATGATTGGATTATGAGCTAGTTTTCCTGCTGTTCATTCTTTTCAGATCTTTGCAAAATAACGAAAATAAAGTTTAACACATTTTTTATGTCAGCAGACAATAAAATAAAAATATTGTTGGCCTAACTAACATTTTTCCTCTTATCTTAGCACTTCTTGATTTAGAAAATCCAGGCACACATTTAAATGACACGTTGTTGACAGCTATCAGAGCACATGGCATCCCTCTCTACAAAATCACAGAAACCTGGGCCCCGGCAGGAATGTGTTCAGATTAAGTAACTTCCAACATATGCTGTGGGATTGGTATAGATTCAGTTCCATTTCCCATACCTTTTCTCTCTTAACCTACACCTTTTCTTTTTAATTTTAAAATATTTTTTCAGTGTTTATTTTTGAGAGAGAGAGAGCACGAGTGAGCAAGTGGGGGAGGGACAGAGAGAGGGAGACACAGAATCCAAAGTAGGCTCCAGGCTCTGAGCTGTCAGCACAGAGCCTGACACAGGGCTCAAACTCACAAACTGCAAGATCATGACCTGAGCCAAAGTCAGATGCTCAACCACCTGGGCCACCCAGGAGACCCAACCCTACATTTTTTAAACTAGAGTTACATAACTGATATTTAGAATCTGACCAGGAGGTCCTAAGAGATATTGAAATGCCTCATGAATCACAAAAGAAAGACTAAATTGACATTCGAGACAGTGTTGGTGTAAGATGTCTATTTGCCCTCACCTACCTACCGAAGCTTCTCTCGAAAAGGTCACAAATGCTTACAGTCACACCCCAGCCATTTCCCACATATTGTCCTCCCAGCATTTAGCATTGCTTTCCAATCCCTCCTTGAAATTCTCTTTCCTGGGCTTTTTTTTTTTTTTTTTTTTTTAATCCTCCCAGCAATATTCTTAGTTTCTACTTCTATCATCCTTTCTGTTCCCCATCTGGCTCCTCTTCCTCCTCTGAGCTGTCCCTGAAAGACTTTTCCTTCTTCCCCTGTTACACCCTTTCTCTGCAATATTAGGGATTCAATGATGAGAACCATAAGAATGATCCTTGGAGCAACATTTCCAATCCTGTGGTCTCCCCCAATCTCCCTCTAGACGTCTACCAGTACGCCTAGTGTTAGTGTCTAATACGGAATTCGTCTTTCTTCTGGTGACTTGTGGCTTTTCAAGGTTCTACCACCCCCCACTAATCCAGGCTCAAAAATTCAGTGCTATTTTGATTTCTCTTCCTTGTTTCTCTCTTTATCCTATACGATCTACCTCTATGACCTTATTCACTTAGTTATTCAATTCACACATATTGAATAACTGCTGTAATGATGGATTCTGGGGCTGTAGTGGGGAACAAGACCACTGAGGGCCCTGCCTTCCTGGAGTTTATATCCTAGTAGGGCAGACACAATTTCAGGGGGCAATTAGTGCTTTTAGAAAAACAACAGTAGTGGGATCATGAGTGATTGGTAGTGGTAACAGGGACTACTATTTTAGATAGATGGGCCAGGAAAAGCCTCTTCAGAAGATGATATTAGAGTACAGACCTGGGCGTGAAAGTAAGCCTTGTGAAGATCTGAAGTAAGACCAATCCAGGGAGGTGAAATTGCAAGTACAAAGGCACTGGGGTGAAAATGAATTTGGTATGTTTGAGGAACTATAAACAGACTACTGTGACTGGTCCAAGATATCATTTGGATGATAGGGTCTGGTTTATGCATTAAAGACCACTAGAGAATAGATTGTAGGGGAGAAGTAATATAGTGCTTGTTAAATTTCTTTTTAATATCCACATTTTTAGGTAATACACATAGTCGTTGAGCCACCTTTTATAAATGAAAGTTTCAATTCAACAGATAGGTAATCTCCTAACTCATAAATAAGGACGCTATGAGTTTAAATACTTTATTTCCTTAGTTTAGATGAAAACAGTATCATGTTTCTGAAACGGACAGTAACCAATGAAACATATATTTTTCCTCACTTCCTACTTATATGTTATGTAAATGAAACAAAATCTTTTGAGCATTTTGTCATTGGTAATGTCCAAAAGCAAATTAGGAATGAATTAACAAAAGTATTTATAAAAACTTCACAGATTGCTAGTAATGAGGTACAATGGACCAGGCATTCAGTGTACCAAACAGAAATGAATAATGCTAAAATTATGTTTCCACTAGGGGTCTACAAAGAAGGAAGCTGAAAATAAAATGAATAAAACATAAAGGCATTTCAATTATTGTCAGGTTGTAAAAGGTTTGTACTTTTATGTGATGTGAAGATAGAGAATGGAGGCATAGCAAATGAGTCCATTATGTCAGTATCATTTGGAGTCAGACAATTAAGCTTCTGGCATCTACCAACACTATGTCTCATATAAAACTGAACACAACTTGTAGGCTGAAGAGAAAAAAAAGATAATTATGAAATAATCAGTATTCATATTAGGTTTTTAAGGTTCCTTTTATTTACAAAAAGCAATTCACTCATCTCTGTATTCTCTGGGTGTATTCAAAAAGCAATTCATTCATCTCTGTACATAAATAAATGTCATGCTTGCCTTTTCATTCCCAAAAGTCTAAGCGGTGAAGAGCACCACAGTAAGGTAGGATGATTTTCTTTCTTATTAGGTTTATGGGTTAGGTAGCTTAACAAGGAATTCATTCATCAGTCTTGGAGAATTAACCATGTGTCAAGCACTGTAATAGGAAGTGAGAATGCTAAGCTGAAAGCGACAACATCACATGGTAAGGAGGGAGAAAGAGCTGCTTCTCTTAGGAAGATTCATGACAGCATTTCTAACATAATGGAAGCCGTTTCTAGAGGCTGATGCCTTCATTAAGCTTGTAAAAAAGTGTCCTTTCCATTCCCTCACCTCCCCTAAATTTTCTTTGATCAGATAGAAAAGAGTCAAAGAAGTGAAGGAGGTTGAAAAGATTCATCTCATGGGGAGTGTGAAGGTCGACTCAAAGCTCTAAATGTAATTTTTATCTCTTATTCTAATAGAAAGGAATGTTTTATTCCAGGGAAAAGTCTAGCCATGCCACTCTGAAGGCTGTTTTCTCAACTGGAAAGACACAAGCAAATGGCAGTAGTTGATATTTTCTACCACTGTGTAACTAGTTGATGGTAAGTTTCCATCACTGTGTAGCAAACTACCACACATTTGGCAGCTTAGATAATACATATGTATTTTATTATCTCACAGTTTCTGTGAGTCAGGAGTCTGGCAAGGCATAGCCAAGTACTGTGCTTAGGGACTCACAAAGCTGCAGTCTCATCTGAGGCTTGACTGGGGAAGGTTTTGACTAGACTGGTTATAGAACTAAAGGCTTCATTTTCCTTGGCTATCCGCCTGAAGCTGTCTTTGGCTTCTTGCCATGTGGGTCTCCCAACATAATAGCTCACTTCTTTGAAGCCAAGAAGGAGTAGGAGGCTCTAGCAAAATGGGCACTAAAATCATATGCAATGCAGACGAGTGAGACTAGACCACGTTCTCACACCATATACAAAAATAAACTCAAAATGGATAAAGGACCTGAATGTGAGACAGGAAACCATTGAGACTCTAGAAGAGAAAGCAGGAAAAAACCTACTTGACCTCAACCGAAGCAATTTTTTACTTGACACATCCCCAAAAGCAAGGGAACCAAGAGTAAAAATGAACTACTTGGACCTCATCAAGATAAAAAGCTTCTGCACGGCAAAGGAAAAAATCAATAAAACTAATAGGCAACTGACAGAATGGGAAAAGACAGTTGCAAATGACATATCAGATAAAGGGCTAGTATCCAAAATCTATAAGGAACTCACCAAACTCCATACCCAAAAAACAAATAATCCAGTGAAGAAATGGGCAGAAGACATGAACAGACACTTCTTCAAAGAGGATATCCAGATGGCCAACAGACACAAGAAACGATGCTCAGTGTCCCTCCTCATCAGGGAAATACAAATCAAAACCACACTGAGATACCACTTCACGCAGGTCAGAGTGGCTAATATGAACAAATCAGGAGACTCTAGATGCTGGCAAGGATGTAGAGAAATGGGCACCCTCCTACACTGCTGGTAGGAATATAAACTGGTGCAACCCCTCTGGAAAACAGTATGGAGTTTCCTCATACTGAACATAGAACTCCCCTATGACCCAGGAGTAGCACTGCTAGGAATTTACCTAAGGGATACAGGAGTGCTGATGCATAGGGGCACATGTACCCCAATGTTCATAGCAGCACTCTCCACAATAGCTAAAACATGGAAAGAGCCTAAGTGTCCATCAACTGATGAATGGATCAAGAAGATGTGGTTTATCTACACAATGGAATACTACATGGCAATGAGAAAGAATGAAATCTGGCCATGTGTAGCAACGTGGATGGAACTCGAGGGTGTTATGCTGAGCGAAATAAGTCAGGCAGAGAAGGACAAATACCATATGTTTGCACGTATAGGTGGATTAGGAGGAAGCTAACGGAGGACGAAGCGGGAGAAGAAGGGGAAACATAGTGGGGGAGAGGGAGGGAGGCAAACCATGAGAGACTCTTGAATACGGAGAACAAACTGAGGCTTGATGGGGGTTGGGGAGAGGAGAAGGGGGGTGATGGGCATGGAGGAGGGCATTTGTTGGGATGAGCACTGGGTGTTATATGGAAACCAACTTGACAATAAACTATCTTAAAAAAATAAAAAAATAAAATCATATGCAATATTATCATGTACATACTGTTTTTGCTGTGTTCGACTGGTTAGAAGTCCCAGGTCCTGCACATACTCTAGGGGACAGGATCACATAAAGTATGAACACTGGGAAGGAGGGATCACAGGGACCCTTACTCAAAGAGGGTTTACCACATTACCTAGACTTTCCCCCTCTACATTAACTTAACATACCAAATCTACTTTCTCTTCTCTTCAAATATAGCTCTTCTCATCTTAAATATTTTTTTCAGAAACTTAAGTTAATCCTGGCTTTAACATTCCTGCCACTATTCTTAAGAGTTCTTGTTAGTTCCAGGTTGTTTCTTTCCCCAACATTTGTATATCTATTTGAACATCTAAACTCATCAAAGAACTCTGAAGTTTCCCTTGATTATATGTACACCTATGCCCTTTCCATTTTGCTGAGACAGTAAGGGAAATTCTGCAGTAGAGTTCATCTTTTAGGATTTATTACTCCACAAGCCACACGTAGTCTCTAAGCATGAGGACAAACCCATTTAACCCAAGTTTAAAACAAAACAAAAGTGGAATCTGGAATCTGTGGTATATGTCTAGATAAATACACAATTCCTGGACCCTGTGGTATATGTCCAAATATATACATAATTAAACAATTGCATCCTCTTTAGATTCTTTTGGTAGAACTACAGTCCCAGCAGGTGTTACAGTAGTTGAAGTACTTCCCTATTATAACAATTTGCTACACACCAGCTAATGATCCACTTTAATGAAAGCATTGTTCATACTCTTTTTCTTCCTGGGCTATTCAAGATCTACTTTTACAGATTTACTTTGGTTTCTTTCTTTCTTTTTTTTTCAGCTCTTTTTGGAGCATCACCCTCCCTCACATTCATGAACTTCTTATAAGAAACTGCCTATAGTCTCACTCTCCTATCAGATCTGAAAAGAGGGTATGGTCATTCATGGAAATATTTTGGATGCAAAGCCCCAGTTGATGGTGTGTGGCACCCACCTAGGGTCAGAATCTATGAGAGGGAAGAGTTAATTCCGTTATTCCACAAGTCTCTCCTACCTCATGACTGAGCTTTAGCTGCTTGCCTTCTACTATAGAGGCATTCTCAACATTAGCAGAGTCTGATCTTAGTGTCTGATATGTAGGTACTCAACAACTATTTGTGGAAAGAACTGGATGATGTCTATTTGTATATATAAGTGGATATTGCTATATATTACATTCATTCATATGAATGGGTATTTATTTTAAAAAATCCTAGAAATGAAACTGAAGTCAAAGAAAATGTACATTTTAGACTTCCCAGAGACATAGACAAACTGCTCTCTACAAGAGCTGAGTTGAGTAATATCTGGCAACAGTGTATAAGGGTGTTGGCTTCCTTATGTACTCACTAACACTATAGATTGACAGTCATTGGTAATATATGGCCCTCTGCTAAATAAAAATGGTGTCTCATTATTTTATGTTCACTCCTAAGTAAATAGCCTCAAATATATATATTAAACATTCATAAAAACTAGATATCTTTATTAAATATTCATCACAATTATAAAATATAAATATCTTATGAACACCTACAATGTACCAGGTACTGTTCTAAATGTTACTAAATTGTAATAATCAAGATATTAAAGATCCTTGTTCTCGGGGCGCCTGGGTGGCTTAGTCGGTTAAGCGTTCGACTTTCGCTTAGGTCATGATCTCGCGGTTCGTGGGTTCGAGCCCCGCATCNTAAAATGTAATAAAAAAAAAAAAAAAGATCCTTGTTCTCAAGGGACTCATATTTTAATAGAGGAGGCAGATAATAAATACGTAAGCCATCAAAAAAGTAGTGTGAAGTCCTATGAAGAGAGTAAGATATGAGAGTGAAAGAGAGATCTGGAGGTAGAGTGGTGGTCAGTATTAAACAGATAGTTTAGGTGCCTGGCTGGCTCAGTCCGAAGAGTTTGCAACTCTTGATCTCATGGTTGTGAGTTCAAGCCCCACGTTAGGTGTAGGGATTACTTAAATAAATAAAATTTTAAAAATAGGTTGTTATGAAAACAAACAGGTTGAGGAAATAATGATACCATTAACTGGTATCATTGAACTGAACTTCTCCATCCATACTGTCCTGTTTTTCTCAAGCATACAGGAGCATTCCATCAGACTCCTTTCTCATATGAGTGAAATGCCTTTGCAAGTCTAGTTGAAGGGTTTGCAGTGAACTGGTGGCTAGCTGTAGCCATTCCTGGGAAGTTTTAGTACTGCTGTCTTCTCTACAAGCTCAGCAAGGTTTCCCCTCCATATACAAAACTATGACATTTGGAGAGCCCTTGAGGTTTCCAGTTAGACATAAACTTTATTGTTTCAAACTTCATTGCCATGAAATAAATTTGAGCTGAAGCTGGGTTTCTTTATTGCTCTTTTAAAGAATGAAATGTTACTTGGCAATTGTTTTTAGGCATTTTAACACTGGTTTCTTACACGTTCTCAGTGGAGTAATTTAATAATGATACATGACATAAATCGACATTAGTAGAGATCTTTCACCAACTTCTAAGGTTTCTTAATTTCAAAAAAAAAGGAAAAAAAAGAAAAAGAGAGAAGTGGTAAGAGAATAGTTTATATCTGACTAGGTTGCAAGAACAAAATACTCTTTTTATATAATGACAATGAATGATGAAGATTATAATGATGATATATATTGAGTACCTACCAGGTAGGAAACCACTTTAAACATTCTCTTTAATCAGCTAGCCACTTCAGGTACATTATTTTAATCTTCTAAACAATCTTATGAGTTGGTGATATCCCCAATTTCATAGATGAAGAAGATGAGACTCAGGGAGACTACAGAACCCCCAAAGCATAAATCTATTAGGTGGTAGGGCTAGAATTTGAACCCTGTAGCATATGGTCTCTTTACTATACTATACTATATTGCTTTTGTACAAGTAAAAATGAATCTATTTTTTTTGATAAAGATATGATTTAGGGTGCAAACAACTATTTTTTATATAAAAACTAAAGGTAATTTCACAAATGATACTTCATTTTATCTGTGATGTAATGAGCCTTAATGCTCCTATTTTCCATTTCGTAAATGGAGCAAAAGTGAGGTTGAGAAATTTACCTAAGGTTTAAAAAATCTTGTCCAAGAAGTAGGTTTTTCTCACTTCCAGTGCTCTTCTCTACCCCTCTTGGACTTTTACTTTCATTAGCATTTGGTGGTTATTTTAAAGGAACAAGAGGGGCACCTGAGTGGCTTAGTCAGTTAAGCATCTGACTTTGGCTCAAGTCATGATCTCAGGGTTTGTGAGTTCAAGCTCCACGTAGGGCTCTGTGCTGACAGCTCAGAGCCTGGAGTCTGATTTGGACTCTGTTTCTCCCTCTCTCTGCCCCTCTACTGCTCATGCTTTGTCACCCTCTGTGTCTCTCTCAAAAATAAATAAACATTAAAAAATAATAAAAGTCGGGTGCCTGGGTGGCTCAGTTGGTTAAGCATCTGACTTTGGCTCAGGTCATGATCTCACGGTTTGTGGGTTCGAGCCTCGCGTCGGGATCTGTGCTTACAGCTCAGAGCCTGTAGCCTACTTCAGATTCTGTCTCCCTTTCTCTCTGACCCTCCCCTGCTCATGCTGTCTCTATCTCTCAAAAATAAATAAAACATTAAAAAATTTAAAAAAATAATAAAAGAACAAGAAACACAAAGAGCATTGTATAGTCCCAAGACCTAATCATTTTTAGTCTAATTGGTAATATTGGTTACATAAGTTCATAAAGTCACACATTTTTGAAAAATATTATTAAAGATTCAGTTTTTTACTCTATATCTTCAGTTTCAAAATCTTTATCAGGGCACGTTTATTATTCCTTCAGTATGCATTGTTTGGTAAATGGTTCCAAAGAGAGCCTTTATTTTTTACTGTGAGGTTTTCATGATGCTTAAAACTGACTTTTAAAAGGGAGGCTTTAAATTTTAGAATTAACAAATGCTCACTCAAAAAAAAAAAAGAAAAGAAAAAGTCAAGCAATGTAAAGATTTCTAAAAAAAAAAAAAAAGAAAATAGCAACATATTTTCCCAATCCAACCTGGGAAAACCACTGCTATCAATGAGTTAGGTATTCTCTCTACCTGATTAGAAGCTATTAAAGCTCCTTAAGCTGTGTTGCTTTATTCTGAATATTTATAAATCCTGAAAATTTGTTAAGATGAGCTAAATTTTGTCCAACAATTCTAATGAAATAAAAAATGAACTCTAAAACACAATCTTATATTTACACAGTGCTTTACATTTATTTATAAAGTACTTTTAGATCAGTTCACTCAATCCTTGAAATCACCTTAGGAAGACTGAATCCTTACTTTACATCCAGGATGCCAAGCCTCCAAGAGGTCATCATAGTTTATCAAATCTAAGACACCACATCGTGCCATTTTATATGCTCCCCCCCCCCAAAAAAAAAGCCAGTTCAATTTTGACATAATGACTTAACTATATGCCTGTGAGACTCACAGGACTTAACATTAGAAGACCTGAGTCAGGGCTCCCAGGTCATCGCCCTTTCCAAGCATGTGACTGAAGTAAATTATTTAAGTTCTCTAAGCCTTGATTTTTTTTTTTTTTTTGAGAGAGAGGGAGTGGGTGTACGAGTGTGGGAGAGAAGCAGAGGGAGTGAGAGAGAAAATCTTAAGCAGGCTCCACGCCCAGTGCAGAGCCTGACGCAGGGCTTAATTCGCTAACTCTGGGATCATGACTTGAGCCAAAATCAAGAGTGGGATGCTTAACTGACTGAGCCATCCAGGTGCCCTGAAATATATGACTGTTTTGTTAACATATAATACATATATATTTTTTAAAGTAGTATTCATGCCCAGTGTGGAGCTCAACATGGGGCTTGAGCTCAGGACCCTGAGGTCAAGACCAGAGCTGAGATAAGAAGTCACACACTTAACCAACTGAGCCACCCAGGTTCCCCTTTGTATCTTTTAAATTATAAACAATAATGCCTATCTCACAGGCTTACTGTGAGGACATATGGATATAAAATGGTACTTTCAAATTGTGAAACTGATAAAAATGTAAAAATCTTCTATATCTATGGCATTATTATCTTTAAATATATTTATCTGTAGCAGTAATATTGGTACTCTGTTGTTGAAGGCAGGAACTTCTGGATCTACACTGAAGTGATGTATCATATTAAATAATTATTAAAGCTGTTACTGCACATGACTGCTACTGCCACTGTCTCCCCTGAGATGAGCTGTTAATGCTCTGTCCTTAGATGAACTCTGGAGAACACCTCTCTCATTAATCCAAAAGCATGTATTCCATTTGGATGAGGACACAGGCCTCCAGGGAAAATATTCCTTTCTGGCATCATTCACATTTTGCTTATCAAGTTATAACTGGATAATCCTATAGGAGCAAAATGTGTCGAATAGGAGTGTAGACTCTCTATTATTGCACTCAGTTCTAATTGTGAAAGGAACTGGAATTCCATTGTTTGAAAGATATAATGTACTATACTTAAACATTAATAACTTCTGTAATTTTTGGAGCAGCCTTTTTTTTGCCCTTGTGTTGGAAATCATTCTATGTTACAGTCTGTTCAACCATGTTAGTACTAAGGTATATAGGCTTTTACCTTAATAAATCCTAGATGTTGTACATCCTGCAATCTCCATGACTTGACAACTATATTCCTGCCTGGTAGAAGGAATTAACTCTTGTTTGTCTGGCCATGCCTTTTATAGTTCGTAGATGCTGGCAGTATATGTGATTAAAGTATATATCTGAAACACTTCCCTGGAAATGATCTTCTATGAAAATGTCTGTCATGTGGTAGCTCTGGGATTGATTCATACTAAATAGTTTTTGGGTATGCTAAATACTAGAAATACGGTGGCTTTCTGATTTTTATGACTGACAAATTGTATTATATTTGCTTCCTATGTATCGATGGAAAACAGTTGATAGTTACTATAGATTTAGCATTATTAAAAAACCTCACCACTTCAATTCTCAGGAATGTGTTTAATGAAAAAGGCAAATACCCAGGAGTTAATTAATGTGTAGAAGGAATAAGAGGAAAATAGGAGATAGTCAAAGATTGAAGATGACAACAGGTAATTGCTTTGTGCTTCTGGACTTCTGGTTACTCACTGACCTGGTTACTGACTGACCTCATATGTGCATGAATTTTAAGTTTAAACATTAATACTGAATTTCAGGTGTTTCAAAGTGTTATATACACTGATGAACTATTAAATCTCCTTTTAAATATGAATATTTGCTCCTCGCTATTCAAACCTGGCCCATGCTACTATCTTGTCTCTCAATCACTGCAAAGCCATGTAGTCTTCCTGCTTTCTTTATTCTTCTATTCTTATAGCCCAGTTTCAAACAAATGATCTTTTAAAAATGTAGACCAGATCAGGTTTCTTCTCCTGCTTAAAACCATTGATGGCTCTTATGATCCTCAAAATAACACCCAAACTCCTTAGAATGGTGTTCAGAGCCCTGTATGGTCCAGCTTCTTTCACCGTCTCTACCCTTATCTCATGTTAACTCCTCTGTTTGCTCATATGTATCAGAAACTCAGACTTTCTTCCAAGTCCCTCCAATATGTCAAGATTGCTCTTACCTCAAGGTTTTCATACTTGGCCAGAAAAACTCTTCCCATAGATTTTCTCCTGGCTGAATATTGGCTCAAAAGTCATCTCTTCAAAGAGTATAGCATTCTCACTTACACATCATCTGGTTTTTTTGTAGGCATAACAGTCACCATTGTCTGGAATTATTCACTTCTTTGCTAACTTGTTTGCCCATTTCTACCCTTACAATTTACCAAAGCAGCTTGACAGAAGGGACTTTGTATGCTATTATCCCACTGCCGAGGTCATGGTCTGACTCAGTGCAGATACTCAATAAATGGTTCATGAAGAATGAAGTAACAATTCTAAATGGTTACTTTAAAAAAAAAATAAAGAGAGAGGGTGCAAGCAGGAGAGAGGGGCAGAGGGAGAGAGAGATATTATCTCAAGCAGACTCCACGCTCAGTGCAGAGCCCAACACAGGGTTCGATCCCATGACCCAGGGATCATGACCTGAGCCAAAACCAAGATACAGATGCTCAATTGACTAAGACACCCCAGGTGCTCCAATGGTTATTTTTTATTTTTTAAATTTTTATTTATTTATTTTTTAGAGGGTCAGGGAGGAGCAGAGAGGGTGGGTACAGAGAATCTCAAGTGGGCTCCATGTGACAGCAGAGAACTTCATGTGAGGCTCCAACCCATGAACCATATCATGACCTGAGCCTAAGGCAGATGCTTAACCAACTGAGCCACCAGGTGCCCCAATGGTTACCTTTTCTTAAGTTACATATTTTTCTCTCACTTTTTTTCCCCCTGGAAATAAAACTGTACTAGGAAAAGAAATAACTTATTTTTCTTGAGGTTAACAATAATTTGCTCATTTAAAGCAAAATTAAATAACCCAAGCAGAGTTTCTTTCCCAGAGATCACCCAAGATTTGATATATTTTCCTAATAGGACATCATAGCAGTGACCTACTTTTAATTTGCAACAATACAAGAGAATATGTGAGTTCACCATTTCCCTTGAATTGGTAAGACAACACCAATATGATCAAGTCACTAGGAAATAGGTCTACCTTACTAAAAAATAGGTGAAATTCCCTCCAAATGGCATCAGAGTCACATAAACTATCTCCTTATGCTTGGAACACCTTCCTCAACTCTAGTAGAAGAAATATATATAAATAGCCATGATAAGTTTATGGAGAAACAAATACCATCATGCCTATTCTAAATAGTATAGCTGACTTTCACCAAAAATATAGGGCTTTTTCTTTGATAAACTCATGTTAGCTTATAAAAATGTGTGCTGGGGGAAACAAGAAAAGCAGTGACGACAGTTTGAAAAGCAGAATAAGTACAATGAGAAGATGCTATATCAAGTCTGAGTTTTAGATCTAAAAGAAAAAAAATTATAAAGTCCTTCAAATGTTGCAGTATGACATTTCCCCTTTTTCTCATAAAACCTTTTCCCATCTGCCTAAATAATTTCTAATTAGCTTCAGAATATAAAGACAAAAAGCAGCTATTACTGACATTCTAACTTTAAAATTTAAAATACTGCTAGTTTCAGACAGCAACACCTGAATTGATGCAGGAAGCTCACACAGACAAATATATGTAATCAGATGGGCATTGCTCGGTAGGGGTAAAGGTCACCTTTATTTTCAATTGGTTGAGTAAAAATTATATAATTATTCAACCAACTGTAACAGTTGAACATCCATATTTCTGCTGTTATAAGAAATGGTGTGATCCAAATACTTATAGATGCATTTTTAAGCACATCTCTCATTATTTTCTTTGCGAAATACCAACAGGTAGGATTGTTGGGTTAAAATAGATGACCAACAAAATATTATTTTTGACTTTCAAAAACACTTTTCAAATAGATATTTTAAAAGCTCTTGATATATAGTGCAGAACTGATTCCCAGGAATGTTGTGCCAAATTATATTTCCACCTGTAGTGGATGAGAGTATTTACTTTCAACTTTAATTAGTGGCAGGCCCAGATGGCTCCTAAATTGGATGGATTTTTTTTTTAATGCCTAATATATGAGTAACTTAAGAAAAGAAAGTGTATTCTCCACAGGAAGATTCCTGCTCCTTGCTTCCTTTACTCAGGCATCATTTGGGTCCTCGTGGGTGTAGAAGCCTTGGCTCCAGCTGCTCATCTCAATCCCATGAATCTCTGAAGCTTAAGAGCTCACTTATCATTACAGTTTTACCCTCTGTTCTTGGTGCAGGGAGATGTGAATTTCTTGGTTTTCATCTTTTAAATACACAAACATAATTTTAAATGTCACTTCTAAGTGTAGGAGCAGAATGGGGAGGTTTTGGCATGAGATCCCTCTACCATCTTGGTAGATGGTAGTCTATTCTGAATCTTGACAGCTCTATTTTCTTGCTTTAACACTGTGGACTTTATCATGATCATATACTGGTATGCTTATGTATATATTTGTTTAAAAGATCTTGAATGAAATGTGTGTGTGTGTGTGTGTGTATACATATGTTATGTATTTCTCTTTAGAGAAGCTTGATGTAGAGAACTCTAATCAGAATTGGTTTTTGACCTTTGAAACGATGTGTGGATCCCCTGGTTGCACTGACAGTCAACCATGTTGTTGTTGGAGTTAGCCTCTCAAAGCTCTCGCTGGGGCTGGCCAGTGTGCACTTGTGTTATGAGTATAAGGACAAGGCAGCAGTCTGAGGGGAGTGAGAGGTGAGCCAAGACCAGAGGTGGCTGTAAAGAGCAGGGTGGCATTTGGTGCCGAAGCCACTGTTCTGGGGTCTCTTTACATTTCAAGTGTCCTGTGTACTCCAGTGCATGTCTAAGTGCATGCGTTTGTCAGTGTGTGTCTAGGCTGCTGGAAAGACCAAGCCCCAGTCAGCCTCTGCTTGACACAGAATCTGTGTGAATCCTGAGGATTCCAAAAATGCCATTGACTCACCAAGATAAAAGAGGAAAAGGAATCCATTTCCCCCTAGTGAGTCTTTAGCTTTATCCATTACTCCTTTAAATTAGAATGCATTATGCACTGTCCTCCTGCCAGAATGACCTCCAATTATTCCCATAATTGCCACTGTTGTCAGGCAGGGGGAGTAACAAGTTGGGCATTTGTGCTTCCCTTGTATGTGGCCCCATCTATCCTATTGAAGTTTTTGGGATTTGCCTGTAACTATTAGTGCTCTTGAAGATCTTTTACTCTATTTTTATATTCCATTTATCATTTCCATGGGAATCTTGAAGGAAGGTAAATGCTTGTGTTTGTGCTGCCCATTTACCAGGAAGTCAGTAAGTTCTTATTAAAGACCTCCTATGGAATATCTGGCCAGTTATCATTTTATTATGCATTTTAAAAACAGAACTGCTTCTTCCTGCCTTTGTAACAGAATTATTTTGTCAATCTAGACGTCAATCAAAGATTGCAGTTCAAAACAGGTAGTTATTTCAAATAAAGATTGCACTAAAACATTTATTGACCACGTAAATACTGATGGAGGTCGATATAAGCACCTCTAGGGGTTCCAATATTGATCAAAAATGCCTATTTTGTCTACATGCTATTTCAGTGGAGGCACTACAGTGGAGCAGACCACATTTTTTTATAGTTAGCAATAAACAACTGAAAGATAAGATGCTGACGGAGACATTTAGCTATGGTGTCCTGTGATGACTATATTCTAACTCAAAATTGAAAATAACATTATATGGGGGCACCTGAGTGGCTCAGTTGGTTGGGTGTCCAACTTTGGCTCCGGTCATGATCTCGCAGTGAGTTCAAGCTCCATGTCAGGGTCTGTGCTGACGGCTTGGAGCCTGGAGACTGCTTCCGATTCTGTCTCTCTCTCTGCCCCTCCCCCACTTGCACTCTATCTCTCAAAAATAAAAACATTAAAAAAATTTAAAAAAAAAGAAAATAACATTATATGTTATATATTAAGGAAAGCTCTCATCTACCATAATTTTCAAAGGGATCCAAACTGAAAGATTTAGACAACAGTTACTTAATACTTAGAGAAAAAAACAGTTGTAAATTAGCTGCTTTAAATAATAGTAATGTGGTACCAGCATTAGCAGCACCAGCAGCTGTAACATCCATGTATGAACACCTTATACTACCAGGGGCTCTGTTAGCTACTTCACATATATCTCATTTAATCCTCCAATTCTGCCAGTTTAGATATTATGAACTCCAGCTTTTATATGAGGGAAGAGGACCAGAGGTTAATTAATTTGCCCAATGAAGTTGGATGGCTAATTGGGATATTCTCTGGGGCACCTCCAGGGATCTTCAGAAATTCTGCAGAACACTGTTCACATGGGTTCAAACTGTTCCTCCAGGCTGCCTCTATGATTCACATTGCTACAGCTATCCTGACGAGAGCTAGATGGCCGGGTTTGCAAGGCTGTAGAAAGCACTTGTGGTCTCTGTGATCCTACATCTAGATTCTTAAGTTGGGGTTTATAAACATTCTAAAGATGGATGCAAATGTGTAACTGCACATGTCTGGTAACGGGGCTTTCTCCAGATTTCAGTAGAGGCCACCATCTAAAAAAGGTTCAGAATTATCTTCTAGCTATTCCATCAGAGACTAGGTTTAAGCTATAACACCCAAGAAATTTGATTCTCATTTCTGAGGAAATCCCATTGTATAACATCCCAGAGTGTACTTATGTTAAGAAGAAAGTGAAGGCAATTACCCAAGAGAAAATTCCAAATTGTAACTTGAAATAACCAGACAGTCACGCCAAAGGAAATGAGGTAGAGGCTGCAGCTGAATTATCTACCTCATGGTAGTAATTTTCTGCTTTCCATTACATATAGAAAAGCTACTGCATAAAGAGAAAGAAAATGAGCTGAGTTTATCTGAATTATCAAACTGAGAAAGATAGGTCATAAAAATTATAAAACTACTGGGAATACATGCCAATGTTAGCAATTATATCTCTAAATAAAAAGACAATGCAGAAACTATTTGCCAGTTTAAACAGCAGATGAGGTACGGTCTTACGACATAAAAAGTGCCGATGGAATTTTTCACTTCTCTTCCAAAGGAGTTCTGCTGAATTTCAAATATTTTCTTTGAATAATCATGTTTGACAAAGGTAAAGGTTAATGTTAGCAAGGTAATTAAAATTAACGATGGCAGTGTCTGCTGGGCTGTGTGTGTATATGCAGGTGTTTCTCTCCACGGGTCCCACCCTAACTTAAAAATGTCTGATACGTGAAATTCTGAGTGTACACATAATACATTAGAAGCATTTCCATCTATCCTGAAACCCACAGGATTTCTTCATATAAAGAGTTCTTATAGGGTTTTTGAAATATAATTTGATTTTTTTAAATGTAATAGGTTATACAAAATTAAGAAAAAAAAACTCACTGCAGAAATTAAGCATGGTTTCCAATCTTCTTTCTATAGTTTTGAAGTTAAAAGTTACTCCAAAGGGTCTCTGAATATTATCCTCTACGAAGACAAACCATTTACTACATAGGACTTCACTCGAAACTTATTATTTGGATACTTTGTGAACAAAGACTTTTATCTGTACCTTTCTACATTTATATTTATATATATTTGATATCTGGTCCCCAGGATAGGGAAGATTAAGAGTGGCACATGGGGACAGTGGAATGCTAGAGGTCAGCGCGAAGACGACCAGCAGTCAGACTGACATCAGGAGACGGAAGAACAAACACATTAAGAGGGAGTCCAAATCCATGAAGAGGCAATTTTGCTGGGAGACGGGGGAGGGAAGGATGGAAGTGTCTGATCGTTTAAGCTCTCCCAGAGGATCTCCCTGTCTGCTGGGACACTGGCAGTCACTAAGTCTGGTGCCCCCGCAATCTCTTTCTAGCCCAGTGCTGACTCTGGGGGTGTCCACAGAGGTATTCTCCTGGCCCCACCTTAGGAGGAAATGCCTGAGCCAGCAGCTCTGATGAGTAGGGAACCGGTTCAGCTATTCTATAGCCCTTTAATTAATTACCCTGCTGAGTGCCCCCAGGTCTGTTCCTAGTCTTCCCTGCCTGTGATCTTGGACATTTTTTTCACGGTTCTTGCTAACTTACTATTTCAGCAGCTTTGTCTTTGATCTTTATTATGTTTTGGGGTCTTTTGCTCAGCTGGGCTGTACCTTCCATTTTATTCCATCTGTTGTGTATTATTCAAAAATCCCTAAATGTTGGTTCTTAACCTTCCAGGTTTCCAGTGCTGTTGTGGATTTATTTTTCTATTTGTTCTTCCATTTCAAAGAGACTTTGGATGGAAGAAGAGGCAAAAACATGTCTTAATCAGCTATCTTCTGTTGGAAGCCATTTCGGGCACTTTAAATAAAGTCAATATGCTCCCGTTACAAGGAGTGTATTAAGATTTTTATCAGTTAGCTCTTAGTTTTACTATAGGCAAACCAACGCATTTAACAAAATTAAACCGTCAAGCTCGAAATTTCCTTTGGTTTTGTTAAATGAGTTCCTGGAGGAAAAAAGTGAAAAAATGCAGAAAACTTACAATCCATATCAAGTATGGCCCGAACAGATTTCACAAGTTCCTTAGATTCAAGTGCCAGCGTTGCTGCGATGTTACGTCCATTCCTTCCCAGGGGTGTGAGGGAAGTCTGAGAGGCCAACACCACTCTTCTTTCACTGTGGCGGCAACAATGCAAAGCCGAGCTTATTACACAATAGATAACATCCATCTTGGCGGAATCTGAATTCTTATGTACAAAAGTATTTGTATTTCTGGGAATACTGGAGTCTTATAGTCATAAAATGAAGTAATCACAAAACACTTCTGTTTTCCATTCTTTGTTATGTAACAAAGACATAGTTAAAGAATTAGATAGACCTGATAAGAAGGAGGAATAAATCATTGTTGGGCTTATTTTGTGAGCACTTATGTTATGCTAACATGATATAGCCTTTTATTTAGTTTTGTAAAAATTCAAACGAAGCACTTAGACGTAAATTTATTAAGCAGGCATTTATTGTTACTTCTTGTAATATTAAGTATAATTTCAATATGCATATGTGCTCCTGAAATTATCTCTTAAGCTCTCCCATTTGTTGTCCCTAAATCTAAACAGCATTTATATCAAATTTTGAAGATGCAAATGTCACCTGAAATGTAGTCTGCTATAATTTAAAATGCCAGGTTTTACTGCAGAAAACCATTATGTTAAAACTTTTACTTGAAAAGGGACAATTTTAAACTGATTAACAAAACTATTATTATTTATAATCCATCTTCTTAAGCAGGATGGTATTCGTTCATAAGGAGAAACTAAAATATGGACAATTCTCAAATTCTCAAATTCAAATACATCGATTTCAAATTCTAACTTATTCTGTGTTGAATGACCAAGTCCTAAATTTATTACAGGAGACATAGTATATTAGAAAGAATGAACCATACTTTACTAGAGTTTAAGTTTCTAAGACATGGTGAAAAGTTGCTTAATCTTATTTTTTAAGGTTACCTTTTTTTCCCCCATGAACCAGTTTAAGTTTGAGGGCGAGCTCTGGCTTTTAAATAGTTATTTTTAACCTTCATTTTTAATACCAAAACTTTTGAATTTTTATTCAAGGTCACAATGAGACCTTGGTGGGTGGAGATAGGGGATCTATCTAACCATACAAGGGAATTTGATTGCTGAGTAGTTTAACATTGTTGTTGAAAATAATTACCTTACATCATAAGCAGCACGGAGAGCAATCTTTCATTAGAATAACACACGACGACAAAGTGAATTTAAAAGCATACTTTTATCACATAAAGTAGAGAATAATCAAATTACCATGGTGTACACTTGAGACTAAAATAAAATTGTAGGTCAACTACAAGTTCAATAATGATTTTTTACAAAAAAGTGTACTATCACTGATATTCTTCTAAGGTAAAAAAAAATGCTATGTGGAACCCTGAAATATAGTAAGAATACAATGAACCATCTTCATTTATTAAACTGTTGTTTTCATAGTAAAGGGCAGAGATTCCCTGTTTCTGCAAGCGTGCGTTGCTAGAAGTAGAAGTGCATTGGTAGCGGCAGCTATTAGGAGATGAGGGCAAAAACTGCTTTGAAAATGGATAAACTGGAAACTTTCTTTTATGAATCTCTCATTATGTATCACAATGACCATAAACTTGCAGTCTGAAATACATAAATCTTATTAAGATGCTTGTAGCTCTTAGAAAGAAACTTTGAATTGGAAACAAACTGTGAATAATAACAAAATCGAAGTGTATTCTCCAAATATATTTCTTTTATTTGTGTCTACCGAATGCTGAAACTGAAAGAAACTGATTGCATGTACATGTTTTATAAAATTCTGTTTGCCGTAACAACGGATCTGCTAGCTTGAGACTGACCTTTAAAGTGCTTTTTATTTATACACAGGATGCTTATAGAACTTTAAGGTAATCCCCTCTTTACAGAAGTCCTGACAAAAACAAGATAGGGGATTCCTACCTCAACAGAGTACTAGGTTACAGTGACTGGCTAAATAACTCCAGGAATTGCTTTTACAGAAATGGGGCCAAAAACAACACGTCCTTATATCCATTTCCACAAGACATTAAAAAACAGTATCAAATAGGAGTTATGTAGAATCTTAAGGCTATTTAAGAGATTTTAGTCACAATTACCAAATAAAAAATGTAATCATACTCTATGGTAAACACTTAAATGTTCTTACCTTAAATTTGATAAAGGAGAAGGATTATCAGAAAATAATTCTTGAATAGTCTAGAATCAAAGGAGATAGTAAAGGAGATATGTAAGTTTGATATTTTTAAACCATATTTTCTTACTTACCCAATGTTTCTAACCTCCCCCCTCCTTCCACTCCCAGTTGATTAAAAGGTGTTTCTGTTATGTGAGGAAAAAAGAATCAATTACATTGACATGGAACTCCACTCAGGTGTGTAAAAATAGCTATGGAAACATTTCTTTATAGGGTAAATATTTATTAAATAATGTTTGTATAGTATTAACAGTTTTGAAAAGGTGTTCAGAAAACAATTATATATATTTGGGATCATGTTATCCTGTCTCAATTATTGCTCTTAAGAATCTGTTTGTTAGCAGGTCTTTTCATTATTTATGCAATTTTAAAAATGGCTGTTGGTTAGAATTGCTGTTTTCAACCCAGAGAATGTCCCACTCGCCACCAAACACCATGACATTTATCCATATGGCAGTCATCTATAGATTTCTTAAGGATAGACATAAAGTAATGTAAAAGGAAAATTTACCTCTACAAAATGAAGAAGCTTTTCAGTGGACGCCTCAAAAGTTTTTCGAGCCATTTCTGATTTTCGCAATTGGCAGTCGAGCACTGTGATTCTCTTTCTTAACTCCTGAACACTTTCCTGGATAGAGGCATCAAAAGGAGGGTCTTACATATTTATTTGATTTTACATCAGTGGCTCCTCGGTTCAGTTGTTATTAACTAATATTCAACATTACCATATTATTTGTTCTCTCTTACTATACCTATCTTCTGATTTGGGGAGGAACTTAATTGACTGCATATGCATATTTAAAAGTTAGATTGTATAGGGATGCTGCAAATTTTACAAGATAAGCTGCATATGGGTTTATCGATTCTTATAGTAAAGTACATTTGAATTGAGTTTATCATCATTTTTTTTTTGGCTTGTTTGTTTTACAACATGGCTTACCAGCTTCTGACAGAAATCGCTATCAGTGTGGCAAAACAAAAATTGCTGAAGATATACATATACATTTAATGTATATGTCAATGTAAAGTTGAGCTGGCAGAGAAGTAAAGGAATCCTGTGAACAGTAAAATAATCCCACTGACAGTAAAGGAATTCCATGGAGACGAAAAACAAAAATTCTGGGTGAACCCACTTATAAAAGAGTGTGCTACAGCATAATTTGCTCTGAGGGTATATCTTTGGGCACACATGGCAAACGAGAGAACTTTAATGGGTGGGTTAGAAAGAGACAATCGATGGTTTTGATTTTAGTTCTAGCAAGTAGGTTAAAAAAACTCTCCTCCATAGTTTCTAATCACAAGCACCCTCTCATGAAGGTTTGAGGTCATAATTTGTATAACCTGTGTGTCCTGTAAGTTTATAAGGTGAAATTTTGGTTTAAATAAGTCCCAGACTGGCAGAAGCAAACAAAAAACTTCAGTGGAGGGATATTTCCTCAAATCAGATCCCAAAGAATTTCTACATATACTGGGTCAAAAGAATAGGACCTCAGGAAATAAGCTACCATGAACAAAAGCAGCTGAAGGAAGCAAATTACAGGATCAGACCTATAAAGACAGCAGACATTGGAGTGATCAGATACAGACTATAAAGTAGTGTTCAATATGTTTTAAAAATTAGGGAGGAATTTAAGACATGATAAAGGGAAAAGAAACTATAAAAAATAGATCCATATGGCATAAAAAATCAATCTTAAAAATAAAAGTATAGTCAAAACGAAATTAGAAACTCAACTTATGAGTTTAATATCCAATTAGATATAGCTGAAAAGAGAATGGGTAAACTGGAAGACAGAGGTAAAGGTTTTCATAGAAAAAAAAAGGAGAAGGGGTAAGGAGAAAATAACTAGATGAATATATAGTATATACCCAATCTGAATTACACACATGAGGGTTCAGAAAGAATGAAAGAGACATAGCTCAGGGTAACAATTTGGAGTTTTTCAGATATAACAAAAGAATCTGTTCCTCAGATCAGGAAACTCAGTGAATCTCAAGCACTATAAATAAAAATAAGTCAACACATGACTCATCACAGTCTAACTGCTGAACATAGAAGATAAAGAGATCTTAAAATCATCAAGAAAGAAACAGCGCATTGCAAACAAATAACAGATTGGCTGCTGATATCACAATCATGGAATAAAGACACTGAAAGAAATTAAATGCAAACTTACTTTAAATGTAGGAGACATGTATTCCAAGAGCAAGAGTTCAATGAAGATGTTTTCAGACAAATGAAACTGAAGAGAATGTGTTACCAACAGATCCTCATTAAACACATTTCTAAAAGATGTACTCCAGGAAGGAAATAATTTTAGCAAGAAGGTCTGAGATGCAAAAAAGAATGTTGGACATAGAAAACGGTAAAGACGGGCATCTATTTAAACAAAAGTTGACTCCACAAAATAAACTGTGATAGTATCTAACTTATTGTGTTAAAAGTCAAGAACTAAAATACTGAAAAAAATAGAAATTAAGTAGGAAGGGATGATTGGATTTATGTCTTAAAGTGCTTATAATATTTAGAAGAAGGGGGAAACTAGTGATTTTTTTGGTGTGTTTTTTAGAGCGAGCAGGGGAAGAGCAGAGAGATAGAGGGAGACACAGAATCTGAAGCAGGCTCAGGCTCTCAGCTGTCAGCACAGTGCCAGACACGGGGCTCAAACCCACCAACAGTGAGATCATGACCTGAGCCAAAGATAGGATGCTCAACTGACCTGGGGCCACCCAGGTGCCCCTAGTGATTAGTTTTATAATTTGAGTGAAAACAGAATGTTAAAATTTCTAAGATAATCATTAAAAATTAGAAACAGAGTGCATACCTTCTATAAACCAGCAGGAGGAAATACATTGAATGGGAGTTGGGGAACATAACCTGAACCAATTCAAAAAACAGGCAAGGAGCTCCTGGGTGGCTCAGTTGGTTAAGCATCTGACTCTTGATTTTGGCTCAGGTCATGATCTCACAGTTTATGGGATCAAGCCCTGGATGAAGCCCCATGTCGGGCTCTATGCTGACAGCCTAGAGCCTGTTTGAGATTCTTTCTCCCTCTCTCTGCCCCTCTCCTGCTTGCGCTCTCACAAAATTATTTATTTCTCACAAAATAAATAAATAAACATTAAAAAAAACAGGCAAGAAATGACACCTTAAAAAGAAACAACCCAAAACATAGCACAAATAAAATGAATAAATTAAAGAGGGTAGAAATGAAGCCAAGTGCATTTTCAAATAAAACAATGTAAATGGAAAGATATTTTCAATTAAAGGTCAAAAATTAGTAAGATGAGGAAATAATTCAGCTATATGTTGTTTACTGCACACACAATTAAAATGTGAGGACAATGCACAGTTTAACATGAAAGGTACATACACAGGTAAATACAAAAAGAAAACTGTTGTAACTATTTTAGTATTAATCAAAAATAAATATTAGGGGGAATAGAAGATTGCTAAATTGAAGAGTCACAACATTCCATAAAGGATGATAATGTTAATTCCAAGCCTATATGTGGCTAAAAACATTACTTCAAAAAATACAAATAAAAAAGGAGATTTTAATGCATTTCTCTGACAAAGAAATTAAGATGACTAGAGAAAAGCTGAACTCTAAAATGAATGACCCTGATCTAGTGGATTATATAAAATGATGCACCAAAAAATTTGAAGAATTCTTTTGAAGCTGACTTTGACCATGGCTATATAGTATAAGCCATGAAGTAAGCATCAACAAATTTTGGAGTCATTATACTATAGACTAGATTCTGTGTCTACAATGCAATTAACTGGTCTGTGCTTCAGTGGTGTTTATAAAAAAAAGACTCAATCATAAAGATATAAATTCTTCCCCAATTCATCTATATATGTAATGCATTTTCAGTAAAAATTCCAGTAATTTTTTTCTTTTTGTTGAATTTATAAAATACACACAAAAGGCCAAAGGGTTATGTAGTCAATATACTTTTAAAGAAAAAGAACTAGACAGCATGGTCATATATCAAGACTTCCTATAAAAGATACAGTAACCAAAACAGTATGTTATTTGCACAAGAATATACAAATAGGCCAAGGAAAGAGAATGGAGGGCCCTCAGAAAGACAGCTGCACATGAAATCTTGATATATGACAGACCTGATTTTGTAGATCAATTAGGAAAGAGGAAGCTTTTGAATAAATGGTGCTGGGATATCTGGTCATCCATTTAGAATAAAGAAAGAATAAAATGGATCTCCTTCCCCATACAATGCCACTAAACCAATGACAGAAGGATCAAAACTTTTAAAGGCAAATATAAAGAATATCTTTGGGAATGGAAGAACTTCTAAAAAGGATACATAGGGAAAAGATTGATAAGTTTGCCTACCTGAAAATTGGTGTTTATTTTACCACTGGGTGAAAGGCAAGCCATACATTGAGAGAAAAGATTTTTAAATAATATATCAACTTAATACAGGATTAGTAATTGGAACATGTGAACAATCACTACATATCAATGTGCAAAGAAACCCAATGGGAAAATCAATTCCAAGTTGTGAAAAGGCATTTCACAGAGAAACACAAATGCCTAACAAGCACATAAATATATGCTCAACTGGCTATCTGGGCCAGGGGGAAAAGCCCTGGTTTATAGCATTTGGGGGTATAAATAATTCCACCATGGCTGGTATCAAGCTATCAAGCAACCTGATGCCACTGAATATGCAGTTGAGAAGAGACGCATACGATCACCTATTGTGAGCGAACACTACAGCTGGTCCCAGCACACCAGTGGCTCAGAGTCATTAGTAATCAGGGAAATACAAATTAAACCATAATGAGATTTACTTATTACACCTACCAGATTGATATAAATTAAAAGTAAATGAAAAAAAAAGTGTCAGCAAGGGTGTGGGGTAAATAGTATCTCTCGTTCACTACTGGAGGTGCGGCAGTAAAAATTGGCTTAAAAGCTTTCAGATACAATTAGGCATTACCTAGTCAAGTGGACCAATCATCATTCAACCTAGCAATTCCACTCTAAGACACGAACCCAAGAGAAACTATTATACATGTGAAGCAGGATATATACCAAAATGTTTTTTATCAACATTCTTCATAATAAAGAAAACAGAAACAAATACAGAGTGGACAAATATACTGTAGTAATATCCATTCAAGGGAGTACAAAAAAAGCAATGAAAATACATGAACCAGCTATAAATTTCAAATGGACAAATTGCAAAAATAAAAGTTTGAGTAAAAAAAAAGCAAGTAGGAATAATACATGTAGGACATTTTTATTCACATAAAGTTGATAAACAGGCAAGACTCAACAACATTTACTGGTAAGAGATATAAACATATGTGATAAAATGACCAAGAAAATGGTTAACCGTACATAAATCCAGGAAAGTGGTAACTTCTGAGGGGCAAGGGAGGGGAATGTAGCTAGGGAGGGCCACTGGATCTTCAAAGGTGTTGGTAATGTTTTATTTCCTAAGCTGGGGGTAAATAGAAAAAATAAAAAATAAAAATGGTAAATAAGTATAGAGACAATAAAAGGAAAAATTTACAGTGAAAAATAAAAACATTGTTACAAAAAGAATCTGTGTCTTAAAAATGAAGATCTCAATCTGAGTCCTGCAACATCTTGGTAAATGTCTTTTAAAGCAATCTCAAACATTTAAAAAAAAAGTTTCTTTCTCTTTCCTCACTGGTATTGAGTTTGGAAAATGTTGAGATGCTCTTGTCTAATATATTTTTAAAAAAAATAAACAAACAGAAGATTGTTTTGTTTTCAGAGACACGTTAAGGGCTTAGCTTAGATAGAATCTTGTTGGGAGGAATGGCAGGAGATCCCATTATGTTAAAAAAGAGAAAAATTGAATTAATTACATTGCTAGACAACTTAGGACAAAAATGTCTCTCAGTAAGAGGTGGAACAGAGAATCACAAATAATTTATGCTTAAAAATTTTTTTGAATCAATTCATGAGAACTCTTTGAATATGATATTACTTAGAAGATATTTCTAATGACTGTTGATTGTCCCTCCAAATGTAAAGAGAGTTTCATAAAACTGTACTTTTGAGATTTTAGTTCCCCAAGTATTTTCAGAATCATGTTAAAGTTACTCACATGAAATAAGCGTGAATCTCTGATTTCAAAAATAATGACTTTCCCTTAGCCTTGCGTATTATCAAAGGTGGCAGGAACATCAGCATTTTTGTAATTGGTTTAAATGGACAGATATGAGAAATGTATTAGTGCCTCTCTAGAGCTAACCAAGGAAAATTTCAGATTTTCTTCTGTATTTTGCTTTTCTAAAACCAGTTTCACTTCCACTTGGTGTATTTAAGGTATTTAACTGTTTCATGTTTCTAGAAATAGACATAAATTATTCAAATTTGCTTTATGTTTTCTTGAAAGTTGACCAGATTAGATATGGAAACATGTATCCTAAGAGAGCTTGTTGAAGTTATAAAATATGTATTTCAATTTACTTATTTTCTACTGCAGTAGAGTAAAAATGCGTATGTCTACTATAGTTTTTGAAGACCCTTCAATGACTATAGTATGTATTATGTTAAAAAAAAATCACGTCATAAAAAGATTCCCATAAAAAAAGATTATATTGCCTTCTAAATAGCATTCAGTATTTTGCTATTGGAACTGGAGCCTATTAAATTCAAACTTAGTTTCTTCCTATTAATTATCTTGGGCCTTGGGCAACAATTATTTAACATTCACACTTCCTTGAGTGTTCTAATCAAAGAGCAAAACTCATCCCTATACTCTCCTCTTCCCATTCCCACAAGGCAAATTAGCAAGTTAAGGAACAAATGGAGAAAACCAATGTAATCAATTAAATGCTAAGTAGTTAACTTAATGCCTGAGCTGTACAATGTTGACCAATGACCCAAATAAATTTGGGGCACCTTCTTTTCCATCCCCAAGCTATGTGGATAAAGGGAGGCTCCCAACCTTCACATTATCCCCCATCGCATCACCACGACGCATCATCCTATCAGTGAATAATAGAAGACAAACACTGACCTAGTTTAGAAGTGCAGATGAAAAGAAAATGAAAACAGGATACATGACAACGGCAAGGAAACCATGGTAACTAAAAGAGAGGAGGTTTTGCTTACTTTATTTTGGTCCGAATAATCAGCAAGCTGAGCCTTTAGATCTGTGATCTCGGCCTCTAACAGATGGATCACTTCTTCATAGTCCATTTCCATTCCATGTGCCTGTCGCTGTGCGGCTTCGGCAAGGTGAATCCGACTTCGCAGGGCTCTGGTTTCTTCAACAACAGCTTTGGCTTCCTGAGAATTGCAAAATTCATGCCATTGAAAAAAAAGCCAAGTTAAAAAAAAAACAGTTTGGCAGTTTAAACAAAATATTTTCCTCCCTTTGGAGGTTATAATTCCCATACTTAATCGATGTACATGTGTTCCTCACATTTCAATGTGAAAATGAGTATTCATGTTATTTATTTTATCATGGAGAGTAAATGCCTGATCTTACTTTTCCTCTGTTGATCTCCTGGATGATTTTCAGTATAGGATCTCCAACTTCACACATGGCATAACATTTTGGAAATAAGGGAAATAGAAGGGAATTGGAAGTGGAGAATAGAATAAGAAATGGTTCAGAAGATAAAAAGAGTACTGCCTTCCACAAAACTCAAGTAAGTAGTTGGGCTCATGTTCTATAAAGGTGCTTTCAGCTTCATCAGAGAGATCTGTGGTGTTGCGGACTTCCCTGCGGTCCATGCCCAGGATCCAAAGCTTATTCCTAGACATCAGTCTCACTGGTATTTCCCCCTTTTGATTTAAGCCAAAAGGTGGAATTCAGTAGCAAAGCACATAGCCATTTCTATAGGGTGCAATGCTCACAAGACATTTATTAAACTCATGTTATGTCCTAGAAGATTCATGTGTCTTTTCTCATTTAACCTTTAGAATAGAGAAAGGCATTATTAAAAACCACTTTAGAAGCACCTGGGTGGCTCAGTCGGTTAAGTGTCCAACTTCAGCTCAGGTCATGATCTCACGGTTAGTGGGTTCAAGCCCCGCGTCGGGCTCTGTGCTGACAGCTAGCTCAGAGCCTGGAGCCTGTTTTGGATTCTGTGTCTCCTTCTCTCTCTGACCCTCCCCTGCTCACTCACTCTTTCTCTCAGAAATAAATTAAAAAAACATTAAGAAAAAATTAAAAAAAAACCCCACCATTTTATACATAGTTAAACAGAGGCTCAGAGAGGTTACCTATTCTGACCAAGGACACATAGCGTCGCCAGAGTTTAAACCTGGGTTTGCTAACTCCAACATTAATGCTCTTTCACCTTTTTACTCTGCCACTAAGTGACAAAACAAATGATAAAACAAACAAATAAAAAAACCCCAAATACTAGCTACATTCTCCACTTTAGGAAGAGGATGGGGTGACCAAAACCATTTGTGCTCTCAAAATGTGCCTTGGTGCTGGCTTAACAATGGTCCTCCAAGGACACTAATATAATTTCACATGGCAATTATACTGTAAACCATTTCTTTTTCTTTACTTGATGCAGAAATATCTTTTCTCTGCAATGGAACTTTCTGCTCCAATTGCCATGGCTAATATTCAACTATAGCTATTTTAATTTTCTCAGAGCTAATATAGGATGCTTGCTTTTGTCTGTGTCTAAATATATTTGAAATGAGAGTTAGGAATATGGACATATTTTTAATGGTAAACTTTTCATTCATAAGTACAATAGCTGTTTCCTAAGTACTTATTAGGTGTCAGGTTCTGTTTCAGGTACTGAGGACAGCAAATCTAACAAAATAGACAAAAAGTCCTCGCTCTTCCCCCCCCTCCCCACGCCCCAATTTACACTCTAGTGCAGAGAGACAGACAGTAAATCGGGGATTATCAGTGAAGATCTCACAGAGAAGACGTTTAATCAAAGACCTGCAGGAAGCATGGAACCATGAAGATTTCCCAAGGAGCTTTTTGGGCAAAGGAACCAGTTGGTGCAAAGGCCTAGAGGTGGAATTTTTTCTTCCATCTTTAGAGAATAGCAAAGAAGCCAGTGTGACGGAAGTAGAGAGCGGTAAGGGACAGGAAGAAGGGAAGAGTAGGACATGAGGAGTGCAGGGGGGGGGCGGGGGGNTAGGATTCTCTCTCCTCTCAAAAATAAATAAACATTAAAAACAGAGAAAAATAAATTAAGAAAAAAACTTTGGCTTTACTCAGGATGCAATGGGAAGTTATTGGGGAATTTGGTGCAGAAAAACGACTATGGTCTGACTTAAATTGTAAGTGGATTACTTTTGCTGATGGGTTGAGAGTAAATTGTAGGGGGTAGGCAAGGGTGGGGCAGGTGGTAGAAGGGGTCAGGCATAAAGTAACTGTGTCTTAAACAAGGGTGACAGTCTTAGAGATGGTGTAAAGAGATGAGATTCTAAATATAGTTTGAAAGTAGAGCCAACAGAAGACTTCATCATCATTAACAGCATTTACTTAGCAGCTAGCACATCCAGACAATCATATTATGTGATAAAAAATACAAAGGAGATAAAAGATACCTCCCTTTTCTGGCTCAGTTCAGAACATTAGGTATGACTTAGATAAGTGGAGAACAGGGTAGGGCATGTTAGACAAGAAGAACAAAGTGAACAAAGGAAGAGAGACAAGAAGGAATGTGATACATTTGAAAAATGGCACTAGATCAATTTTGACTAGTAGATGCTCCTGGGAGAACAATGGATAAAAAAGGTTGAGGAGATATAGGGAAAGAACAAGCAAGACTCTAGTAGAAATGCCAAGACAGGCAAGAAGCTTGTATCAGGTAAATCTTTTTTTTTTTTTTTTACTATTTTTATATATATATTTATTCTTGAGGTGATGGGAGCAGAGAGAGGGGGACACAGAATCCAAAGCAGGCTCCAGGCTCTGAGCTGTCAGCACAGAGCCCAATGTGTGGCTCGACCTCACAAACTGGGATATCATGAATTGAACCGAAGTTGGACATCTAACTGACTGAGCCACCAAGGCGCCCCATTATCAGGTGCATTTTAAGGCCTTTTGAGCAGAAATTGATTTAAGAACAGAGTGCTTCAGAAAGCTAAATCTGCCAGCAGGGTTCAGGATGGAGAGATGTGGCCAACTAACTGCCTACTATACCTCTGATTCAAAGAGCTTGATGTCAGCCACAGGAACAAAAGATACAGCATAGGGAATATAGTCAACAGTATTGCAACAGTGTTGCATGGTGACAGACGGTAATTAGGAGCACAGCATCACTGTATGGTTGCTGAATCACTACCTTGTACACATGAAACTTATATAACATTGCATGTCAACTATACTCAAATAAAAAAAAAACAACCCAAAGTTCTTGATTTCTTTATTTTTAAAACTAATTGCCTTATAATAAAAAAATACTTTTAGAAGAAATATCTGGGTAAACCAAAGAACATTTACAAAGCCACATCAATGGATTCAGGCCAGGTGACCAAGTCACTGGTGTCACAACTTAATCACCTTCATGTCAGGCTGCTTCCGTGCATACAGGATGTAAACGGACACTGGCACTACTTTAAATGGTTTGCATGGACCATCTCAGTTAATCCACACACTGCTGCCTGAGGTTTGTCTATTATTATTATTTCCATTTAACAGGTGGAAAAAAACTGAAGCACAGATAGGTTAAGTAACTTGCTTAGAAACACAAACCTAGGGGCACATGGATGGCTCAGTCAGCTAAGCGTCCAACTCTTGGTTTCAGCTCAGGTCATGATCTCATAGTTCATGGGATCGAGCCTTGCTTAGGGGGGTCTGCACTGACAATGCAGAGAAACTCCCCCTCTCTCTGCTCTGCCCCCCCGCTTATGATCCCCCCTCAATAAACAAACAAACAAACAATAAAATAAAGTAAAATAAAATAAAAAGAATCAAAAATGTAAAAAGTGGCTGGGCTACGATTTGAACCAAGGCCGTCTAATCACAAAGCATCAAGTTCATGCTCTTGGCTACTATGCCATACTATCTTTCCAACAACAGAACATGATTAAAAAAAAAAAAATCACTC
>NW_027529669.1:2643879-2708421 GCF_008692635.1 Crocuta crocuta
ATCACTCGTATTTGACAATATCATCAGTGCCCAATCCCACACGAGCTAAGGATGTGGCCATTACAACAGACTGAAATACCTTCGAGGCTGCTACACCGTTTCCCCTTTTCCACTCAATCAAGCTAGAAAAAAATACATTGCCAGTGAAGAGAATGAGGAGGGGCAGAGAATTCTCCATAGCTGCAATGAATAATAACTAATTTGATGATTTGTCTCCTTCACACTCACTTCAGGCAGCTTTTATTCCTCTATAAAAACAGCACTTTTATTTTTGTTCAAAGAATGCTGGTTAATTAAATGAAGAATCTGGATGGAATTTATATAGCCATGATAGTTCACTGATGGTAATACAGTGTGAAATGCGGCTGGGTGGTAAAAGATGCAGAGGTTTTGATGCTGAATAAATTCATGCTATTTCTTTTGTAAATGTATAACTGTCGGGTTGGTAAATGTGACCCCTTAGCAAAGTTCTAGCCCAATTCCCACTGAATGGCTGTTTAAAAGATTAGTGCATTGAAATGATGACTTTTAGAGGAAGCAGTAAAACAGAGACAGCCACAGTGTGCTGTACTTAGCAATACAAGGTCACATAAATCCATTTTTTCTTTTCCTCCCGGGTCATCTTCTAATAAATAACCGTAAAGCCTCCCATGTCCATAACAATGGAGCCAGAATTCTCTGAGTACCTCACCACGAGCCTGAAATCCAATTAGGGTAACTGCTGCAGCTAGTTCACTGATTGACTTTGTATTAGGTAGAGATTAATTCAGTTTAGAAAGTTAGAAAACTAAAGAGAACCCAAGATGTTATAGCAATCAGAAAAATCAACATAAGCATTATGCTTTTCAATACTAAGCAGTATGAGCACATATACTAGAAGCACATATAAATATACATAATCTTGAATTATGAAATCAAATCTCTGACTTGGCTTTTTTGATTTGGTTTGGTTTGGTGATGCTGAGGAAATACCTTCAACTCATACTGTCCCATTGTAAAATGAGGATTTTCCACCTTACAATTTCACAATGAGTCTTCAGGAAAGATCAGACCACACTGTCCTCTGACAAAAGAAACAAAGGGTATTATTATAAACTCACACAAAGGGCACCATAAGCTCAGACAAAAGACAATGTGCTGTGTGCTTCTCCACAAACAGCACTTTTTCCTCACAAGCAACATGATACAGAAGAAAAAACATGAGTGCCAGATGAGCTATAACTGGGTCAGAATCTTTGATGTGTAATCTTTCTTTTTTCCTGGCTATGTAATTCTCTCTTTTAAAAAAATTTTTTTTAAATGTTTTATTTATTTCTGAGAGAGAGAGAAAGAGAGACAGCGTGAGCAGGGGAGGGTCAGAGAGAGAGGGAGACACAGAATCCGAAACAGGCTCCAGGCTCTAAGCTGGCTGTCAGCACAGAGCCCGATGCGGGGCTCGAACCCATGAACTGTGAGGTCATGACCTGAGCCGAAATTGGACGCTTAACCAATTGAGTCATCCAGGAGTCCCTATGCAATTCTCTAAGACTCGGTTTGTCCAGATGTATAATGGGAAATAACGCCTACTTTATAACATTGAAACGATTCTCACAGGAGGGTTAAAGAAACGATTATAGTTCTTGGTACTGCTCTTTCCAGTTCCTCTTTACTTTTTTTGAAAAATACACATAATCACCTCTGCGATTAGAGAGCTAGATCAGACAAGTTTTTAAGGGCTTTCCTGAGGCAACCAATTAGTAATACCAGTTATTGAACTTTAGAGAAGTTGTTTGGGAACATAATGGGCATGGGTCTTTTTAATGTTAGCAACAATTATGTAAAAGATTTTCTTCTCCAGTTAGGTCTCCCTAAAGCAGGAGCAAGCATTAACAACAGTTGTACATTTGTAATTAGGCCAGCATATCCATATCACTAACCTTTGAAATTCTGTAATTTTTAAGCTAATCAGTAAATCTTTCAAAATGTCAATGGCAGACAGGAGAAAAAAAAAAGAGACTGCAAAGAGATCTATGTCTTGGTGTGATGTAACTCACTCTACTAAGCCTGAAAGAATACTTCTCTTATCTGCTTCCTACATTCACTCACTGGAGAGCCCTTCTTGGTCTTGGTCCCACTACAGCTTGTGAAAAAGATTAAGGGTTACTGCAGGAAGAAGGCTGTTGAAGGAAAAGTGTGTAGAAGCAAGTTACCTCCAGTTTCCTTATCAGATTTTTAAAACATGTATACCATTTCTCTCCAGTGGATGATCTCAAAGTAATTTGCAGATATTCATTAATGAATCTGCAACTCGTTCTTTCTTTAAGCATGGACACACTTTGGAGGGGAGGAGCTAATTCACAGAACTTTCTATGTGCCTCTGCTTTGTGCTCTCTCCCTTCTTTCTTTCTTTACTCTTCTTCCATGCATACATCCAACCCACCACTCTACTTCATACTCATCCAGTTATTAAATCCTGTGAAGTCTTCCTTTATGATGTATTGGCAGCCATTCCTTAATCTGCATTCTTGTCACCACATGATTGATTCATGTTCCCATCACCTCATAGTTGGATACTATGAGAATCACGTAAAGATCACCCTGCCCATTGTGTGCATTCACTGTCACATATTCTGCATACTTTTGAAAGATCAATTTTCCAAAAACACTGCTCAAGTAACAAGACTAAGATAGCCTAGTTAGTATGATAAAATAGTTCCTCAATCTCCATACTTCAAGGCTCTCTACTACTTATTCCAAATCTATCTTTCCAGCTTCAGCACATTCAATCCTCTTACGTGATTATTGTATCCAACTACATTATTTACCAAATTCCCCAGATTAAATTCTCCCAACTNTTTCTTTTTTCCTGGCTATGTAATTCTCTCTTTTAAAAAAATTTTTTTTAAATGTTTTATTTATTTCTGAGAGAGAGAGAAAGAGAGACAGCGTGAGCAGGGGAGGGTCAGAGAGAGAGGGAGACACAGAATCCGAAACAGGCTCCAGGCTCTAAGCTGGCTGTCAGCACAGAGCCCGATGCGGGGCTCGAACCCATGAACTGTGAGGTCATGACCTGAGCCGAAATTGGACGCTTAACCAATTGAGTCATCCAGGAGTCCCTATGCAATTCTCTAAGACTCGGTTTGTCCAGATGTATAATGGGAAATAACGCCTACTTTATAACATTGAAACGATTCTCACAGGAGGGTTAAAGAAACGATTATAGTTCTTGGTACTGCTCTTTCCAGTTCCTCTTTACTTTTTTTGAAAAATACACATAATCACCTCTGCGATTAGAGAGCTAGATCAGACAAGTTTTTAAGGGCTTTCCTGAGGCAACCAATTAGTAATACCAGTTATTGAACTTTAGAGAAGTTGTTTGGGAACATAATGGGCATGGGTCTTTTTAATGTTAGCAACAATTATGTAAAAGATTTTCTTCTCCAGTTAGGTCTCCCTAAAGCAGGAGCAAGCATTAACAACAGTTGTACATTTGTAATTAGGCCAGCATATCCATATCACTAACCTTTGAAATTCTGTAATTTTTAAGCTAATCAGTAAATCTTTCAAAATGTCAATGGCAGACAGGAGAAAAAAAAAAGAGACTGCAAAGAGATCTATGTCTTGGTGTGATGTAACTCACTCTACTAAGCCTGAAAGAATACTTCTCTTATCTGCTTCCTACATTCACTCACTGGAGAGCCCTTCTTGGTCTTGGTCCCACTACAGCTTGTGAAAAAGATTAAGGGTTACTGCAGGAAGAAGGCTGTTGAAGGAAAAGTGTGTAGAAGCAAGTTACCTCCAGTTTCCTTATCAGATTTTTAAAACATGTATACCATTTCTCTCCAGTGGATGATCTCAAAGTAATTTGCAGATATTCATTAATGAATCTGCAACTCGTTCTTTCTTTAAGCATGGACACACTTTGGAGGGGAGGAGCTAATTCACAGAACTTTCTATGTGCCTCTGCTTTGTGCTCTCTCCCTTCTTTCTTTCTTTACTCTTCTTCCATGCATACATCCAACCCACCACTCTACTTCATACTCATCCAGTTATTAAATCCTGTGAAGTCTTCCTTTATGATGTATTGGCAGCCATTCCTTAATCTGCATTCTTGTCACCACATGATTGATTCATGTTCCCATCACCTCATAGTTGGATACTATGAGAATCACGTAAAGATCACCCTGCCCATTGTGTGCATTCACTGTCACATATTCTGCATACTTTTGAAAGATCAATTTTCCAAAAACACTGCTCAAGTAACAAGACTAAGATAGCCTAGTTAGTATGATAAAATAGTTCCTCAATCTCCATACTTCAAGGCTCTCTACTACTTATTCCAAATCTATCTTTCCAGCTTCAGCACATTCAATCCTCTTACGTGATTATTGTATCCAACTACATTATTTACCAAATTCCCCAGATTAAATTCTCCCAACTCTAAGATGCTTTGCAGCACAATATTCCTTTTCCCCTTTTCTCTTCATTTGATTCTTGTCTATCATTTAAAATCTACTTGAGATTTTACCTTCTCTAATCTTCCCAGACCACTTCGCTTCCAATTTCCCCTCCTTTTATCTTTTATAATATCTGCTGTCTATAATTAATCATATACGACTTAGCATCTCCTATTGCTATCTTGAGTTGTCATTAAAATAAGTATTTTACTAACTTTCTAAAGCCAACGAACCTTGACTGCTCAAATTAAAACACCAGCTGAGAGTGAAACCCCATCTAACATGCACAAGTGCTCCACTTAACCATAAATATGAGATACAACTGAGTTGATGGTAAAAATGCCAACATTGTTTTTCACATATAGTAATTGCCTTAGAAAATTTTATTAGGTAAGAAGCTTTCATAGGAAAGTTCTTCATAAAAGATTTCAATTTTATGGGACTATTAGTAGAATGATATTTCATTTGAATAATTACAATAACAACCACAAACCATGCTATGAAAAACACTTAATGAAAAACAAATCACTTCATTATATTCTCTTTATATATACGTTTAAAAATCCTTCCATAGGATTTATCAAGCAAATAAGATTATATCAAAACTATGTGGAATTAGGAACAGTTATACTTCATTGTATTTGACAATTTTATTTCTTGGTTTTTCATCACACAGATTTAAAAATTATGCCCACTAGTTTATATTTCCCTAAAAAGTACAGGTTTCCATCATAAGCTATTATAATATATGCTCTCAAGGACTACATAATCTTGAAGGTTCATTCTAACTCCACCTATATCCCTGCTTCTACGAATTATGTGGAGACACTTTTTTGCAATGTGTGTAAAATGATAGACACTCATAAATCCAAGAAACAAAGATTTTCTTCAATTTGTATGAAAAAGCAAAATCCTCATTTTGCAAAAGGAAGATTTGGTTAAGCTTTCTAGAAGAAAAGCAGGTCAATCAAATTATAATTAGCTCTAATTAACCCTCGCAAGAGCTGTCAGTTTCTCTACCTGCACCTGCCTTATTCTCCAAAAGGTGCAAAATTGAGCTCTGACTCTGAACACCAAAGAAAACTAAAGAAACAATTTTCAATCTCTGTGTATAAACAGAAGCCCCTAATGAAAGACAGACACACAGGTACACCTATCTCATAAATTTTACCATGTAACTTGTTCACAATATAAATACTAATTAGTTAAAATCCAGTTAAATATATTTAATCCTAAACATGCATTTTCTAGTTTAGTGAAGGTTGATAGAAAGAAAGAAAAAAAAAAAAACAGTCTTCCTAGTTCTCCAAGTCTGATTACAAATGTTGGAGGAAACATCCGCAGTACTGGAAATTTCCTCTCCCTAATCAGAATGTAAACTCTGCTCTCTGAAACCTGCCACAACTCAAAAGCTACTTTTTGACTATTTAAACATTTAGAATTTATCTGGAGTTTGGGGTTTAAGGAAGAGCTGGCTTTGGAACAGAAATATATTCCTTCCAATTTAACTTTTAGAGTTTTGATTCAGTTGGAATCACAATTTTACCAAATTTGTTTGTTTTGGAGGAACTTGACCAAGAATTCTAAGTCATAATCTAGATAAGACAATAGTATTCCTAAGTTCCTTTGGAGGAAAAAGAATCCGTGAGAAATGGTACCGCAAATTTTGGAAAACAACAGTAGCAACAGGAAAGAAAGAAACAGGGTAGGATGTGGTTCAAGGACATACGGCATATACCAAAATAGGTGGTACCGGCCAAAGGAGAGTTAGATAAAACATATTCATTTAAAACTCAATGAATATATATATTGAGTGAATATATTCATTCACTCAATAAATATTTATTGACAAAGCAGCTGGAAGAGCAGATAGCCCCAAACAGACCCTAGAATATATAATAGTAATGGAGATACCACAACACAATGAGTAGTTGCAACAACAAACTATCTGGGAAAACAAAAGTATAAAGTGTAGCCCCTCATTTCATACCATAAACCAAACAAAATAAATCTCATCGATAGGTTATATAGAGACAGACACAGTGGGTTAAACCAGGTTAACATGTATCTGAAATCCAGCAAGGCAGGTTTATTTAAAAGGAGAAGGCACAAAGGAAGAGATGTGTCAACACAAAAACTCCTGCATTAAAAAAAAAATCTTTGAAAAAATTAGAAAGGGAATTTGTATCTCGGGGGAAAATATTTACAACAGATTTGGTAGCAAGAGGGGTAATAATTACAGTGTAAAGAGATGTTACAAAATGATGTGGGAAAAGAGTAAAAACAGTTATTAGGAATATAAGAGAAGTGAAGAACCAAATGGGGTGGGGAGGGGCAGCGGGGAGAGATAACATGAAGGGCATATAGTCAGGAGTGACAGGATGTCCCGATGCAATCAGATCAGGAAATCAGCTACCTTCAGTATTAAAGAATTGTGATGGAATTCACGATTTGATCTGAAACTCCTCATCGCAGACAGTCCTTGGTATCTAACATGGATAACAACGAATCAAAGCAGAGTCTTTTCAAATAGGGTGATTTATTTATATAGGGTTGGGTTCGACTAGAGAAGTCTTGTTTTTAATTCTAAAACAGTTGGTGAATAAATCACTTAACACAACGTCAAGAGAGTCCCATGTTGAAGTAAGAGTTTTGAAAGTGTTTCTCACATAGTAAACTGCCAAGATAAGAGTTTTATAGTGTCAGCTGCCCTATCACTACTTCCTCCTTGGGTAAAATTTACTAGTTTGTCAGCAATATATATTGCTCTAACATCGAGAGACATAAAAGTTTGGCATGTACATAGATGCTTAAAACACACCCTGAAAGGTGCTCTCTTAGCAACTAATGAAATTTTAGAGATTTGTACTTTTGAGTTAAGTAAGTAAAATTAAAGGGAGTAACACCTCCTTTGGCAGATGAATATACTTCTGACAGTACTCTAGTCACTGGGCACCTATGCTACAATGCTTTATAGGAAGTAATGGTTTTGCTCTATTTTACTTTCTTCTCACTGGATTGAGAGTTTGTCGTAAATAGTATGTCTAGCTTCCCCAGTGCATCCATAGAAAAGAGCACTCAATAAATGTTTCTTAAATTCCCTTGCCAAGTCTCCCTTGTAAGTCACTCAAGGCATGCGTGAAATGACTGATGACATGGTGCTGAATTGGTCCCTGACCAGCCAGAAAGTAAGTGGCTCACAGCAGGGAACCCAGAACCCCAATATCAGTTCTAACTAAGCCAACCAACTACAGAAAATACTGTCACCAAATGAACTGGAAGGTTTCTACGAAGAATAAGATCACATCCCTTCCAAATTCCTCCAACTCTGAAAATTCTATGATTCTAATTGAGCTGACACCATTCTCATGGGTTCTGTAGTATCAACAGGATAATAAAATTTCACCCAGGTTTTCTTAAAATGGAAGACATTTTCTACTTAAAAAAGGAAACTACTTGGGAATGGGAATTCTGAAAGAGACACCTTTGTTTGCCAATGCTTGATCAGAAAGCCACTTTCACGTCCAGTGAACCTCTGGATGTGGCTGGTATCTGGGCAAAGAGGGATGCCAAATGGGCTGTGCTTGGTTCTCTTTCCAAGCAAGCTGTCTTTAACTTAGGCAGTTTCTTGAGCAAAGTCTAGTGTTAGAAAATACATGGGTCATATTTTGATTCACAAAAAGGGATTTAATGTTGAAAAACAAATTTAACCAAGTTTTCTTTTTTAATAAGTTTCTCCACTCAGATTGCTGTCTATCATTATAAGAGCTTTTGAATTTCTTCTCTCAAAAAGGCTTTCTTTTTCAGCCTTTAAAAAATCATTTAAAGATAATCATAGATTACACACAGTTGTAAGAAATAATACAGAGAGGTTCCCTGTATTCTTCAATAAGCCTGCTCCAATGCTTATAACTTGCATGACTATAACAGTAAAATATCACAAACAGGAAATTTCACTGATGCAATCCACCAACCTTAATCAGATCAGTTTTATAAGCGCTTGGCAATAAAGAAGAACAACCTATAGATACATGCAACACCCTGGATGTGTCCCAAGGGAATTATGCTGAGTGAAAAAAGCCAATGCCCAAAAGTGACATACTGTATGATCACATTTACATAACATTCTTGAAATGACAAAATTATAGAGATAGAGAACAGATTACTGGTTGCAAGGCGTTAGCGGAGGGAGGACAGAAGGAGGTGGCTGCGGCTATAAAAGAGTAGCATGAGAGATGCTTGTAAAGTGGGTTTTTAATAGAAAATAAAAGTTGACATTTTGAGGTCACAAAGTGACTACCTGAAATGAAAACATAGGAACATTTTACTATGGTACCCTCTCAGAAGAGAAAAGACTGGCAAATCAAATATATGTATTTTTCTTCTTTTCCTTTCTAAAGATGAGACAGCATCTTAGAATATCTACTAGGGATATACTGAAATACTATAAAAATTCAGATCACTAAAAAAGAATAAAAAGGGTATAGGAACTGATACCACTTCCAAAAATTAGAGGCTTTACTATTTCTTTAATAAATGCACAAAGGGACACAATCTCTAAGAATGTGAATACATGAATACTTCTTTAGTAAATCACATAGTATTGTTGTTCCTTTTTAGAGATATATTTAATCTGTTGTTAGTTTCCTTTGTTGCTTCATCCATGTACCAAGACAGCTCACAAGCCAGCTGTGCCAGCTGTAACTAAGTTCATGTTCAACCTTAACTATCTACAGAGACGCCTGTGCTGATCTGACCTTACGTTTCTGCCTCAGGACTTTTTTGTCAAGCATTCAACCCAACCTTTGCACAGGTGAGGCTGACTGCAACTGGGCTTATCTGAACGTAAAGAAGTTGCCAAATGAGCAATTTCCCATGTTTCTTTAGGACAAGGCCAGGTTCAGACAAGCTAAATACTTTGGGTTTGGACTGTTCACCAGTTCACCGCTGCCTTAGGTCATAAACACACTGCTGAAAGGAACTTGAAACAACTTAAGTGTGAGAGTACATTTTAGAAAAGTTGTTGATCAAAGGAAGTTGTTAGGAGAATGGCCCATACCTGTTAAAAGTTGTTAGAACTTGAAGAAAAAATAACAAGAAATCTAATTTCGTGGGAAATTGTGCTCATGAATTTCAACAGTAAGGTGGGGTTATTCTGTAAGGCATAAAAGAGAACAGGGCAGCCAATTCCTTACAAAACAGTTAAGTATTCTAATAGTCAGCCCTGGTTGAAAAAAGCAGTATACCTGATCCTTCTAGAGAAAAAGGATGCTTGTTGCCTTTTTACCTATTTCTTTCTTCCCTCTCCTTTTTCCCCACTCTCCCTATCTTTCAGTTCTTCAATGCTTTCTTTTTGGGTCACTATACTAAATAAAGATTATTTAATTTCCATAATTTAAAATAGCTAATGGACCTTCAAAAAGGGGAGATTATTCTGTTTTTAGGATCAGGCCACTGTCTCACAATAATTCAATTAAAAGATTATAAATGAGTGAACAAAGGATATCAAATTGAACTGGTAACCATCATTGTAAAATAAATTGAAAATCAATCTAGTGGTGTTTCAATAATCAGGTTACCTATGTACTTAAAGGATTTATGTGGTATAATTATTAGTACTTCATCTCAAGATCTTCAAAAGGATACCAAAGAAAGAAAACGAAACTCTGCCAAATTTCATACAACTCAGGTTTTTGGTTTTCAAAGGTTTTTAAGAGAAGAGTTATACACATTCTCTGTTTGTAATTTTTAAACACTCTTTTGCTAATTGTGAAAAAAATAAATTAATCTTTGAAGAGACAGACTTTTTGTATTCCTAACAAAGCATAGGAACTCTCATTAACAATTCATCTCTAACACCAAAATCTCCTTAAACAGAATGATATCATTCTATATACATAAGAGGTGAATGGTAATCATGGTCATTATACNATTTGGGGCAATATATTTTTTATTGAAAATGTGTACTTCTAAAATGAATAGCTGTGCAAAACTTTACATGTATGCATGTATTTGTATATACAAACACATACATATATTTTAATTGCTTTTGCTAAAACTGGAAAATATACATTATTTTATAAATTATAATCATAAATATACATTTTTTATTGTATATTTATTTTTGATAGAGAGAGAGAGAACATGAGCAGGAGAGGGGCAGAAAGTGAGGGAGACACAGAATCTGCAGCAGGCTCCACGCTCTGAGCTGTCAGCATAGAGCCCGATACCAGGCTTGAACTCACAAGCTGTGAGATCATGACCTATGCCAAAGTCAGATGCTCAACCAACTGAGCCAATAATGCTAAGGATACTATAAATCATTACAGCATGAACCATCATAGCCTCTCAATCATTAAATTACAAAGCCTTGACTGCTCTCTCTATTACTGTATATTCTATCATTGTTAAGTCTGGTTGACTTTATCCTCATTGGTATCTGTCACACAGACCTCGCTGGTGTATTTCCATTGCCACCACCAGGTTAAACCCTCCACTATGTATCATCTAGAAGAGTGCTTCTCAAATTTTAAAGTGCATACAAATCACCTGGGGACTTGTTAGATATGGATTCTGATTCAGGAAGTCTGGGGTAGCATGTGAGACCCTGCAATGCTAAAGTCCAGGTGTTACTGACACTGCTGGTCCTGGATCATGTTCTGAGTCGCAAGAAGGTAGAGTTCTAGGGGCGCTTGGGTGACTTAATCGGTTGAGCATCCAACTCTTGATTTCGACTCAGGTCATGATCTCACAGTTCGTGAGATAGAGCCCAGTGTTGGGTTCTGCACCTGCTTTCTCTCTTCCCCGCTCTCTGCCTTTCCCCTGCTCATGTGCACATGTACATACTTGCACTCTCTCTCAAAATAAATAAACATTAAAAAAAAAGAATGTGGGGTTCTAGATTTGCACTGTCCATTGTGGCAGCTACTAGCTATACGTGGCTATTGATCACTTGAAATATAGCTAGTCAACTGAATTTTCAATATAGTTTTAATTAGTTTGCATTTAAATTAAAAAATTTCTCAAATATAAAATATTTTTCCATTTTACAAAACTTTACTGTTTTGATGGAACTTTGTTTCACTTTGATGACTATATCATTTAAGATACAATTGTTGAACTGTAGTGTTCAACATGCATGTAAGTCATTTGTATAGTATACTTAAACTGCTGTGGTTACTATGGATTAATTAATTAAAATTTATCATGCAACAATGTAGGAGTGGGCTTATCTGAACATTTTATGCAACCCATGAGATACAGTAATACTTAATGTAAATCATAATTGGTATTTAAATTGAAATGCTTATTTTTATTACTATACAATTTTTTTCTATTTAAAATAGTAGATATAGAAAAGATTTTATATTTAAAATGAAGACATATTACCAGTGCTATATAAAAGAGAGACATATTAACTAGTAATATAATCAGGACAATAAAAAGAGATTAGAAGAAGGTATGTTGCAAATTTTGTGATAAATGTAGTCGCAATCTACAAAGCTGCTTGCTGTGATGAAAAATTTTAAATGTATAAAAAGTGAACAATATTAAGAGGTATTTTTGCACCTACATAGTGAATCTGTTAAGAAGTTTTCTCTTAAAGTGAAATAAGAACCAATGATATCAGTCACCTGAAATCAGAAGTAAATGTTTAATGTTTGTAATTTTGTCCAGCTATAAAATGGCTTGGATTGTTGCATAAAAGAGTGAAATAAGCCATTTTTAGATCAAGATGGCAATTTCAGTTATGATAAAAGACTAGAAGAGATATTTTACCAAAAATGAAAGATCTTAAGTCACCAAACAAATGCCTACAGAATACAAGAACTTTCTAAAAACATCAATGATCTGGGGCGCCTGGGTGGCTTAGTCGGTTAAGCGTCTGACCTTCGCTTAGGTCATGATCTCGCGGTTCGTGGGTTCGAGCCCCGCGTCGGGCTCTGTGCTGACTGCCAGCTCAGAGCCTGGAGCCTGTTTCAGAGTCTGTCACTCCCTCTCTCTCTGACCCTCCCCTGCTCACGCTGTCTCTCTCTCTCCTAGAAAGAAATAAAAAAAAAAACATTAAAAAAAAATAAAAAATAAAAACATCAATGATCCATTGATTCAAAATCTGAAAAACTACAAAGACCTTTCTTTCTTTAGCTTTAGGTGAGCCATGTGACAAAGGAGACACTACCCAATTCAAACTTCGTGCATGTATTATCTTAGGGGACTTCCAAATTTATGACAAAAAGCTATCAATTTGCAGCCTAAAAAATCAAACTTGTGGTTTAGATATTAAATTTTATATCTTTCAAGGAAGAGTTTCAGCTGGATATTGAATAAAACTGCTTATCATAATAGATGGTGCTGCAGCTTTGTTGGATCAAAAATTCAAATTTATTGCCATTTTCAAACAAGAGATTGTTTTCTTTATTGCTTCATTCTACTGTACAATACAAATGGAAAATACCTTTGCTCAGTTTTTTGAAGCTGAATGTGTGAAAAACGTCATGGATACAGTTGTTCACATTGTGTAGGATATATGTGCAAATTCTATGACTCTTCACTAAAGTTAGAAGACAATGGATTTAATGATCCTGTGGTCTTTGCCAATAGTCCTTGGCTGAATTTTGGAAGAATTTTACAAAGATTTGGCTGAATTGTGGAAGAGTTTTACAAAGATTTACCTTATTTTTAACTTCAATTCAAAATTTCCTTAAAAGAGAAGGAATGCTTGCCTAATGTTCAATAATCAAAGGCAAAAGAAATCATTATCACACTGCACATGAATGAGCTAAATTTAAAGCTCCAAGAAAAGGGAAAGTTGATCTGTGAAGCCAAACAAGTATAAGAATTTATAGTGACATTAAAACTTTTAGTAATATCTATCAATAGTAATGATTTTACATAATTTTCTACCATAAATTAATATACAGATTTTAATTATTGATCGTGTCATATAAATTAATTACAAAAACTAAGAAAAATTTTATGTATGCTAAGTTGATACTGATAAATTTGGAATTGCTTTCAATATATACATCTTTGAACTTGATGTTAATGGTATTAAGCATTAGTGATATACTTAATTTGAAAAAATGTAGTTTTGAAATGGTTTTGCTTGAAAGATGAAGTCTTCTAGAAAAGCATGAAATAGTTTTATCCATATGGATGCAAGTATTATTAGAAAAAGATTTTGGTATTCAGTTAATACAAAATTTTTAAGTTATGTTTGGAATATTTGGGTATTTGAATCTATTTTTTCAATAGTAAATCTTGTTAAATCTAAACACACAGGTCCAGCATTTTCAATGAGAATTTAGTGTACAAAATAAGATATGCTCTAAGTGTAAATAACACTGGACTTATGAAAAAAGAATGTAAAAATATCTTATTAATGAATTTTTAATATTATTGCATGTTCAATCATATTTTAGATATATTAGACTAAATAAAGTATATTTAAAATAATTCTAATTTCTTTTACTGTTTTAAAAATGTGGCCACTAGAAAATCAACAGTATGGGGGTGCCTAGGTAGCTCAGTGGGTTAAGCATCCGACTTTGACTTATGTCATGATCTCATGGTTTGAGTGTTCAAGCCCATGTCAGGCTCTGTGCTGATAGCTTGGAGCCTGGAGCCTGTTTCGGATTCTGTGTGTGTGTGTGTGTGTGTGTGTGCGTGTGGCCCCTCCTCCATTTGCACTCTCTCTCTCTTTCTCAAAAATAAATAAACATTAAAAAATTTAGGAAAAGAAAAATTAACAATACATAGAGGGCTCTCATTATATCTCCATTAGACACTGCTGGTCCACACTATTATAAAAGCCTCTTATTTGATCTTGAGTTACTTCCAACCTACTGTTAATATTCTTAAGTATAGATATTCTTTATTGGTCCCTTTATCTATTCACCAAATATTTACTTAGTACCTACTCTGTGTCAGATATTATTCTAATATACATCAGAGAAACACAGCAAAGACAGCTCCCCTATGAAGCTTACCCTCTAGTTGGGAGATATAAAGGACAAAAACACGACAAGCATATAACATGTAAGAAAGCAATTAATAATACCACAAAACTTCTCCACACACAGTAAGGGTTGGAGGCGAGTGCAGTGAGAGTGCAGGGAAGGGAGGGGGAAGAGTGGTAAGATGTGAGGTCACTGACCTTGGAGGAGTGTGAGGACGGCAGATCAGGTAGGCTCTCACAGGCACTCCCATTGACTTGTAGGCTACTACTTGTAGGATTTTGGCTTTTACTCTGTGATGGAAATCCCTAGAGAGTTCTAACTGAGGTTTTAAAAGGATACTTCTGGCTGCTCTGTTTAGATCAGACACAGTATGGTGGCGGAACAAGGGTAAGAGCAGGGTGATCTGATAGGAAGCTGTCATTACAAGACAAGTCACAGATGATGGTGGCTTAGACTAGTGATGGATGTGGTAAAAAGTGGTAAAATTCTGTAGTTTTAAATTCCACAAATTGGACGTGGAGTGTGAAGGAAAGAAAGGGGTCAGATTATAGGTAAAGCAAGTTGATAATGTTTTTTTTTTTTTTTTTTTTTTTTTTTTGTGAGACAGAGAGTAACAGAGAACAAGCAGGGGATGGGCAGAGAGAGAGGGAGACACAGAATCCAAAGCAGGCTCCAGGCTTTGAGCTGTCAGCACAGAGCCTGACACGGGGCTCAAACCCATGACCTGTGAGATCATCACCTGAGCTGAAGCCAGATGTTTAATTGACTGAGCCACCCAGGTGCCCCAGCAAGGTGATAATTTTTCCCCTTTTCAAGTATCTTAAGAAGCAGTCTGTTGTATAAAATCTTAGATTGGTATTCAAGTGCCAATATGATTTGGCCCCAACATAGCCACCCAAATATCACTTCCTAACACTTTTCATCTGTCATAGCTCCCTTATGTTCCTGGGCCTTTAATAATACTGCTGCTGTTGATGGTGATGATGATAAAAGAATACAAATCAAACCTCTTATTTTTGAGGAACCTACTATATTCTGACAGTTTTAAGCTCTGAAACTCTTGATTCCTATGAACAAATTATAAAGACAGATATCATCACCACAGTGTTAGAGGCAAAGACACAAACATACTACCAAATAATAGTGCAGTTAGTGTGCAAGAGGCCTATTTTGACCCTCAAGATTTTTTCTTTCATAGCATAATTTCCATGCTGTGCCCTCTGTCTGAAATGTTCCTTCCTTTCTATGTCTAGCCCAGTTCAGGTATGTGTCACCCTCTCTATAAAAAGCCTCATTATCTTCCCAGCCAAAATTAGGTTTTCCTCCTCTAAATCAAATGGTTAAAGCAAATTATTCCCACATCTTTTTCAGCACCTGGCGTTTCTTTTTCTTGTATTTATAACAATGACAATGATAGTTTATATTTGTGGAGTGTTTACTATGTGCTGTATACGTTTATATTATATATGTTGCTTAACACTTCTAATAGTCTTGTGAGGGATCCTATTATCAAACTCATTTTAGAAATGATTGAAATGAGGCTTGGAGAGATGAAGTAGCTTGCCCAAGGTCAAGAGCAAGCAAGAAGCAGGATCAGAATAAACCTATGTGGTCTAACTCCAAAGTCTATTATCTACCTCATTACCTCTTATGTTAATTCATCATTCATCATATAAGATGATTCCTTTTCCTATTTATTTTTTCATCTATGTCCCATATTTTCTACTGAATCTTATTAAGTTCTGATACAGATTTGTCTTAGATTATTTATTCATGAAGACCTGGCCTTCCCTAATAACAGAAACTAATCCGTTCAGAGAAATAAATACAGGAGGGCCTCAAGTGGAAGAAGTAGGTATTGCAAGGGAAAAAAAAGCACAAAATTGTTAATTTTTCTTTAGAATCATTTCTTAATCAGTCCTTAATGTAATTATTTTGTCAAGTATGCTCAATATTCTAAAGCTTTTTTAAAAATATTTTTTATTTATTTCTGAGATAGAGAGACAGCATAAACAGGGGAGGGTCAGAGAGAGAGGGAGACACAGAATCCGAAACAGACTCCAGGCTCTGAGCTAGACGTCAGCACAGAGCCCAACGCGGGGCTTGAACCCACGAACTGCGAGATCACGACCTGAGCCGAAGTCGGACGCTTAACCGACTGAGCCACCCAGGTGCCCCTCAATATTCTAAAGCTTTTAAGCTCTAAGCATTTAGGAGAAAAGACAATTTTAAGGAAATGTAGGAAAAAAACCCCACATTCTCATGTGTTCCAAATGTAAAAATTAACAAAGAAGAAGTATAAATGTCTACTTTCAGGATGCAAACACTAAAACGTAAAAAAGCCTGGCCATATAAACTGATGCAGGTATTGAAGACATAGCTAAAAAGGCATACCAATCAAAGCACAAAAATATTTAATGAGAATCTTAAAATTAGCCAAAAAAAAAAGGACTTTAAAATACTTTCTATACAGAAATAATTTCAAATGCACAAAAGAGCTGCAAGAATTAGGAGTAGTACAGAGAACATCCTGATACCCTTCACCCAGATTTACCTAGTTCACCAGATTCATCCTTTTGCTAACATGTTCATGAGTGAGAAATACTCTTGTAAGCTGCTGATATGTACCGGTTGTTGTTGCTGAAGTCCTGCATATTCTCATTCTCTCATATAGAAACTCACACACATATACATGCACACACGTGTGTATAGGTGTATATGCATAAAACACATATACACATACATGCACACATCACTTTTTCTCTTAAGCTTTTGAGGGTAAGTTATATACATCATGGCTCTTCACCCCTAAAAACTTCAGTATTTCCTAAATATAAGTATATTCTCATATAACCATAGTATAGCTGTCAGGTTTAGGAAATTTAACACTGATCCAATGCTTTTATCTAATCTACCATCTGTACTCCAATGTTGTCAACTGACCCAACAACAACATCCTTTAGAACATTTCCCCCATTCTAACGCATGATCCAATCTACTATGGTCAAGTCTTATATTTATTTTTCCTATCCTTACGGTTTTTTAATCTGGGATCTTTTACTGCCTTTCTTTCTTCTTTTAATACATTGCTATTTTTGAAGAATAAAACCCTTCTGTCTTTCTTTGGGCTCCTTCTCTCTTTCTCTCACATAGCCCTTAAAAAAAATAAAACTATTCTTGATTTTGAGTTTGTCTAATGCTTCCTCATAGCTAGATTCAGGTTACATGTTCTCCGCTGGAAGACTACATAGGTGATGTGTCCTTTTCAAGGTTTCACATTTGGAGTCACATTCTCCATCTGTTCTTCATTGGTGCTATCAATTTTTAGCACCAGGCAAGGTGTTGTCTTATTTCACTACTGTATAATTATTATTTTCCCCTAGCAATTAATAAGCAGTTTATCAAGAACTACTTTAAAATCATGTAAATATGTAAATACTCTGCTCTTCATCAAGATTTCCCCCTAGATTTAGCATCTGATGACTCCAGCCTGATTCAGTCTATACTAAAACAGATGCAAAATGCTGATGTCCCAAATCTGGCAGCCTCTTTGCAATTACATCAGCACTCAACAGTCTATAATAAGCAAGAGCTCCCCTCTCTCCCCATTAATTAACTAATCTATTTACTAATGGTATGGACTTCCAAATTACTATTTTTTCAGTGGTCTGCAATTTATTACTGTATTTAATTATTTTGGTACTCAAGTTCTTCCAGATTTAGCCAGCAGGAGCCCTTTTCAAGCTTATTCCTTATGACATGACCCCATCATTTGGAGCATTTCCTTATTTGCTGGTAAAATGAGATGTTCTAAGTCTGTTTTGTACTTACCCTCCTCCAATGCTGAAATCAGTTATTTCTCCAAGGAGTCTGGGTTCCTTTAATAGTTAATGATATTTTGGCACTTAGATATGCTATGTGCTCACTGCTGTTAGAGTGTCTGCTTCTTGGCTCTTACAGTTGACAGAGTCAGGGAATGAATATATTGAATATATATATATATATATTCATATATATGTGCACATAAACATATAGATATTTTAGAAATGATACATTCCCAGTACCTCCAATTCCAATCCATCCCACAGGATTCTTTTGTGACGTCACTCTATTTTGTATGTCCATGCTTTTTCATTGAGACTTGGCTTTCAACAACGATCAACACATTTGCTATGATACATCTAAAATGGTTTCAGAATTGCTTTGCCTGTACTACTAAAACAACAAAACTAAACAACAACAACAACAAATACTAAAAAAAGGTTCAGGATTTGTTTGCAATTCTTTTCCAACTCAGTCCCAACCTGTCAAAGTGTGAAAACAAATACTGTGTTCACAAGTTATGTGAATTGGTTTTCCTTTAGCACGGGGATGATATTCATTTGAAATGCAAACTGATTCATTTCAGTTAGCTTTAGGTTCATTTTCCCTTCCTTATCTTTACCAATTTCTTTGTATATTTGTTGAATGTGTAGAATATTAACATGCACCCAAAAGTAAAAATTATATAAAAAGTAATTCTCAGAGGGGTATCACTCCCTCCTGTATCTTCTCCACCCTGTGTCCATCCACACCGTAGAGAACCAGTTTCCTTACTGTGTAGTTTTCCTTTGGTATTTTTGGTAAGAGATAAACAGATACATAACAGCTCTTGTTTATTATACATTATACATTTATTATACATTTATTATACATTTATTATACACTCTTTGGAACTCTGTTTTACTTGGTAGTATCTCCTGGAAATCACTCCATATTACTCAAGAGGAATTATGGTAGTTTCCAATACTTTCTAATTATAAATAATACTGCAATACTGTGCATATATAGTTTAATATTATTAGAGGCATATTTTTAGGGTGCATTCTTAGATGTGAAATTGTCAGGTCAAAGGGTAAATGGTATGTTGATCTGTTAGAATTGCCAAATCTTCCTTCATAGGGGCACCATTTTAAATTCCAGGTAAGAATGGCTGTTTCAAAACATCTTCACCAACAGAGTACTGTTGAGATTTTGAATTTTTGCTAATTTGATGGGTGAGAAATGGTATTGGCATAGTTTTTCTTAAAAAAAACATAAAAGCTTTGTTGAAGCAGAATTGTTCTATACTAAATTTCAATATAGTAAAATTTACTAATTTTAGGTATAGAGATTGACAAGTTTGTTTAACCTAAGGTGATATAGTTCCTTCTAGGATTTAATTGTTTTAGTTCTTATGTTTATATCTATAATAATTCAGTTAGTTTTTGAGTATGACACGAAGTAAGGGTGGAGATCCATTTTTTCATACAACTATTTTCTTATTCTATCCCCATGTATTGTAAAGAGCATCTTTCCCCCAGTGAATTGTCTGTGAACCTTTTTAGAATATTAAATGACTCTAAGTGTGGCTCAATTTCCGCTGGTGTCATATTACGTTAGCTCCAGGCTTAGCCAGAAGGAGAAGTTTGTCTAATTACGACTCTCTCCCAATTCCTTTGGTAGTTACTTATTGTATGATGTCAGGTCTTAATGCTGTTTTCTGTTTGAAGACATCTTCAGCCAGTGTCTTACTCTAACATTACTAGAAGCTGGGAGTCTTGAGTGTAGACTTTTTGGTACTTCTCTTATTATGAGAAAGATGATCTTTTCCTATAATTAAGGGACATTTTCATAATGTTTTTTGGATGAACTATTTGTTCAATGTCTTTTGCCAATTTTTCTACATCATTTTTGGATTCTCAACTGTTAAAACTTCTAACTGATTATTACTTGTATACATGGATACAAGTGAGTATTGCATTTTGGTTTTATATCTTGCTAGTCTGTGAATTTTTCATTGAATGAGTTTTATCATTGATTGTCTAAGGTTTTCTGGGTAACTATGATATCATCTGTAAGCAAATGGTTTTACTTATTTCTTTTCTAATTCATACACTCCTAGTTGTTTTTCTAGTCTAATTGCATTTTCTTTTTTTGTGTGCTATTTTTATCAAGTTTAGGCATCGCTGTTATACAAGCTTCAAAAGAAGAATTTGGAAATTTTCTTTCATTTTTTTTTTTTCTCCAAGGCCACTTATGTAGTTTTGGGATTGCCAAAGGTTTGGTTAAATTTCCCTGTGAAACATCTGGCCTGGTCTTTTTCATCCCAAGAGGGTAGTCTCTTGATAACTTTATTTCTTTTATGGAAATTGGTCAGTTGAGCTTTCTATCTCTACTGAGGTCAGTTTTGATAAACTAAATTTTCCTAAGAAAATCTTTTAAAAGATCGTTAACATGATCTCATTCAAGGTAATTGAGATAACTACTATGATGGTCTCAACTCGGTCATATTTTGTTGAAATTATTGTGTGCATATATTATATTTACTGTGTTTATGTTGTGTGTTTCTTTTGCTTTAAAAAAATACTTCTGGTATTTAGGAAGGACTGTATTTTCATTCCATAGGTTACCTTTGTTTTATTACTTTTTGCAGTGCCTGAAATGTCCTCTATTTTTACCTAGTGTTTTACTATCTGACATCAGCTTCACTTACACAACAGAATGGTTATATTCTATTTTCCATCCCCCCCCCTTTATCCTCTCATTTTTTAAATAAACTGCATCTTTTGATTTTTTGGTCAGACGTGTAACATTAACATGTTGTTCTTTTACCTGTGAACTCAGTCTCATTTTTGTCTCAGCAATAAAATAATACCTGTGAAATGCTCACTCTTTGGGAAACTCTGGACAAAGTTAGTCCAGTAATTTTCTGGGTGGATGAAACTCATCCCCTCCTAGATTCCAGAAGTACTACATATATGCAGCATTCTCTGAATACTTGCACATTCCACACTGTTTTTCCAGGGCCTTGGTATCTGAAAGTCAGCTTGGCTGTATATATTTTGGTTTCATTTTCTTTCTTTTAGTTTCTTGAAAATGTTGCTCTACTAATGTTGGCCTTACTTTGTTGTGCTGAGAAGACTGATGCTTAAAAAGATATATTGTCTTTGTAAGTTATTTGATCTTTTCACTTGGAGGCACTATGCATTTTTCTATCTTTAAAACCTAATACGTTTACTGGATATGTCCTAGAGTTGATCTTTCGAGGTCTAGTACCCAGTGAGAGATTCAGGTCTTCTTTCATTATGGGAAGTTTTATTGGATTATAGTTCTAAATATTAGTGTTATTCAGTTGTTTTACCTCTTCAAGAAACTCTTTTACTTCCTTTTTTCACTATCATTTTCCTTCTTATGTTTTTTTTCCCCCCCAATACCTTTTCATCTGTCTGCATTCTTTCTTGGAGAACTTATACACTGAGTTTTCATTTCTGATATGCTTTTGTCTCCCATTCCTTTCCTAAGTTTTACCAACTCTCATTTTTTTTTGCTTTTTTTAAAAAATCAATTTCTGTTCTTAATTTTTTATATAATAAATTTTATATAATAAATGTTTTATTTATTTCTCAGAGAGAAAGATAGAGAGAGAGAGATAGAGAGAGACAGCATGAGCAGGGGAGGATCAGAGGGAGAGAGAGGGAGATACAGAATCCAAAACAGGCTCCAGGCTCTGAGCTGGCTGTCAGCACAGAGACCGATGGGGACTTGAACCCATGAACTGTGAGATCATGACCTGAGCCAAAGTTGGACACTTAACTGACTGAGCCACCGAGGAGCCCCCTATTCTTAGTTTTTTAAATTTTCTGATATAAAGTGCTTTTTTCTTAGTGGCAAATGCTTTGTTTAAGGATATTTAATTGTGTTTGGAGTGTCATATTTGTTTTCTTTATCTTTAGCTTTATGGTCAAATTGTTTGGAGAGTTTTTATCGGAAGGAAAAGTTTAATTCATATTGTCTGATTTCTTACAGTTGTTTTGTAATAATGGAGACAGATTTCATTTTTTTTTTCTATTCCATTATCTTTCCCAGAAAGAGTTCTTAGTTCAATAGCACCCTCTTCTGTGCAGTTCTTTATGGATCATGATGGTCATGGCGGAGGTAGATGGAAAGGATGGGTATGTATTGTTTCTCTTTCATTTATCCAAAATCTTTAATTTTCCCCTCTTATTTCCTTATTGCCTAGTCTCCAAGGGGTACCACCTTGTTTCTGTTCATTTGGTTATTTCCCTAGAGGCAATGATTTTCCAATGTTGCCACTTCTGGTTGTACACTTTCTCAAGTCCTGAGAAGCACCAACCACTATTCTGTGCTTAAATATTGGCATTCATTGTTGCATTTTCTTTCTGGAGGTGATTTTATTTGAACTTTGTCTAATTGCTCCATTTTCCCTAGTTCTCTTTCACAGTCATTGAAGGCTTATCACCTCTGTTCTCTGTATTCCAGGTTTTAGCCGCAGGCAAGCTGCAGGCCTTTGAAATTTTTTTACTCTATTTATATGTACTTTGAAAGATGTGATGTTTTATGTAACAGTCATATTGAAGGTATGAGTCCTGTGTGATTTTATTTGGTTTCTTTGTCGATTTTATGTTTTCTGTGGAGGCGGGGGGTGATGTTGGAGAAATTCAAAATTAGGTGATTGTTCATGATCTCTAGCAATGTTCTTTTATCTTTCCATTCTTAACTATATTTTTTAATTTGTATGTTTATTTCATGATAATGCCATTTTATCTGTTCTGTTATAAGCTACCTAAAATTTTGTGAAGAATGATGCAAAGTAAAAATAAATTTTTAGTTTTTAGTATTAAAAAATAAAAGTAAGGGCACCTGGGTGGCTTAATTGGTTAAACATGAGACTCTTGATACTGGCTTAGGTCATGATCTCACAGTTTGTGGGACAGTCTCCCAGTGCAGAGACCACTTGGGATTCTCTCTCTTTCTCTCTGCCTCTTCCCCGATTGCATGTGTATGCACTCTGTCTCTCGTTCAAAATAAATAAATATACATTAAAAAAAATAAAAGTAAAAATTACTCTGCCTTGGAGGTTTCTCCTTTTGTTTTTTTCTTTAATACAATGAGGTATCAGAAACAGAAGAAAAGAAAAAGGGAAAATAAAAGAGAAAATACAATAGAAAAGCAAGGAGATTGACCATTTCAGCCCATGGTTATCTGGTTTTGAAAGCAATTTCTTTGAGTAACAGTAGCAGGACTTCAGCATAGACATAGCTTCAGAAAGTGACTGCTTTTAAGATTTATGCTATTTCATACTATGTTACTCACATCCGTAAGCTCTGGGATGTTACACAGCATCACTGCTATATACCTCATATGTTTATGCACATACACATACACATAAAACACACCTATGTAATACATGCACTTACTTGTTTCACATTCTGGAGTTCTTCTGTCAACTGTTTGTTTTGCCTTTCTGATTCCAATAGTTTTTCCTGTATTTAAAAACCACAAGTTAATAACACGTTTTGAAGTACCAATGAGTATCATTCCTAGGGCTTTATTTCAACATTATAAATTCTCCAAACATCTAATCGCTACAATATGAAAACGCAGTTCTCAGTCACTTTTCTGGCTTTACACACACTATTCAAAATTAATTAGTTACTTACAACTGTGATATAAGTGCATTTCCTGTTACTTTAAATAGCCATTTTGTACAATCGTAACTTCTGAGGTCCAAAATAAATCCATCAGGATGAAAATGTGTAAATACTAACAAAATTTGGGCAACAGCAATCGTTACCAAAGCGCTTCCAAACTGAAGAGCATTATTATTACAGCTTAGAAGTAAAGGTCTCTTACTACACTAACGAGGACATATGAAACTGGATTGACTATTCTGTTCCTGATTTAGCTCATGCTTGGAAGATTATCCACAAAAATGAAGATAAGACTAGTGTAACCAAACTATAAAATAATAGTTACTAAAGTAGAATATGAATGCAAATTAAATATTATCATCTTTTAATTTAATATTAACTTAAGCACATACCCTAAAATATTCAGTGTTTTAAAAATATAAGTAAATTCACATTTTATTGATCAAATCATAAGTACTACGAGTAATTTAAGGACCATTTTACTATAAACTTGGGCAGAGGAACTGCTTGACGATTAAATTGAGTGGTAAATATTCATGGCAACATTGCAATGTTTATAAGAAGCATTCTGCTTCCTGGTATATTTCAGCTCATTCTTATCTAAGAGATGAAATGAAGGTATATGAAGATGAATATAATATAGCAATCTAATGAATCTGCCACAGACCAGGAGCCAGGAAACTGCTGGCTCTCATGCTTTTATGCTCTAGCAAGTCACCTTCACTCTGTGCCCTAGTTTTTTGCATCTGTAAATGGAAATACATCTATTTTCATTCAGCTTTGCAAAGCAGTAGCAATCTAAACTTTGTAGGAAGGCTTCAAGTTAAATACAGAACACAGTACTTTTAAAAATCATTCTCGTAAAATAAAAAAAAAAATTAGCCACTGGCATCACCTTGGTTTCATTTTTATTTGTGTTATACCTCAAATCAGAGATGAAGGATAGAGATGTCACGGGATAATGGCAAATGATGAGAGAACAGCTACACGCTCTATAAACTGCATTTAACAACCTCTGTCATTTGTATGTGTGTGGATAATACAAGCCCAAGTACTGAAGGTACAAATGTTACCTCAGTGAAGTACTTATTGCTTTGTACACTCTTACATGGCGAAACAAGTGATTCTCACCATAGGTTTCCAGGGAAAGGAAATTATAAAATACACAATATGCTTTATCTGAGATTTCAGGTCCTATCACATTAGGATATGTTCAGTTATGTTTTATAGGCATTAAATGTGAAACATGATTTATTGACTAGCTACTTTGGGAAGTTTAAACATTATCTAAAAGCCATTTTAAATTAAAATTCTAAATTAATACTGATAGTCAAATAAAAACTGAATTATATCGCTAAATTTAATAATGATAAACATTAAGAAAATGAAAAAAGATTTGAGAGCCTCTGAGTATTGTAATGAACTGTAAGACTGAATGGCCTGCAGAGAGGTAAATTATGTAAGACACTATTTTACCAAGATAACCATCACTGGAGATGTTTTCAAAGAGAATATGAGGAAATATTGTCAGTTTATTCTTAAAACTAAATTTGTATTTTTTCATTTTGTGACTCTTAACTGTTATACCAACAAAGGTAGAAGTGGTTTCAAAGTTGTAAAAAAGTCTATAAAATACTCCTTTAGTAATGGAATGTTCATACACACTTGGAAGGAACATGAATTGGTAAAGCCTTGAAGGGCAATTTGGTAGCATGTATAAAATTTTATGTGCCATATCCTTCGATGAAGCAATTTGACTTTCAGAAATATATTCAATATGTACTTTTACAATTGTAGAAACTGCTCAAAGATACATCTACAAAGCTACTTAGGAAGGAATTATTTTTTAAAAATTGTTTTTAAGTTTATTTTTGAGAGAGAAAGAGAGAGACAGAGCATGAGGAGGGGAGGGGAAGAGAGAGAGAGAGGGAGACAAAGAATCTGAAACAGACTCCAGGCTCTGAGCTGTCAGCACAGAACCTGACTCAGGGCTCGAACTCTGAACAGCAAGATCATGACCTGAGCCGGAGTCAGATGTTCAACTGACTGAGCCACCAAAGTACCCCTGAAGGAATTATTTTTAATAGTGGAAAACTGGAAACAGCCTAAATATTCGTCTACAAGGTACTGGTGAGAAAACCCAGGAAAGAACCATTTGATGACAGAAGAGCCACTAGGGAGAATTTGGCAGATCTGCACATATTAACTTGAAAAGTAGCCTAAAATATAAGGCTAACAGGAGTCCCGGGATGGCTCACTCAATTAAGCCTTTGACTCTTAATTTCAGCTACTTGATCCCACAGTCTATGTACTAGAGCCCTGTGTTGGGCTCTGTGCTGACAGCACGGAGCCTGCTTGGGATTCTCTCTCTCTCTCTTTCTCTATCTCTCTCTCTCTCTCTCTCTCCCTCCCTCCCTTCTTCCCTTCCTTGATCACACTCTCTCAAAATAAATAAACTTAAAAAAAAAAGAAGATATAAGGCTAACAGAGGAGAAAAAAAGGAAGCAAGTTGTAAAAAACATGTGCAGTAGGTGAAGAAACTTATGTAAAAGTTAAAATACCCATATACATTTATTTTTAGAAATATAATTGGCCATATAGAAAAAGTCTCTGGGGGTGCTTGCATGGCTCAGTTGGTTAACGTCCAACTTCAACTGAGGTCATGATCTCATAGTTCGTGGGTTCGAGTCCTGCATTGGGTTCTGTGCCGACAGACTCTGTGTCTCCCTCTTGCGCTCTCTCTCTCTCTCTCTCAAAAATAAATAAACATTAAAAAAACAATTTAAAAAAGTCTCTGAAAGGATAAACAAGGTGTGTTTAACAATGGCTTCCTCTAGAGGTTGAAATTTAAATACTAAGGTAGGAAAGAAATTTCTTCCTTTTATTAGGGGAGGTGTAAAGATTTTATTTTAATAAAAATTAAATAAAGAAACAGAATTTTACTTATTTCAGAAAATAATTTAAAATCATTGAAAAAAATATATTCCTACTGTGAATTAATAATAAATCAAGTAGTTACAGTGCTTTTCTTGAAGACTTGAAAATATATTGTACTTCTGTAATAATTAGGATATAATTTAAATTTAATATTTTACTAAAAACAGAATGAAAATATATAAAATGAATCAAAATCTGAAAGTGTATTTGGGCACACCGTGTATATTTTCTTCTCTTAATCATACTGCCTTAATTCCAAATTATGTTACCAAAACAAGAGGTCTCTGAAGAATGCCTGTGAACATTGGGAAAAAAGTATTTCCCAGTGAACATCTGAAGATCCAAAATTGTCATGCCTTGCCTCGTTGACTCATCTAATCTTTGTTGGCTTATCATCCTTGCCACCAATATGAGAACAAAAAGGGGTGAGAAGTAGCCAGATCAGAAGGTATGAGCAAAATCCATTGGCTACCCTGAATCTTACATGAATATTGTGAAATATAAATAAGTATGTGAACCAAAAAGTTGACTCTTTAAAGGCCTATTGAATAAATGATCTATTTTCTGATGTTAATAGTTTTTGCAATAATGTTAATATTATTTATAATATTACAAACATTAACATCATATATTTGATAATTTATTTATAATAAATATAATAATAGCTTTTTCCTTTTCTTTTTTCTAAGCAAAATGTAAGGAGGTGAAAATGGAGATTTACCCTGAGTTTATTCACTTCCTCCAAGGCATCATTTCTTTCACGTTTAAGCTTTTTCATTTCATCTGCCTCTAAGGAATCACAGGGAAGATGCTGTCAACATTAAAATACAAGAAAAAAGTTATGCATTAAATGCTAATTATGAGAACTAGCATGAAAATCCTTTTTGAGAAGCGTTAAGGTTTTGCATTTTAATAACAAAATTTGGCTTCTTTGGAGTCATTTGATTAGATGAAAGAGAATAGTAAAGCAACCTGGGGAAACTTGATTTAACAACTTACATTGTTGTTATTTATAACAGAATCTCAATGAATCTCAATGATAACATATACATATCCTGTTGTCATCTTTATGATTATTTTAACAATATGATTTTCCTTAAGAGTCCAAATTCTAAAACTGCGTTTATAATGTCAAAAACACTTGAGTTATTGACATAAACTCTTCCCCAAAGACATCCACGCCAAGCACCTGGTATCTAAAGCTAACAAAATGCTGGACATTATCAATCAAGACAGTTTATGTAAACCCAGTAAAGTTCATTAATCAATTATATGCCTTGTTTTAACTAAACAAAATGCAATGTTAACAGCCAAGCAGCTTAAAAAGATTCCTGCACAGAAACTGTGGATTGAAAGTTATATTAATAATTCATGCACAAGTGAATAACAACAAAATAGCAGAGATGACAATTTCTCTTCTCTTGCTGTTAGCATCATCTCTTTGACAGTTAATTACAAGGTAAAAAACAATGACAATCTAATCAGAGACTAAAATCCAAGTCTAATTATAGCCATCTTATATGTATTAATTATAACAGAATTTTAAAAAAAGTATAGAAGATATAATTTAAAGGACTATGTGGAGAAAATGACTGCTCTTATAAGGATGAGTTTAAGGTAGGGCCCTTCAGACAGGAGAGGTAAATGCAAAAGATAATAAAAAATAATAGTATCACTATTTACTATGAACTTACTGTGTGTAGATATATTGCTAAGGATTCTATATATTCACTATTATATCCTTCCTATAACGTTGTCTCCACTTAACTGATGAGGAAATGGGCTCAAAACATAAGCAACTTGCTTAAGCTTTCACAGCTAATAATGGTCACTTTATGATTCTCACAGAGGTCTGACATTAGTCTGTGATTTTCACTACCTGCCTAGCAGAAATCATGGTGGAATGGATATGAGAAATTCAGGTTTGATTTTAAATCCCAGAATAACTGAAGTAGAAGTCATCCCTCAATTTGGGGGAAGAAATATTTTTCCTAAACATTACTGATTCCTTTTATCCTGACAATTACCTTTAGGTACATATAGACATTTGCTTTCATCATCTCATATCCTTCATCTGTCTCTGTTATTCTACTCTTTTGTGAGTACTCAACACACAAAGAATTCATTCTTATACTATTTAGAATAGTTTTTAATACATATTCAAATGTAACAATATTTCCCAAAGCGCATTCTAGTTTTGTGCAAAAGCAAAACTGAATGGTGGTGATTTATCCTGTGGTTAGGTAAATCAGAGAAACGTTGGATTTAGGAAAAATGAACTTTCCTGCAGGGCTTCCAACATCCTTAATATTCTAATGAGTATTCTGAATATCCCAAGAGGAAGTAAAATTTAATAGCTTGTTGCATTTCCTCAAGTTTTTTTTACCATATCCCCAACCACCACACCTTTATTTTGGGGCAGCTCAGTAGACTAATGTCTGCAAAGCACTAAGTATTCTGGGAAACACCATTACTCAACATTCAGATAAGCCTATTGTATCTTGAATGTTACCCAAGATAGGAAATAAATGGAATTCAAAGCTTAAATAAGAATCTAAATAACACAACGATATCAGTTTATTAAGAGAAATTATAGACTGGGGTTTTAGGGATATGGTTATAAACTTGCGAGCTTAAAACATGGAGGCAAATCACACATAAAAGAGCCCATGGTAACATTTTAGGAGGCAAAATGCTAGACTGAACAGTCACAGAACAAACCATGACTTAAAAACAAAACAAAAACATATTATAATCCTATTGCTATTTTAGGTTAAGCAGTGAAAACTTACAGCCAGAGAACTGGCCATGGATGTTACCTGTAAATTCTTTGAAAAGCCTCTTTGTGCTCAGTCAGGTGTTAAGAGTTTGCATATCTTCAACTGAGCAAGCAACAGATGAAATGAACTGTTGCTATTTAACTTGAAATGATTCCAGACAGATAACTGTTTTCCTTCTTTTTTTTAATGTTTATTTTTGAGAGAGAGAGCGAGAGTGAGCACGTGTGGGGGAGGGGAAGAGAAAGAGGGAGACACAGAATCTGAAACAAGTTCCAGGCTCTGAGCTGTCAGCACACAGAGCCCAATGCAGGGCTCGAACTCATGAACTGTGAGATTATGACCTGAGCCAAAGTCGGAAGCTTAACTGACTGAGACCCCCCAAGTGCCCCAAGACATGTAATTGTTTTCTAATTTGCTTCCAGTTCTTGGGTTTTAGCCTTCCTTTCCTCCATTCCTTTCCTGTCTGGTTCTCACAGTATCTTTTGTGACCCTCATGCCCTCTGACCTTTGAAACACACACAGCACACAGAGCCCAATGCAGGCTGTCAGCACACAGAGCCCAATGCAGGTCTCGAACTCATGAACTGTGAGATTATGACCTGAGCCGAAGCCGGAAGCTTAACTGAGACCCCCCCAAGTGCCCCAAGACATGTAACTGTTTTCTAATTTGCTTCCAGTTCTTGGGTTTTAGCCTTCCTTTCCTCCATTCCTTTCCTGTCTAGTTCTCACAGTATCATTTGTGACCCTCAAGCCCTCTGACCTTTGAAACACCTGGTAGATTGCACTGTAAATCATTTCCACTCTATTCTGGATAGCCACTATTTCACTGGCCTCGTTCAAAAACTCAGTTCATCTTCAACAGAACAATGTCTGTTTCAGGTCAATTTTATTGATAACGCCTTCCACTAGAAACACAGTCAATTACCTCTTCTCCTTAAAATTTCTTATATTCCCTTTTCTCCTTCCTTTCTCTTGCTCACTCCTTTGCTTCTTTTTTTAATTAATCTTTTTATTTTTATTTTTGAGAGAAAGCAAGCAAGGGCAGGGAAGGGGCAGAGAGAAAGGGACACAGAGGATCAGAGGCAGGGTCTACAGAGAGCTGACAGCAGAGAGTACGATGCTGGACTTGAATTCACAAACCCTGAGATCATAACCTGAGTTGAAGTGGGACACTTACCAACTGAGCCACCCAGGCGCCTCACTCCTTTACTTCTTATAATCTGGTTTACATTTCCTCCCATCCCCACATTTTGAAAATAATTTATGTTCAATGTCACCAATAAACTTAGTATTTGGCAAAATAAACACCCCCCCATTGAGTTTCTTAACCTCCTTTGTTTCATGTAACATTGTTTAAGCCATTTGTCCTTGAAACTTTCTCTTCCCTAGGCTTTTGATACCCCACTATCTTACCTACCCTTCAGAATATTTAGGGTGTTTCTAATAACTTAATTTCATTTCCACTCCTTAAATGGGAGAGGGGGGAGATTCTGCAAAGTTTGTCCCTTTCTCCCTTTTCTACAAGCTCTCCCTGAATGATCACTTCAACTATCACCCTACAAATCATTCCCAAATCCCTCTCTGTGTCTAGTTTCCTTATTTCCAGTGATCTTTTGGTCACTTATACCTGTCAGTATATTGAACTTACTCTCTAAAATCCAACTATCATCTTCTCTACTTTTCTTATTTTCCTATTTCTATCAACAGTACTACCCTACTATTCATCATCCTAATCAAAACTCTGCAGTTATCTTTAATTCATTCTTCCTTGTTTCTTACACTCAAATTCAAGTCTTAATGATGATATACCTGTTGTTGGTAAATTATCGTATATCTGTCTCTCCATTCTTTCCCATTTTCTTCACCTTCAATGTTTAGTTCTTAATTTTTTATATTTGGACTCTTTACTTTGTGCCCTATCTAGGTTACCTACCAGTTTCATTCCCTTCCAAGATAACCAATACTACTATAAGATTATTATTTCTAAACTGTCAATTTTGATCATATCATTATTCTCCCTAATGGCTCCTCACTGACTATGAGTAAAGTACAAACTTCTAAGTATAATATTTACATTTTTAGGCTTACCTTCCTTCACTGATCTGCATGTACCTGCTTATTTTTAAAAAGATAAGTAATCTACTTTTTAAAAAAGATGCATGGATGGCTTAGTCGGTTAAGCGTCTGACTCTTGATGTTGGCTCATCACATTGGGCTCCGTGCTGACCCTGAAGAGTCTGTTTGGGATTCTTTCTCTCTCTCTTAACCCTCCCCAGCTTGCACTCTCTTTCTCTCTCTCAAAAATAAATAAATAAACTTCCAAAAAAAAGTAGATTACTCTCTGCGTATCATCACGTTATATATATGTATATTTATTCATGCTAATTCTTTTATCACTTTCTGTTCACCTCTTAAGGAGATAAAACCCTATATATCATTTAAAACACACTCAAATGCCAACTCTGTTAGGAATCTTCTCTGAATATTCTAAGCTCTATCATTACTATGGTCTTACCATGTAGTGCTAGAGCTTTTTAAAAATCTAATTATTTACGTACATGACTTTCCTTGCACAATACTCTAAATTCCTTGAGGGACAGGCTTAAGTTTATTCACTTTAATAACATGCTGGAGCAGCGAATACAATGCCATCTACACTCTAGTTGTTCAATATATATGTAATGCTTTACAGATGAGATAAAATGAAGTGGCTATAAAGTACATACTGTTTACACATAGTGAGACATACCTTTTGTATCACAACCCCAGTATAAGTGAAACATTACTCACTCTTATATGAAATTTACTTTGATATTTTCCATTGTATTCTCTCACTTGTTAAAATAGGGGTGCAATCCACTAAATTGATTTAGCAAGAAACCAAATTGTGAAAAGTCTTCATTAGGGAACATACAGTGTTCTGTAAATGTATGGTAAACCCATCATATTGTGATAGACTATAGTCTGCTGTTGCTAAATTTAGAGTTCTGTTAAATGTAGGCTCCAACCTTGCTTTTCTGTGTGTAACCTTATGCCAGTAGCAGGTGTAGCACTCTGTGAATTTTTTAATATAGCAATGATGACTAGAGTCACAGTAAGATAATTACATTTTTAGTTATAAATGCCATATTATTCCAAAATCATAAGTTTTTTGTCAACTAAACAAAAGTAGGACTGACTTAGACTGACTTAGCTATTCTTCCTTCTTGAAGCATGGCATCTCGAGAAATCTTATCAGACGCAGATGAAATGATGAGCTCATTACAACAGAGTACATATTGTGTGATTCTATTTACTATGAAGTTTAGGAACAGGCAAAAGCAATCCATGCTGATATAAGTAAGAACATTGGTTCCATTGTAAAGGTGGGAGTGGCCCAACTGAGGCAAAGTAGGGACACTGGAGCCCTTCACTGGTGATTACACATGAGACACTAACAGAAATTCATCAAGTTGTACACTTGAGATTTTTGTACTTTACAGGGTATTCATTATGCTTCAGCAAAAATATTTCTAAAAAAATAAAGTAGGAAAAGACAAACCAAAAAAAAAAAAAAAAAAGGAAACACAAGTTTAAAAAACCAACCATTTCTAACAGGCAGATTATAAAAATCTGACTCTGTTGTTTGTGACAAGATGGTTAAGGGGTAACCATAGCGGAATTTCCCCACCTTCACAGAATGTCACTATCCTCAACCACAGATCAATTGATACTTCAGATGAGACACTACGGTGTTTGGTTTTTTTAACAAAACAAAAATTTTGGGAATAATACTACAAAATAATGATATTTTTTATTTGTTTCTGATGAGCAACTTGACGAGCAGTGAATTTTATAGTATTTTTAAAACCCTAGTATGTGACTCATTAGTGAATTTTAAGTCCAGATATTAATGAAATAGAACTGAACATTAAATAAGAATGCAATAATGTAGAAAAAGTAAGTAATGCTTCAAGGCTTTTGTTTCAGTTATATATGTGAGTGTGGTGAAGTAAAAGGTATTTTTATTACAGATTCAAGTGGAAAAGAAAGCCAACATTTTATGGGGATATCTGCTACATGTTGACAAGCAGAACACAACAAAGGAAATCTTATAAACTGATATAATGACAATTGCACAACATTTTGATCTGAAGCCACAAACAGGAAATTACTAGCATGCAGAAGACCTTGCACAATTACCATCAGCACCTTGCTTTTGTCATCAAAGTATCACATACTGAATACACTCTTATCTGCCCTAAAATCATATTGGCTAGAAAGGAAGTAAATTACTAATGTGGAGTGCCAGTACTTCTTTGCAGTTGCTAAGCAAGCTTTGCACGCTCACTGAAAGTACTCTGAATTCCCTGCTTCTCTTCTATTGTAAGCCGCCTGACCACCTTTGCCTTTCCTCATCAGTAGTGGGGGCAGTAGCTCTGAGAACTGTTTGGCAGTAAGAAAACAATGCTTGGTTGTCAATATCAGGTAGGAAAATACATAACACCTGAAATGATCGAAGAAAAACAGTGCTCTTACAGCTTTAGCTTTCCTACCTTAAATGCTACCAAATCAGTTCTGATAAATCAGTGCCTCAACTCCAGGAGACTGGCTGATTTCCTGAAAGTTTCCAAACAACTAGATCCTGGGAACTCTCATTCTCAGTGTTAGGAACTCTGTTATTCAGTGTTATAACTCAGTGTTATTGCTGTTGTGACTGCAAAATGGTACTGCCACTTTGGAAGACAATTTGATGGTTTCTTATAAAATCAAACAATCTCTTACCATATGATCCAGCAATTGCACTCCTTGGTAATTACCCAAAGGAGCTGAAAACTTATGTTCACACAAAAACCTGCAAATGGATGTTTATAGTAGCTTTATTCACAATTGCCAAAACTTGGAAGCAACTAAGATATCCTTTCAAAAGGTAAATGGATAAGTAAACTACAGTACATTCAGATAATGGAATGTTAGTCAGCACTAAAAAGACATGCAAAGATATGGAGGAACCTTAAATGCATATTACTAAGTGAAAGAAGCCAATCTGAAAAGGCTACATACTGTATGATGCCAACTATATGACATTATAGAAAGGGCAAAACTATGAAGATAGTAAGATCAGTGATCGCAAAGGGTGAGGGTAGGGGCTGTGTGGAGAGGCGAACAGGCAGAGCACATTGGTAAAAATCAGAGCAGTAAAAATACTCTGTATGATACCATACTCTGTATGATACCATAATGATGGATACATGTCCAAATTCACATTTATACATTTGTCCAAACTCACACAGACTGTACAGGACCCAGAGTGAAACATAATGTAAACTGGAATTTAGGAGATTATGATGTTGGTTCACCAATTATAACAAATATACCACTCTGGTGGGGATGGTTTAATGGCAGAGGCTATGTATGAGTTGAGGCAGAAGGCATGTGGGAAATATCTGAACCTTCCCCTCAATTTTGCAGTAAACCTAAAACTGTCTAAAAAAAATGAACTCTTAAAAACAAAAAGACACCGTTTATTATAACGGCAAAAAAGTGAAAAGTAACTAGAAGTAAACCTGACAAAAGATTAATAAAGCTTGTATTGGAAAAAATAAATCAAATTATTATTTGCCATTCAAGAAGATATAAACAAATAAGTCAACACATGTTCACAGATAGGATTATTTAAATTTATAAAGATGCTGTTTCTTCCCCAAAATAACCTAGAAATTCAAGACAGTAAAGTTTTTGCTACAACTTGCTTGGAAAAGATAAGAGAAAAGATTAGCCAAAGTAATATTTAAAAAGAAGAACAAAGTGGGCAAATATGTTATCAGATATCAATACCTAAGAAGTAAAGTACACCAGCACTGAAGAATCCAAAAATGCCCATGCAAATATGGAATTCTTATAAATGACAGACCTGGACTGCAAATAACCCAGCCACTGAAATATGAATGTGTATTTTAAAAATTACTTTTATAGAAATAATTAAGCAAAATTGATATATCTATATTTTTACTTGTGTACCAATAAGTATAATTACTACTCAATTCAGAAGAAAATTTTAATATGTCAGAGTTTATGAACACAGTGACTTAAAATAAATACATTTTAATTATCCAAATTTTTTGCAATAAAATGATCGGATGATCAATGACAGACATTTAAGTCTAGTGTATTGAAATTATAATATATTCTTGAAATTAAAATTATAATATATAAGTAACATTCTAGGGTAATATGGAATAAAAATAAGAGTTAGCAGAGAAAAAGGAAAGATGGTAAATTTTTTTTTTTTTTTAATGTTTATTTTTGAGAAAGAGCAGGGGAGGGGCAGAGAAAGAGGGAGACACAGAATCTGAAACATGTTCCAGGCTCCCAGCTCTGAGCTCTGGGCTATCAGCACAGAGCCCCATGTTGGGCTTGTACTCACAAACTGTGAGATCGTGATCTGAGCTGAAGTCAGACGCTTATCTGACTGAGCCACCCAGGCACCCCGATACATTTCTGAGAATAAGAATTTTCGTATGGGGCATCTGGTGGCTCATTCGGTTAAGCGTCTGACTTCAGCTCCAGTCATGATCTTGCAGTTTGTGGGTTCAAGCCCTGAGTCATGCTCTGTGCTGACAGCACAGATCTTGAGCCTGCTTTGGATTCTGTGTTTCCCCCTCTCTCTGCCTCTCTCTCTCAAAATGCTAGAATTTTTTTTTAAATGCTTAGGTCCTGATCTCATGGTCCTATTTATTTAATGTTTAGGTCCTGATCTCATGGTCTTATTTATAAGCATTAAAAAACTTTTTCAAGAATTTATAGATGAATTTCTAAAATTTAATTTCCTTCCTTCCTTCCTTTAAAGTAGGCTCCATGCCCAACATGGGGCTTGAACTCATGACCATTGGGATCATGAGTCAGATACACTACCTACTGAGCCAGCCAGGCACCCCATAAATTTTCTTTTAAATAGATGATTATGTATTTAGATTCCATTAAATACATTTAAAAGGTGATATAACAGTTTTCTTTAAAAAAGAGAAAATTTATAGTTGGGGCACCTGGGTGGATGAGTCAGTTAAGCATTCAGCTCTTAAGCTCAGTTCAGGTCATGATCTCATGGTTTGTGAGACTGAGCCCTGCTTCGAGCTCTGTGGCAACGGTGCGGAGCCTGCTTGGGTTTCTCTCTCTCTGCTTCTCTCCTGCTCACAGGTTCTCTCTCTCTCTCTCAAAATAAATAACTAGACAGAAAGAGAGAGAGAAAATTTATAGTCATTGGAAACCAAACCAAACACCAACTAAAATTAAAAGTGGTGTAGCTTCATGGTTTGATTAAGTTGATTAAAAAAATTTTTTTACTGTTTATTTATTTTTGAGAGACAGAGATGGAGCATGAGTGGGGGAGGGGTGGGCAGAGTAAGAGAGAGACAAAGAATCTGAAGCAGGCTCCAGGCTCTGGGCTGTCAGCACAGAGCCCAATGTGGGGCTTGAACCCATGAACCGTTAGATCATGACCTGAGCAGAAGTGGGATGCTCAACTGAATGAGCCACCCAGGTGTCCCAGATTAAGTTGATTTTAAAGCAGGAAACAGTCTAGACATGAAGAGATTCTATATCCTCTTAGGATGTAATAAGGACTTTAAAATTATATATACCTAATAAGACAGCCTATGATACAGAAAGCAAAAATTGGCAGAACTAAGTTGGGGAAATTTTAAAATGCCTCTTGCTCAATAACTGATAATAAAAGAAGACAAGAAATAAGTAAGAAAACAGAAAATTTGAAAAAAAAGAAGAAAATAGAAAATTTGATTGAACCACATGATTTAATAACTTTGACCTAACTGATATACAGGGAGCATTATACTCACTTAAGTGCAAAATATATATACTTTTCAAAAGAAATTTTTTTTAATTTTTGAAATTTTATTTATTTTGAAGAGAGAGGCAGAGAAAGAGGGAGAGAATCCCAAGCAGGCCCTGCACTGTCAGTGCAGAGCCCTACATGGGGCTCAATCCCAAAAACCATGAGATCAGGACCTGAGCTGAAATCAAAGGTCAGATGCTTAACCGAATGAGCCATCCAGGCGCCCCTCAAAATAAATATTTTATAAAATTGACTATATGCTGGATATATGTCCAAAGGATTAATACCTTAGAGAATGAATTTCTAACTTCTGCTGTAAGGATTAATACCACAGAGAATATGTTTCTAACTTCAGTGAAGTACTCTAGAAGTCAGCAACTGGAAGGGAACTATAGCATTAGAAAATGTCTAAAATAGTTCAAAATAAGAAGCAACCACACTGGAAATATTATACTAAATGATCATTAAAATATGATCTATAGAAACTGGTGGGTGTGATGACTTTGTAAAAATTGTGTAGTGTATCTATGAGATAAAGAGCAGTACTGTTAAAATATATTAAAAATAAAATTCCAAGTTATTTTTTTTAACAAATTTTATTATCTTGATGAAATGAAAAATTTTCTATGAAGATGTCCATTAACAGAATTATTCCAGAAAAGGACAAAAGCTTGAATAAAATAACCTTAGAAGGCATTAAAAAATAGGAATGCTTTCTCTCCCAAAAATGACCCAGATTCATCTGGCCTATGAAACATTTTCGAACCTTAAAGGAACAGATAAAGTTTCTATTATTTAAACTGCTATAAATAAATTTAAAAAATTTTAAAAAGGAAGGCCTATATGACTCAGTTGGTTGAGTTTCCAACTCTTGATTTCAGTGCAGGTCATGATCCCAGGATTGTGGGATCAAGCCCCATGTTGGGCATGAAGCCTGCTAAATATTGTCTCTCTCTCCCCCTCAGGCCCTCTCCCTTCTTCCTCACTCATGCTCTCTCTCATTCTAAAATAAAATGAAATTCAAAAACTAAAAAAATAAACTGTTGTAGAAAAATAGAAATGGCATAAATCTTATTTATAAATTTTATAATTTTTAAATAATTTATAATTAAGTAGATATAAAATATAACTCTTATTTATTAAATAAAATAGTGCTAGCTTCTTTTTAAAAATTAAAACTGTAAAATGGCTCAAATATCATGAAAATTTGTTTCTTGCTCACTTTTATAGCTCCTGTTCCAATGGGATTTAGAAAAAAGTAAAATTTTGTGGAAGAAACAAAAATGTAGTTAATTTAAAATGCCTATTTAGAAAACCCAAGACAAATGAAAAATAACTAGAATAAGAGAGTTAAATAAAGTGGCATCACACAAAATAACCATTCCAAAATTGATATCTTGGGGCATTTGTTGTCTCAGTCATTGAAGCATGTGACTCATGATCTTGGGGTTGTGAGTCCAAGCCCTAAGATGGGTGTAGATGTACTTTAAAAATAAAATCCTTAAAAAAAACTACTATCTTTATTAATCATCAATTAGAAAATATAATGGTTACAAAAATCCCATTTCTAACAGCAACAAAAGCTAGAGCATATCTATTTACACATACAAGAAATATTTAAGACACACATGAAGCAAGACATAATTTTCTCTTTCCAAAATATCAACAAAGAATAGAGAAATAAACGACATTCAGCTCTCCTGAGCCACTCTCTAAATCCAATGCAATTCTAATTTTAAAACGTCCCAGTTCAATTTTGATTACCACAGCAAAAATGATTCCAAAGATCATCCAGAAGATTAAAACCAAGAGGTTAAAAAAGTATGTATTAAGGACTTAGCCTACTAGATAACAACGAACCTAGAAATATCTAGAAATATACAGCTAGAATAATGAAAATAATAATGTGTTGGCAGAAAGGAACAGATCAGTGGAACAGAGTGGTAGGTCTAGAAAAAGATTTGTGTATCTAGACAGAGATTTAGTCTAGGATAAAGTTTGTATTTCAAATTAGTGGCATGGGCATCTGAGCATCTCACTCTTGATTTCAGCTCAGGTCATGATCTCACAGTTCGCAGGATCAAGCCCCGCAATGGGCTCTGCACTAACAGCGTGGGGTCTGCTTGGGATTCTCTCTCTCCCTTTCTTTGTGCCCCTCTTCTGTGCACATGTGCTCTCTCTCTCTTAAAATAAACAAACATTAAAAAAGAAAACAAATTAGGGGCACCTGAGTGGCTTAGTTGGTTGAGTCTGACTTCGGCTCAGGTCATGATCTTGTGGTTCATGAGTTTGAGCCCCGCATTGGGCTCTGCACTGGGCTCTGTGCTGACAGCTCAGAGCCTGGAGCCTGCCTCACATTCTGTCTCCCTCTCTCTCTAACCCTCCCCTGCTCATACTCTGTCTCTCTCTGTCCCTCAAAAATAAATAAAAATTTAAAAAAATAGCAAAATTGGAGAAGGACGGTTATCAAATAAATGATGGTGGAAAATGGTCAAGTGGTTATCCATTTAGGGTCCTAACTCACACACAGACAAGAATAGATCTTGAGTGAATTAAATATATAAATTGGGAAGATCTTCCTGAATAACACAATAACACAAAAACTCCGTTAATAAAAGACTAAAAAATGTGACAATATAAATGTCAAAGTTCTGTAGAACAAGCAGCTTGTGAAGTTAATAGCCTTCACAATTCCACTTTATAGAAAGCACAAAAACAGGCAAAAATGTTACCCTGACTGGAGGCACATGGGGAAGAAGAGAAGAAACAGGAAAGGAGCATGGGGATGGGAGAGCATTAGGTTACTAGTAATGTATTTCCTTAATGTTGTGCTTCTTGATCTGGAGGCTGACACATGAAGATGGTTCAGACTGCAAAACTTCAGAGGGTATACGCTTATGAGTACTGTTCTGTGGCAAGTTTAGGAAGTACCATAAGGAAATAGTGAGAGAGGAGGGACGGGAGAGATCGAGATGAAATTTTACTTGTGATTTTACATTAATCTATATTTTATATGTTTATGAAGAAGCATATATTATTTGCATAATTTTTTAAAGTGAAAAATGAAAAAAGGCTACATATATGACATACAACATTCAAGACTTATGATCCAAGTACAATCAAGATAATTCTATAGTGTGCACTCTACCTGTGAATCGAGTATGTTGGAAATATCACATGCACCAACATTTACTTCATCCAGCTGCAAGGAAAACAAGTTTCTGGCAACCTGGACAAAATCTGAAATGGAACACATTTTAGTAGGAACACAACACTTAACCTCATCTAAATATATCTTTACCTTTTTCTTTTTTTAAAAAAAATTTTTTTAATGTTTTATTTATTTCTAGGAGAGAGAGAGAGACAGCGTGAGCAGGGGAGGGTCAGAGAGAGAGGGAGTCACAGACTGAAACAGGCTCCAGGCTCTGAGCTGGCAGTCAGCACAGAGCCTGACGCGGGGCTCGAACCCACGAACCGTGTGATCATGACCTAAGCGAAAGTCGGACGCTTAACCGACTAAGCCACCCAGGCGACCCTATCTTTACCTTTTTCTAAACGAAGTTGAAGCTATGCATTAAAACTAATGTTTCAAATTGAATTTACTTCAATGAATTACATTTAAGTGGTATTAATTGAAGTGACAAATATAAGCCCAAATAAAAAGTAAGTGAGGGAAAAACCAGTTTTTAACTTACTTGAGTTAACTTTGGTGAGGTTAATAAATCAGTTAAGGTAACAATAAAGCACACACATATCATAGGTACATCTATTTTCTCCAACTCTTTCATCATGAATAAGAACTTTCTCCGAAATATATGATGATATTGTGACTTAGAGTTTTTAGCTGGAACTGGAGATTTAACAAAAATAGTAATTGCAGGAGCTAATGTTTACGGAACAGCCTTCTTGTGCTAGGCACAGTGATTTGCTATTTCATCCTCCCAACGATTTTCTGAGATAGGCCTCCTATCCTCTTCATTCTGCTCACTGCAGCTAAGACAACTTAACTGCGAAACTTCCCAAAATCACGTGGCAGATAAATAGCAGAGCAGGATTCAAATGAAGATCTAACTCCATGTCTGCCTGACGCTGGCTAGCAAACTGTAAGCTTCTTCAGACATGGGTGTGCCCATTCATCCTCAAATTTTTAAATTTTAGCTATTACATTTTTAATTTCCAAGGATCCTTTTCATATTTTCCCATTGTTCCTAGTCTACAATATCCTCCTCTTTACGTCATGGATGACCTATCTTTGTTTACCCTTTCAAAGATGTTCACTGTGGTTTGTCTGAAGTTCTCTCCTGCTTTTGCACTATTCCTTGTTTTTCAGGGTTCCTGTTTTTCTCTTTGTCAGACAGTTTGAGGCTTTTATATTTTAGGTCAGAGAATTTCTCCAAGTGTCTGGTGACCCTTGTCTGAGTGCGTATTCAAGAAGAATCACCGCCAAAACACTCATTGGAAATTCTGTATGTATAACTTGCCTTGTGAACTGGCTGGTTTTTACCACAGAGCAATCAGATGGCCAACTGAAACCTTGGGGCAGCTCTTCCACATAGAATCCTATGATCTCTTGGCCATAAACATGGTTGCAAAGCTCACCAAGCAATCCGGGTATGTGTTATGAGTGATAACTCAACATACATTCCTCTAAATTCCCTGACTGCTGGCAGCTATAGGTTCAGAATCTCTCTGGTTTAATTTCTGAAGAAAATATACTTCTTTTCCTCAGCACGTATAAGGCAGTGCTAAGGCCTGGGCTGCTTGAGAGGTGGCAGGTGATAGCATAGATAAATACTCCTTACACGGATTTCTAACAATCCTATTTGAAATGGCCTGCCTATACCTACCCTTCAGAAGTACCTGATACTTTCAATTCCCAATTCTTTGAAGCAATAAATCAGCTTGTTCCTCACTTGGTTCCCTCATCTCTTCAGACACTTGGGCTTTGTTGTCTCTATTTACCAATTCATTTACTTTCCTCATCCATGTTCTGTCCTTATTTATTGTGGTTTTAGTTATACATGCAATTTTTCCTTCTGTTCTCTTCATTATTTGGGCTGACTTTCAAAAGGAGAGGAAAGCAAACACGTATTTTTTATCACTTTGAAACCAAAAAGTGAATTCTTTTTTAGCAATACAGATGCTTTAAAAATAATACATACAATATTGCATCTACTGTATAAGAAAAAAATTACTGAATGCTGTCAAGGATACAAAAAACTGTTAAATTCAGACATTACTAGGGGCAGAACAAATTCATATGTAAAATATCTCTTAAAAACAACTTATAAATGTGTATCAAAAGTCTAAACCACTTGTGGGAATTTATCCTAAGTAGGAAAAAACCTCTGATGTTAAATATAGAATTACCTGTAATATCAGCTACTGAGAGACTATTAAAATCCCAGAAATGGAAAGGCTTAATATTATAGTACATCAACTAAGTATGTCAACTTTATGCTAACTTGCATAAGAATAATTATACAGCATCATAAAAATATTTATTGTCATATTAGCTGGAAGAAAGTATGGGAATTCATAGTGGTAGAGTTAGGACTTCTATATTTCACATTGTTTCTTTTATTATTACTAAAGCAATGTTTATACAATAAATAAAAAACAAAAAAGGTATGATAGGATGATGATTATTTTAGAGCTGGAAGATTCTAGGAAAGTCCCCTTTCTGCTGACCCAGCCAGGCCAGTATTTGTAACCGACATTTTAGGATACTGATTAAGGAACCTGAAATAGATCTGGTCTTATTTTTCTCCTTTTCCTTCTAAAGAAGCATGCGTTCCTTATAAAAACAGGTTACCATAACTCTCCCACCAAGTTTCTGTGATGACACAACATGGTAAACCTAATATTACCTCCAAAAGACACCGTCCCCTTTGGGTCTACTTGCACTTGCTGTCTCAGAGCTTGGCGTTGTTCTTTTGTGGGCTGAATACCAAGATAATCTAGAGCCTGGAAGGAAAAGGACTCAAGTGAAGCAACTTTTCAAATCTCCAAAGGATAAAACTTTTCATTACAACTTTATTTTACAACCCAGTGGGAAAAAAAAAATCAATATCAGGAACATTGACCAGAATTACATGCCCAGAGAAAGTCTGTTGACTATTTATGGATTAATTTTCTATAAAATATTAGCTTCCTCATTCCACCACAACCTGAGTTTTTTGTGGGGCTTTTATTTATTTATTTATTTTTTTGCAAGACTAGCACTTTGGCTGATGCCAAATTTATAAGCATAGGCCTACAACCAAAACTCAATTTCTTAGTTTAAAATATGTGGTATGGTACAGAAGAAAAATAGCAGGGAAATTCTATTAAATCAGATTAAACATTAATTTCTAAAAGTAGTACTATAAAACATGGATATTTTGTTAATATCCTTGAGACCAAAATTAAGGTTGATAGGAATTGGATTAAATACAAATTATTCTAATTTTGGCTTATTTATGGACAGGCTTACACAAATAGTAAAGTAGAAAGCTTTCTCTGGAACCTACCTCTCTCTGCATTTTCTTTTCTTTTCTCTTTTCTCTACCTTCTTTTAGTACCCATAGCAGATTAAAAATTCATAGACTGCTCGTTATATTCCAATATTCATTCTTGTCTTGTTCTTTAACCACAAGTTTTAGCTAGTAACACTTCAATCCTGCTAAAAGATATTTCCCTGCCCACTTTAGGGTTTGATGAAGGCATGGGACTATGTACTGGCCAAGGATATACAAGGTGAAGTATTGTGGGATACTTCTGGAAAGGCTTTCAAAAGTAGATGAAGGCTGTTCATGTCTTTTTCCCTTCCTTCTTTGGACTTAATTATAAGAGAAAAAAGATGAAAGGAAGGAAGGGAGGGAGGGAGCATGGAAAGAATGCTGGAACGCAAGTAATCATCTTGGTTCATAAGCCACTTCAATAAAGATGGTGGAGCAGAAAGACAGTTGGAGCATGGGTCTCTGACACTGTAGAACTTCCATCCCAGCCCTGGATCACCTTCTTTAAGGCTTCTTTTTGGTGTGAAAGAAATAAATTTCTAAATGATATCATTGTTATTTTAGGTTCTCCAGTTATATATAGCAAAACCTACTCTTAACTAATGCATAGATCCTGACTGGATGCCCTTATTGGATTCAGGCAAGAATGTATTTTGTGTCAATCGTATTAAGACAAAAAAGTAGGAAAAGGTTAATATTCCTAATTATTCCTTATAAATTTCTCCATGCTTCGAAATCTAATTAGCCATTCATCAGTTTATTTACCAAATATTTATTCAATGCTTACTATAATTGTCAGGCACTACACTAGGCAAAGGGGCACACGAAGAAGATATAGTTGCTACCCTAAAAGAGCTATGGTTTCTAGGGTGAGAATAACATGTGAATAGATGCAATTAGTACAATATGAAATTTAATAGGAGTGTGTACAGGATATACTATGGCAAAAATAAACTGGTTAATGTATAGGTGGGTGGGCACAGTGAGAGGAGATAGGAGAAAGGAAGAATATTGGGGAAAATTCATTAAAAAGTGATTTTAGAGCTTAGCTAAGCATCCTCTGCCTCCTCTGTGCGCACAGTCATTAAGTATTTGCCTTGCATAACATGGGATACTGGTTCTTAACATTTTTAAAAACTTTTTAAATGTTTATTCATTTTTGAGAGATAGAAAGCAAGTGGAGGAGGGGCAGAGAGAGAGGCAGACACAGAATCTGAAGCAGGCTCCAGGCTCTGAGCTGTCAGCACAGAGCCCAACCAGAACCCAACCCTGGGGTCCTCAAACCCAGGAACCATGAGATCATGACCTGAGTCGAAGTAGACACTCAACCGACTGAGCTACCTAGTACCTAGGCACCCTTGGCTCTTAACTTTTGATGTTCTTTTCCTTCAATTATAAAAATATTCCAAACACACACACACACACACACACACACACACCACAAAGACTATCCATGTATTCAAATACTCATTGATTTTTATGTATATATTTTAAGACATAAAAACTATAGACTTGGTTGAAAGCTGTCTCCATTGTTCCTCAGCAGGAACCACTATCCTAAGGTTGGTGTATCCTTCCTTTGCATGATTTGATACCATTATTATATGTATTCTCTAATGTTATGTATTCTTCTGCACTTAAAATTTTACATCAGTAGTATAATACAAATGGATAAACTTACAAATTATTTTTATTTTTTACTTTAATGTTATGAATTCATAATTGCTTGATATTGTTATCTGTGAAAATAGTTCACTTAACTTTAAATGGTACCCCACTGTATGAATATAAATTATACATTCTCTGATTGATGGGCTTTTATCATTACTCCTATTTATCTTTTATTACAAAACGTTATACATATCTCCTTGTATGGATGTGTGAAAATTTCTCTGCAGTATATCCCTAGAAGAGGAAATGCTAATTCATATATATATATATAGTGTGTGTGTGTGTGTGTATAGACAACTTTACTAGATATTGTAAAATTACTCTCAAACTGGTTGTAGCAATTTACACACATCACTGGTACATAAGCCCTTTTATTTTTCCACAATCTTAAGAGCATTTGCTGTCTTCATGCTTTAAATTTTGTCAGTATGTTGAATATGAAATAGTACGTGATTTGTTAAAATCCCTTAATTACAAGTGAGATTAAACTTCTTTTACAGGTTTATCAGCAATGTTTTTAACTCACAAATTACTTAGCAATATGTTTTAAATTTTCATACACAGTTTAAAGAAATATTTTTTGCTAATGATTCCTAATTTGGTGGCACTCTCTCAAACATGAAAACAAAGAAAGTCTCCAGACATTGCCAAATGTCCCCTGAGACAAAAAAACCTGTATCCTTACCCTTGAGAACTACTGCTCCAGAAACAAACACTATTCATAGTTTGATGTATAATTTTCTAAAATTTGTAATGAATATATACCTATATATTAAATATGTGTAAATTATGCATTTATTCTGTACATTTTACAACTCTTACATGAATTTCAAAACTGCTGTGATAGTGCATTAGCACTTAAGTATATATACACTTAAAATTTTGAACATAGCAAAACACTGTAAACTTCTTTTAACCTGAATTTCTTTTAACCTTTTGAAATTCTCCCCAGAGGTAATACTTGTCATACATTCGTTTTAATATTCCCAAGTATTTTATTATATAATATTTGATCTATATTAAAAACAAATTATGTAACAGATATATCTATCTTAAAGCAGGAAAATAACTTAAAAATTCCATGAATCCAGGGTGCCTGGGTGGCTCAGTTGGTTAAGCGTCCGACTTCAGCTCAGGTCATGATCTCGCAGTTTGTGGGTTCAAGACCTGCATCAGGCTCTGTGTTGACAGCTAGCTCAGAGCCTGGAGCCTGTTTCAGATTCTGTGTTTCCCTCTCTCTGCCCCTCCCCACTCATGCTCTGTCTCTCTCTGAATCAAAAATAAATTAAAAAAAAACATTAAAAAACATCCATGAATCCATTTAAGAATCACAAAACTGCCAGTACTGCTGAATTCAGGCCATATTTCCCTGTCCTACTCCACTAGAGGTAACCACTACTAACCAACTGTGAGATTTTCATTCCCATATGATTTATTTTAAGATGGTTGGTCACTTACATACCTGTCCCTAATGTGTTATTTTGGTTTGCTATTTTTTAGCTTCATGAAAAGGTGGTCAGAATTCTGAAACTTGCTTTTTTCACCCTCCAGTATGGTTTTATCATTCATCCATATTGTTATGTCCTATTGTAACATCAGTATATTCATTTTCACTGATAAATATCTGATTAGAGGAATATATCACAATTTATTCATCCCCCACTCTTTACATTGGGGTTTTCTGTTTACCAGCAATGCAACAATGAACATTCTTGTACACGTCTACTTCTAGCCATGGATAAAACTTTCTCTAGGGTTTTATTCCTTCCTTCGTAGTAGTTTTGGTGGTTCTTTTTTTATGATTGATGGTAAGATTTTTTTGGGGTGCCTGGGTGGCTCAATCGGTTAAGCGTCCGACTTCAGCTCAGGTCATGATCTCACTGTTTGTGGCTTCAAGCCCTGCATCGGGCTCTGTGCTAACAGCTCAGAGCCTGAAGCCTGCTTCAGATGCTGTGTCTCCCTCTCTCTCTGACCCTCCCCTGCTCCTTCTCTCTCTCTCTCTCTCAGAAATAAATAAAACATTAAAATTTTTTTTAAAAAAAATATCTTAGGGGCACGTGGGTGGCTCAGTTGGTTAATCATCCAAGTTCAACTCAGGTCACGATCTCACAGTTCCTGAGTTTGAGCACCGCATCGGGCTCTGTTCTGACAGCTCTGAGCCTGCAGTCTACTTTGGATTCTATGTCTCCTTTCTCTGCCCCTCCCCTGCTTCTGCTCTGTTTCTCTCTCTCTCTCTCTCTCAGAAATAAACATTAAAACGTTTTTTTAAATAAAAATATTTTAGATAGCAGTATTTTAAAATATGTTATATGTACTACAAATATTTTCTCCTCATTTTTGGCCTAACTTTTTTTTATTCTCTTCTCTTTATAGTTGCCAGGCATGTTTGTATACCGTTATTTCATACTTTTATAAATATATGTATTTGTAAAATATTTTAAGTTCTGCTTTTTGTATAAATGGTACCATACTGTACAAGTCAATATGTAACTTTTTGTTTTAATAACAAAATTTCTTGAGATGTAATTCACATACCATAAATTTCATCATTTTAGGGTATAGTTGCGTGGCTTTTAGTACATTGACAAGTTGGGCATCAATCAACAGAAACTCTAGAAAATATTCATCACCCTAAAAGGAAACCCTATACCCACTAGCAGTCACTTGTTATTTCCCTGTCCCCCTAGCTCTAGGCAACCACTAATTTATATTCTGTTTCTACAGATTTGCCAATTCTGGGCAATTCATATTAATAGAATCCTACCATTGTGGCTTTTTGTGTCTGCCTCTTTCACTTAGCTTAATGTTTCAAGGTTTCTTCATGTTGAAGCATGCATTAGAAATTCATTCCTTTTGTAGCCCAATAATAGTCCATTATAGGTATGTACTATATTTTGCTTATCCTTTTTAAGTTAAAAAAAGGTAAATCAAGAGTAAAAGTTAGAAACAAGATATTAGTATAAAAGTAACAGGTAGATAATAACAAATTAGAAACTCAACAGGAAATAGCAGATGACTGCAAAGATACAGTGAACTGAAGAAACAATGTCTCACTAAAGCTAATACTAAGCAATAATGAGAATATAAGTTTATAAGAGGCTTATCAGAGTTAAAGTATCATAAGCACCCGGTATTTTCAAAAAAATGGTGAAGATTTTATGAACTTTAGATTGCTTAACTTTAAGTTCAAGATGCATGTTGAGTCTGTAAGGTAATCACTAAAAGAATAGCAAAAGAAGGCATAATTTCTTTTTTTAAATTTTTTAAATGTTTATTTTTGAGAGAGAGAGAGAGTGAGAGAGAGAGAGCAAGGGAGAGGCAGAGAGGGAGGAAGACATAGAAATTGAAGCAGGCTCCAGGTTCTGAGCTGTCAGCACAGAGACTGATGTGGGGCTCGAACCCACAAACCATGAAATCATGACCTGAGCTTAAGTCAGGCTTAACTGACTGAGCCTCCCAGTGGGAGGTGAATAAGTTAGGGGAGAAAAAATAAAATGCAAAAACAACCAAACAAATATTCAAACATAATCAAACCAAAGAATACAATATAGGGATAAGGGAAAGAAATGATAGAAGAACAAAAATATTATTTTAATAAAATGGTAGAAATAAATAAAAATATATTATAAATTATACAAACTGTTAAGTATGTGGAGCCATGGGAATGGCTGCCTAAGACTGGTGGGAATGCTACTATAGAAAATAATTCAGCAATTCAACAATTATTTTCTGAGCAGTTATTATGAGTCACACGTTTTTCTAGGGACCAGAGAAACAGAAGTGCAAATTTTGGCAACACCTCAAGTACAATTGAAGGTAAACAAACACTTTGATCTCATAATGTTTTAGTAAATCAACTTTTAAAAAGCATATAAATGGTAAGCTTGAAATTTAGAACAGAGTTATCTCTTGGGGAGAGGGAGAGGTGTATATGATCAAGAAGAAACACACAGGCAATGTCAAAAATTCTCATTCTTAGCTGGGTGTTGGGTACAGGTATGTTTGTTTTAGTATTCTTTAAACTGTACATGTACAATATAATCATTCTGTGTAGGTCTGATATTTTCATATAAAGGAATAAGAACAACTTTACAAAAGTAATGCAAAGAAAACAACTGTAAGCAATATATGATAATTATTGGGGTGCCTGGGGGGCTCGATTGAGTGTCCAACTCTTGATGTCAGCTCAGGTCATGATCACAGGGTCATGGGATTGAGCCTCATGGGGCTGGCTTAAGATTGTCTCTGTCTCCCTCTGTCACTCTGCCACTCTCCCGTACTTGCATTCTCTCTCTTTCTCTCTCTCCAAAAATAAACAAATAATAAATAAATAAATAAAATGATTATTTTTATACTAAACAATAATAAAAATTACAAAATGCAATCAGCTATAATGAAAACTGACCTAGAGCTAAACTTTAGAAATTTACTCTAGATGAATACAGCATGTCAGTAAGGTAAGCTCATAAATTTAAACAGGAAACAATCTATTTTTGGTCAAAAAATAGCTTCCAAAATTTCTTGAATAACAACCTTAACCTTTGGCAAAAGTGCAAATTTACTAATTGGGCAAATAAATATCCTTAACTCTTTCTAATATCTGAATGATGAATTTAAAAAAATGTCACTTCTTTACAATCTTCATTACACACTTCCCAACCTAATACAAAGAACATCTCATTAACTGTAATCAGACACCAGGTATGCCGTTGCTCACTACAGCTTTCTTCAAATGTTACAGAAATGGCAAGAGGTAAAGTAAATATCAGCGAAATGGCATCTGTATCCCAAAGCATCTTTCTCAGGTACAAAAATACAGATAGCATACAAGTACAGTAATCCTTTGTCTTCAAGCCAACTAATAAATTGTATACCTATTTGCTGGGTTTACCATGTCTACTTACAGGTTTATTATTAGGATTCAATGAGACCCATAGTATTCATAAAAATACTTTAAAAAATATGGCACTGCAAATAACTATGGTGAACTTATTTTAAAATATCTGCAAAATTAAATCATCCTCAGACAAAAAGGCCATTTTTCAAACGAGGAATTAAGAGATACGTGTTCAGTATTAGAAATCACTTTCCAGAATATCCTGATACAAAACTGTCTAAGTAGACTAGTAAAACATAGACGATTTCATGAAGACATTGCCATATATGTATATGTCTTGACAATGCCATTTCCTTGTGAAATTTTATTATAACAATTTCCTAGATGGTATATGTAATATACTTATAGAAGATAAAGGAAACAGATAATTTTATTTCATTTTAAATATTTGATCACGTTGGCCTTATCTGTTACTCAATCTGTCTATAAAGTAGCAACTGAAAGAAGGATCTATTTCTAATGGAATGATACAGATATTATTACAATATAATGTAACTAAACAAAAGGAAGAGTAGCTTAGCAAATATCTGGGTAGATAGGAGCTAATGTGGACTTTGGAAAAAAATTCTTAATAAGTAAGATACGGTTTCAAACTCTGAAAACAAAAAATGCTCTACTAAATAAAGTCATTAGGCCAAGAAAGAATTCTTGAATATGTCTTTGGTGCAAAAAGGTGATTTTATTAAAGCATGGGGACAGGACCTGTGGGCAGGAAGAGCTGCACTGGGGTTGTAACAAGTAACTGATTATCTACCCTCAGGTTGGGAGGGTTAGGGACAGTCTAAGTCACTAAGGAATTTTGGAAGCAAGGTTTCCAGGACCTTGAGGGGTTAGTTGTTGTTTGGAAAATGCTATTTATTACTGTTCAGTAAAACCTCAGTCATGAGACCCTTCAGACGTGTATCAGGGGGCCATATGCTGGGAGTACGATTGCCAGCATATACCTTGCGGGAGTGGAAATAAAGGAAGTTTCCAAAGGAATTTTTATATGTTAAAGTAGACTTACAGGATCCTGGGGGTTCAGGATTAATGTTAAACCAAGATTCCCTTTTGCCCCTAGCAAAGTGCCATCATTGAGGCAGCTGAGCTCCTAGAGGGACGTCACTCTGCCTGGCTCAAGGACTTGTCAATGGGCTGTAGGCAGTAAGGGAATTTAATTCTTCATTTGCCCTTGTTTTCTACAGGACCAGGGCAGGCACTTAAACCCCCTTACATCTTGATCAGGGTGATATTAGGGCTCCAGGAAACAGAGTCTATAGGTTTCTGGAGATTAGGTGTAGATGATTGCCTTTTTCTTGCAGTTTACTAAGTTATCCATAAACTGAAGGAGACTCCTGTCCTGTCATATATGACTGTGATCACTATCAGTCAACAAAAACAAAAACAAAAAATTTGCTTTCTTTCCTTTCCCCAATTCTTGGGCAGCCAGAAGTGTTGGAGGAATATCTCACATATTCCATCTGGGGGTGGGGTGGGGATGCCGTTAGCTTGTACTTTGCCCTCAGCTTGCCCCACACTCCCTCATCACTAAGAAAGCTTAAATCACATAAAAGAACAAAGGCTGCCAGGCAGTCATTAGCTGGATAACTTTCTCCTTATGCAGAGAAATGGTTGGTATTAAATACTAGATGTTCAGAAATGCATATTAAAGCAACATCAACCTAAAAACAATAACTGCTTATTTTTTAGTTATTTATAGATTTTTTAAACCTCAAATATTCCAGCCACCAATAAAAAGAAAGTCCACATTAGCAAAAGAGAGTCAGGAGTTTGAAAATCTAAAGGAGTTATCTTAACTACCTAATAATTGGAAAGTTTTAATGAACACAAGTGTTTAAACAGTGGTTGGTGTACTAGATATTTCTGTGAAGAAACTTTATCTTGCTGTCAAAATAGAATACACATAAGATTATACAGCACTACAATGTGACATTAAGTGCTGTAGATGTGCAAAATAAGGGAGTATTTGCTCAAACTATAACAGACACAGGGATTGGAACTGAATTAGGATTTGAACAATGGGTAAGATTTAAATAGATTATGGAACGGACATTGGTGTAGGACCAGGGAAAAGTGTGAATATGGAAATAAGCACAATGTATATTTATTGTAGCTACGCATTTTCAACTCCTCCTAAAATGTAAGAAATCTTTATCCACAAAAACTGACAGGAAAGCAGAGGCTGTGGACCATCAGCACCATATCCACTTATATACATATATATATATATATATATATAAAAGACACAGCTCATTTTTGCTGTGAGCTTTCAGGTAACCTGATAGGAAGAGCTCTAAAATGCTTTTCTACTTTTAATTCTTCCTTTTTAATCACCTTAGGTTTCTTTTACATACAGAAGCTCTCAATACTTTATTCTCCCCAGGACTATTTTTTTGGTGCCTCTAAGTACATTACTGTCATCTTCTTTGTATTTAGTGAGCATCTGACTGTTTTGTTTTTTAGGCTTTAGTTTCCCTTTGCTTTTTAAAAAGTTGAAGAATTATTTCCTTGCTCTTACTGCCTTTATATACACTTTGTCATAATTTATTCCATGTTCCCTTTAATTCTACATTGTAAAACATCACATTTGTCTTATTCCTGCACAGGAGGAAACAGATTAATTTGGTGTCAATTTAGTTACAAAAGGTTTTATTTCTATTTTGTACTTGTGGGTTGGCTGCTCAACCCAAACATAAATAATTAAAACCCAAACTGCCATTCATTTAATTGCAAATAAGTTAACTCTTCAAGAAAGTAATGGCTTTAGTTCTTTATCCTCTCAAAGAATGAGAACACTTTCTTACTGTTGTTTTATGGAAGAAAAATGGAAATTTAAAGTATTTACCATTTCCAGTTTCTCTGCCTTAAGGCGAACAGAGGGGTTTAGGGAAATCTTCTTTCCTTGTGGCCCATAATTATCAGTCCAGGCAGGGGCAATATCTAAGAGACAACAGGGTGCACGTTAATTGGAAATTTAATTGGAATAGAACTTTTCATTTGACAGAATGTGTTCTGGGTTCCCGCTGTTCAAAAATAATTCTGGCTAATCAGTTGGCAGCTTCCACTTTTGTTTTCATGATTTTTTTTCTTTAAATCTAAAATGTATCATATAAATCAGCTTCACTTAGGCACTAAATGATATAATATAAAAAGAATGGCCAATTACGCATTAAGTCCCATGGGAATATTAATTTAAAAGACAAACATATATCCTACCACTCCCTCATCATCACAATGCCTTACTCCTTGTTAAGTGAAGTCTTTTTTCTTCCAAAATAAGTAAAATCATATTAGGAATTCAAGAAGATCAAGATATTTCTTTGACTGGCAAAAGCGGCTTTGTTATGTCAGTTTTGAAGGTACTATGCAAAAACTCATAAATGCAAATTGTTTCAAGTTTGCGTCTAAAGTATGATAGACTCAGAACTCCTGGAACCAAAAATCCTATTTCTTATTTTACAGAAGGGTTATATTTCAAGGAGCATAGATGGACTTTCAAGAGTTGAGTTTTATACACCTCTCACTCATCCTAACACCTTCTCAATCTACACGATTATTTAGATACGCCTTTGTCCTTGCTGCATGCATAAGAGACCACACACTACAAAGGACTAGACCTTGAAAACTTATTCATTTTTTAAAAAATTTTTGGGGGGGGTGCCTGTGTGGCTCAGTTGGTTAAGCGTCTGACTTCGGCTCGGGTCATGATCTCATGGTTTGTGGGTTCAAGCCCCACGTCGGGCTCTGTGCTGACAGCCAGCTCAGAGCCTAGAGCCTGTTTCAGATTCTGTATGTCTCTCTCTGAACCTCCCCTGCTCACGCTGCCTCTCTCTCTCTCTCTCAGAAATAAATTTAAGAAACATTAAAATTTTTAATTTTAATTAAAAAAACATTTTTGTAAAAGTTTATTTTATGAGAGAGAGAGTGTGCGCACAGGAGCATGCGGGGGAGGGGCAGAGAGAAAGGGAGAGAGAGAATCCCAAGAGGCTTTGCACTGTCAGTGCAGAGCCCGATGTGGGGCTAGAATTCACGAACCATGAGATCATGACCTGAGCCAAAATCAAAAGAGTCGGACAGTTAACCGACTGAGCCACCCAGGCTCCCCCCAAAATTATTTCTTTTAATGTGCCAAAGTTTGCGAAACAAATTCCTGTAATTCATGTCAATCCTTATATCTAAATTGTCACTATTCTAAGTACACTTCTAAATGGTATTTTACTAGTTCTACATAGAAACAAGAGGAAGAGAAAAAACTTTTTGAAATGTCACATCTTTATGCAGTGTTTTAATTTTTTTAAATTTCTCAGAGCATCTGTCTCTAAGTACAAAATGATTTGCATTCTCTTTCTTAAGAACATAAGAAGCGCATATGAAAATAAATAGTCTTCCTCTAAACCTTTAACACATCCTTAACATTCTATGTAAAATCTTGAATATAGCTTATAGGTGTCAAGATCATAAAAAAATGGTTACTGACTTTTAGTTTCAAATGGAATCAAACCTTGAGCAAGAGTGATTTTAGTATAATAGACTTCTGTTATACAATTCTGATAAAAGTTTTGTTAACATGATACTTAATTGTTAGCTATGAGACAAAAAATAGTGTGTATCTATATATCTATATCTATATTATTTTCTCTTAAGAGAAACTCTGTGCCAAACCTATAGTGTGGCACAAAAGATCGGTGTAGGGTGGTGGAGAAGGCCCAATAGCAGATAAGTCAAACTTTTATTTTTCATTTTTAAGGTATGGATTTGTGAGGCTTGACAATGACCTTCAGCTTGGTGCCTGACCTGCAATTAAAGCACATGAATACTAGGTGGACCCAAACTAACTTAATTATGATTTCAGACCAATAATCTTAATCCTGGGAGTGAATTACTCAGTTCAAGGGTAAATGTGTGGAAAGGGGGGGGGGGGGGGGGGGGGGGGGGGNGGGGGGGGGGAGAGGGAGAGAGAGCACACAAAGCATTCAACACACTAAGGCCCTCATTCTCACCTACATTTTCCTACATGTAAGGATAAAAATTTGCTATGTGTAACAGTGGAAATAACAGAAGATTAAATCTTATTTATGCTTACTTTTAGCTAGGCAGTGCATTAAATACTTCATATAGATAAGCTCATTAAGCTTTACTATAACCATAATGACATATATGTTGTTATTCCCATTGAAAAGATGAAGAGATCAAGGCCCAAAAAGGTAGAGAAACTAGCCTATGATCACACAGCTAGTAGGTGACCATGTCAGGTTTCTAATCTCTTGTGACTTCTGGAGCCATTCTTCTTCTTTTTTTTTTTTTTAATTTGTCTGTTTACTTATTTATTTATTTATTTAGAAAGAGTGTGAGTGAGAGAGAGGGCAAGCATGAATGGGGGAGGGGCAGAGAGCGAGAGAGGAAGAGAGAATCCCAAGCAGGGTCCATGCTGTGAGTGCAGCTCGATCCCATGAACTGTGAGATCATGACCTGAGTGGAAATCAAGAGTCAGCCACTCAACCGGCTGAGCCACCCAGGCTCCCCAAAGTCACTATTTTTTAATGTTGTCAGTATCTTTTATCAGGTTTTCTTGGCTATAAAGTAGAACAAATGAATCCACCTTACAGGAATTGTAAAGGTAAAATAAAAAATCATAGAAAACTACTATGAGCACTACAGAATATTGTTAATATTAACAAAGAAATATATTTAAACAGGAGATTTAATGTAAAATTACACTAACCCACCCATTTAACAATATGCAATCATGGCTTAACAAAATCTCACTTTCTTTCAGACAACCTTCCCCTAAAACTATACCTCTGAGTCAAAACCTTAGGAGGATTTGTGCATAAATCTGGAATGCTTTGGTAATTCAGAATAGCTTGACCTGAAAAGCCTCATAGACAGACAGCTTTTCCCATTTGCCAGTGACATCTCTCAATTCCGGCCTCAAGCTCTTGATTTGCTCCTCTCTAGGGAAGTGAGGATTTTCAAAGGATGGCTTATTATTCTCTTGGATCTTCTCTTTTATTCCTCTTTTTAGAAGACAGAGAATGTTTAAGAGGGCAGGATCAAAACCATTTGGTTTGTACCATGAACCCTCCATGGTTATTTTTCCCTATCACTATTTTGTTTCAGTTATAAAACCTTAGTGTGGGAGGATTATGGTTTGTGTTACAGTAAAGTTAAAGTAATGATATTTCTTCATGCAATAATTCTTTACTAATTTTTTTAGGAATGTCTTTGGTATGCTTTCAGCCCACTTATAAGATCATGTGTTCATTACCTTATGGCAATAGTAAATGGCTGTGGGTTCTGAAATAAATTTATATAATAGAATAGTTGTTAAAAACATATTCGACTATTATGTAGATTTTTAAAATTCTAACCAGTTTTACACTCTGGAATAATTTTGAGATGGGAACAGAGGTAGATTTGCCTCAATTAAGTTTAATTTTTGTTGAGGTTAATGTTAAAACTTGTTTACATGTTTTGAATACATACCAGCTGGCCAAAGGAATATAGATGTGACAGTTAAAGGTCTAATTTGGGAACAATCTATAATTAAGTGCTTATAACAGACAAATCACAACACAGATAAGTTACCCAGAGATAATTTAGGGTTGATTTTGTTTTCTTTCCCCCCACAGAAACATCTGGCCTTCGACACTTATGTGAAAGTAAAAATCTAGGACTAACTCAATGCTAATTCTACCCTAGAAAAATGTTGTTTTAATTGCATTTTAATATTTACTTCTCATACAGCTTATGCATTCAAATGTATTTTTCATTAAATCATTTTTCTACTACAAAATATGGTATTGTTTATTTTAGTTACTGATGTAAATTAATTTTATTCATCGCTCTGGGATCCCTTTGCTCTAATCAGATTGACTTCCTAGGGTCATCTGACATCTATCTAGCTCCTCCTTAGCTCTTTATATTGTCCATGGTACTTCCTTCACATAGGATAATCTCCTTTAGCCATCAATTGATGTTTACTATTCTTTCTTTAATGTTTATTTATTTTTGAGAGAGAGAGAGAGAGAGCACATGAGCAGGGGAGGGACAGAACAAGAGAGGGAGTCACAGAATCTGAAGCAGGCTCCAGGCTCTGAGCTGTCAGCACAGAGCCCGACATGGGGCTCAAACTCACAAACCATGAGACCATGACCTGAGCTGAAGTCAGATACCCAACCAATTGAGCCACACAGGCGACCCAATATTTATTATTCTTTCAAGACTGGATGATGTCTGACTTTTGCTAAGAAATTTCTGCATATGTCGTGACAAATCCTTTATTATAGTTTTTTGGGCGAGGGGAGGATGCAGAATTGAATTAAAGGATGGGAGCTTTTGCTTCTGCTCTAAAAACATGCCCTGGAATATTATCTGAGCTACACCCTAGTCTGTGAGTTCTGTAATATTAATAATAGCAAAACTTACTGAGCATACACTATGTACCAACTACAGCGCTAAATGCTTGATGTGCATGATTTCACACATGAGTATTAACTCATAAAGACCCAGGAGGAAACTATTTCAAAGTTACACAGCTGATAATTTAGGAACAAAGATATCAACCTCTACATTTGCACATTTGCATTCAGGGCCTGTGCCTTCCCTACACCACACTCAGGCCACTTCTTTCCTCAGTCCATTTTCTTCATGTCTTTACACTGTTTGTGACAAGACAGTATATTCTTCTGAGCATGAAGACCACTCACATCCTGCTCTAGTTAACAAAGAATACTGCAAATAGTAGTTATTCAATAAAATAGGCACATACGTATATCTGTTCTAATCTGAATAATGAAGGTTTTTTTTTAACTCTGTGTTTTATTTCACCATAGACTATTAAATAGCTCATGGAAAATATCCTAATTCCTTCATAATTCCTACTGAACTATGTTTTCTACATACATGACATAAATGTTTCCTGAATTAATAAAAAACTAAGAGAAGCATCAAGTAGTTCAATTACTTTGTTTCTTTTAAATGTTTATTTTATTTTTGAGAGAGAGAGAGACATAGCATGAGCAGGGGAGGGTAAGAGAGAGAGGGAGACACAGAATCTGAAGCAGGCTCCAGGCTCTGAGCTGTCAGCACAGAGACAGACGCGGGGCTTGAATTCACTAGCCATGAGATCATGACCTAAGCCCAAGCTGAGCGCTTAAGCCAACTGAGCCACCAAGGTGCCTCTCAATTACTTTCAAAATTAAGAACACGTTATGTAAATGTATCCTCACCATCGTTTGTGTTTGACATTTATCTTTTTTTTCTCATATGAGAAGAAAACAATACATCCAGAGAATGGAAATTAATTATGTTAAGGGGATAATACTAATAAGGTTTATAAGAGTCCACAAATTCCACTCAGTAAAAGGGCATATAATTTATGGCTAAAGACTGCTACCGATACACTGCTCCAAATCAGACAAAACTACTGTGAAATGCACTATAAATTCCTTTAGTGTGGTGCCTGTGTGCTGTGCTCTGAATGTTTGTGTCCTCCCCAAATTCATATGTTGACATCCTAACCCTCAAAGATGATGGCATTAGGAGATGGGGCCTCAGGTCACAAGACGGGAGCTCATAGATGGGACTAGTGTTCTTATGAAAGAGATCGCACAGGTCTTCCTAGCCGCTCCACCATATGAGGCCATAATGGGGAGCCTGCAACTGAAGAAGGCTCTTACCGGGACCCTGCCAACACCATGATCCTGGACTTCCAGCCCCCACAACCCTTAGAAATAAACGTCTATTGGGGCACCTGGGTAGCTCAGTGGGTTAAGCGTCCGACTTCGGCTCAGGTCATGATCTCGCGGTTCGTGGGTTTGAACCCCACATCGGGCTCTGTGCTGACAGCTAGCTCAGAGCCTGGAGCCTGTTTCAGATTCTGTGTCTCCCTCTCTCTCTGACCCTCCCCTGCTCACGCTGTCTCTCTCTCTCTCTCAGAAATAAATAAAACATTAAAAAAAAATTTTTAATGAAAAAAAGAAATAAATGTCTGCTGTTTATAAGCCACTCAGTCTGTGGCATTTTGTTACAGCAGCCCAAGTGGACTATGATACTATGTAATTTATACTTACTTGTCCTCATTTTGCTATTTTGATCTGGATTAACACCATTAAAAATTAAAATATACAAGTAACAATTTGCATTACAGTTTAAACATATGTAATTAACTTTTCCTTTCTATACTCGTGGTTTTTTAATTGTTGTACTTAATTTTTGGAGATAATTTAAAGGGAAGGCTTTTTTCTTGATATTGAGCCACTAAAAGATACTTTACAGTTTGATAAAAATTCTGTCTCTCTGGGTAGGTTACAAAATTAATACTTTATTGTCTTACAAAGTCAGTAAATGATTTCATGGTAATTATAAGCAATAATATTCAATTCATAATACTGATATTCTTTCTAACTTACATTTATAATAATCTTTTCTTACAAAAACATACTTCTTTTCTTAAGCTATCTTCCTATCTCTAATAGCTCTTAAAGGTGCACTTAATAAACCTCACCAGTATTTCACTAAAAGGACAAGGGAGCCTAGTCTTGATTTAAAGATGAGTTTACATTATTTGGTTTCAATAGTCCATTGGTTATTATAGCTTCACAGACACCGTTACGATAATGCATCTTAAAATTTCAACTCTTTGTTAAGGAAAATTTCTAATAAAAGTCATAATCTAACAAGAGCCACTGCACAATACATTCATTTTGCTCTTTTATTCATTGAAGGAAAAAAGGCATAATGCACCCTTCTTTAAAGTCTATTAAGTCACATTATGTACTCCTCGTTGAGAAAGAGTAATTGAAAGAAGTAACAGTAAAGAGGAATTAAATGTGCATTTACCTGTATTAGACATATCTGTAGGGCTGTTTTCTGAAGAAGTAATTGGAGTCTGTTCTGTTTTCTTGTATCCAGTTTTTATCTATGAAAGAAAAGGAAGAATATAAAATGTATTTTCTAAAGTAGGTCAAAGACCAGACTAGACGCTCACATTAACATAAAAAGGATGGTTTATGAGATTAAAGCTGTGGTCCAAAAAATATGAAATCTCTAAAATTTTGGTATATTTATCTTCAAACAAAGCATTTCAGAATTAAAGGTAACAATTGCTTTTAGCTCTATCCTGTCCAAGGACAGCAAAATATAAGGCCACGTACCTTATCTTTGGAACGGTATTATAACCCAAATAAAAAAATGTAAGAGGCTGACAGATAATCTTACACTCTGCATCTTATTAGCAGGTACTTGAAACTGAAATTACCTTTGATGGATTTTATCCACTGGCTGAAAGTCTACCTGAGTTTCCTATTTTGTTCTATAGCTAACATGGATTTTAACAGTATATGCTCTATTTGTTTTAGCTTTGATTTGTCAGGGCACCGTAGCTATTAGTAACTGACTGTCAATTTTGATGTAGAAACTCTACCTTCTGTGTGATTCTACTGGGGTGAGCGAGGTATTAGCATACACACATGAGGGAACCATATCCACCTACATGGGTAATCAGGATTAGCCTCACTGTGCAGGTGAAAAAGCTAAGGAACAAAAAGGAAGACTGCCTGTCTTCAGTCAAGAAGAAAATAGGAATCATAATAAACCATATTAGAGACTTTCTGAAAATAAATACGACATGCCTAACACAGTTTTGAGTGCTTTCTAAGGATATCGTTGCAAGGCTGTCCCTCATCATGACTTTCTGGATAAAAGACATACTGACTTGAAAAATTGTATTATTGACACGGCACAGCATAAAATTCTTAAACAGAAAAAAAGAAAAGGTCTCTCAGGTAAATACCAAAATGTTAAAAAATTGCGTTGCCAAAGTTATAATTCTATATGTACATAACAAACGTAAAAATATAGAGAGGATTTATAGGCTGCATAAATATACAGAGAAATGTAAGATTACCTGATTTCTCTTAAAAGAAGATAAAATGGTATCTGTAGTTCGGGGCGTAGATGAGGTCTTTGGAATTAGTATTTCAGGGGCAGACAGAAGAGGACTAAATGTTGAGGCGTGTGGTCCATGCTCTCCTGAAGCTTGTAAAAGGGATGCACAAGATGGATTTTCTAGATGATTGGCATCTGATTTTTGTCTTATGAACGCTATCTCCCAAGCAGATTCTGATCTAGCATTAAAAAGAAATAACTTTACGGATATGTTATGGGTATGGTACGAAAGAATTTTAAGATAATGTTTCACATATTATAAAGGTATACTTACTTTATGGTCTAAAGTATTTAAATCTCTTAAATTACTATTTTTGAGAAGACATGCTAAAAAATTCATTCAATTTTATGGATAAGACAGTTACCTTAACTTGGCTCTGGTAATTATGCTTTTTGCTTCTTCAAAGGATACACCAATCATAGATTCTCTGTTTATTGAGACAAGTTGATCTCCTGGCTTCAAACGTCCATCCTAACAAAAAGAGTAATATATTAAAGAAACTAATAATGATGGCTTAAAAAAACAAACAACTAATTGATGCAACTAAACCAAAGAAAAATTTTAGTGAACAGTCTCTCAAAAAAAAAAGTGAAAAGAAAATATTGGACAAAGAACCTCAATAGCAAAAAGTTTTGACTAAAGCCTGGTTTGCCTACATGTGGGTAAAATGGAATGACCCATGCATTCGCAGGCTAAATTTGCACACTATGGAGTCCTGAAGACATACAAGAATACATATATGCTTAAATGAAGACAGAGCCCAGCACACCAAGAAAAGACCTGTTTTAAAAGCTTGGTACTAGGGTGCCTGGGTGACTCAGTCGGTTAAGCGTCCAACTTTGGCTCAGGTCATGATCTCATGCTTAGTGGGTTTGACCTCTGCATCGGGCTCTGTGCTGACAGCTGGCTCAGAGCCTGGAGGCTGTTTCAGATTCTGTGTCTTCCTCTCTCTCTGACCCTCCCCTACTCGTGCTGTCTCTCTCTCAGAAATAAATAAAACATTAAAAAAAAATTAAAGCTTCGTACTATATATAAGACAGATACAGCTCTGTGATAAAGTAAGAGAAATAATTCTAGAATATATCAGAGTACAAGACTCATTCACTTTAGTTCCTGAGCATTTATGCATCTTTCATCGCACCAAATTGGTTAAGATTCATTCCACAGTAAGATTTAAAAAAAAAAAAAATTTTTTTAATGTTTATTTATGTTTGAAAGTGAGAGACGGCATGAGTAGGGGAGGGGCAGAGAAAGAGAGGGAGACACAGAATCCCAAACAGAATCCAAGCTCTGAGCTGTCAGCACAGAGCCCGATGAGGGACTCGAACCCATGGACTGTGATATAATGATGCTTCGCCAACTGAGCCACCCAGGTGCCCCTCCACATTAAGATTTTTAAAAATCAAGGATTTTCAGTCAAGGATCCTTTTTAGATTGATCCTACCTATACTTCCTCTCTTTACTGGATCTGCCGTAACTCCTGTGACGCAGGTCTAGCTGGTTGTACATAGAGCTTTCCTCATGTCCTGCTAAAGACGACCACTTCTTAACAGCTGCCTTGCATTGTCTGCTAAGGCCCAGCTCTGGCTATACTTAGCCTAACCGGGTAAGACAGAGCCTACTGATTACAAGATTTAATGGATTTGTTAGGCAAGTTTCTCGGTCTTTACCTTTTTCCTTAATTCAAACTGGAAAAGAAGAAGGAGCTCTCTTCATTTTCAGCTCCCAAGACATGTCTCAGTCATCATTCTCAAAGACAGAAAGCAATATTTTTGTAATGAGGAAAGAAGCTTATATGGTTAAAAAAAAAAACCAATTTTCACCCTAATGGCGTTTAAGTTCCACAAATTCAAGGAGATATCTCCCTTCAAAGTCTTATCTAAGATATATTCCTTGGATAACTGATCTTGGATCTGAACTTCATTATATATAATAATGGTAATTTATGGCTACTTCACTACTAAATAAAAACAGCTTTTTTTTTTTTTAAAGATACTTAGTGGGGTATCAGGGTGGCTCAGTCAGTTGAGCATCTGACTTCGGCTCGGGTCATGGTCTCGTGATCCGTGAGTTCAAGCCCTGCATTGGGCTTTGTGTTGACAGCTCAGGGCCTGGAGCCTCCTTCAGACTCTGTGTCTCCCTCTCTCTCTCATCCCTCCACTCACTCGCTCTCTCTCTCTCTCTCAGAAATAAACATTAAAAAAATTAAAAAAGAAGAAAGATACTTAGTGCTACCTCTTACACTGAATACTAAGTACATAGGAAAATAAATCTAAAATATTTATCAAAAATTTTATGGAAATGTTATTTCAAATACTATGTAAAAGACACTATAACCTAAATGTATGACTCGACAACTCTTCTAAATTCTGAACATTATTCAAAATATTAAACCAAAAAAAGAAATTTGATTTTAAAATACACAAAATTTGTAAATTTTGACTTTATTTAAATACAACTAGGAAAGTCTGAGAACACAACACAAGTGCTACATTGACAAGTGCTTTTTTTTTTTCTCTTTTACTGACAAACGTATGAGGAGTAAAACACAACAGCAACGCTGGAAAAGCAAAGTACCTACCAGAAGGATACTATGTATTCAGTAAAATGAAAGAGCTTTTTAAATAAGATTTTATAAACACAGTTCTGTAGTTGCCTGGGCCCAAACCTTATTTGGCCAGAGTTTGGCTACATATGCATTTAAATCAACTCTATCCAGACATACTTAGATGTTTATGTATATTAGCCTGTCATTTAATTTGCTAAATTTTCGTTTTAGGACAGTTATCTACTCAGGGTTAAGATGAAATAGTAACAAACAAGAAAAACAACCTTTCTGCCACAGGCAAAACAATAAGGCTAATAATGGGGGAGAGTAAATAAAATGCTCAAGTGCTTATTTCCAGGAGGAAGGTGGGGAATGGATCACGTAACAGATATAGGAACCTGAGTAATACCTAAATCTTCTACTTCTTAAGTCTAAGTAACTCTAAGTGAACTCAAAGCAGACTCATAGGCGTTCATTCTATTTTTATGCTCCGCTTATATGTGTCAAATGTCACATCATAAAAAAGAAAAGAAATTCTCCATCCCCCCCCCCCCAAAAA
>NW_027529669.1:2708546-2791486 GCF_008692635.1 Crocuta crocuta
AATAAAAAAGAGCTCCTTACATCTACTCCAACAATGTGTTTAACTATCTGAATTACATTTGGTTCTAGTTTCCAACACTGGTATTGGAAATAAGGGTCAAATAGAGAAAATTTTAATCTAATTTTAAAATGAATTAATAAATGAAATTAAATAAACGTCATTATTAAACCCAGCTCTAGACCATTTGGAGTCTACAAAATAGCTCTTTATTGAAATCAGTTTAATAAGGTAGATTACAAATAGAATTTGATGGCTGTACTACTACTGACTTTATCACAAAGCCTGGCAACAATTTAGGGAGACAAAAGGGAAAAATTAAGAAAGCCCTGTTTCACTGGAGCAAAGCTTTAGGACACTAAGAAATAGGGGCGCCTGGATGGCTCAGTCGGTTAAGTGTCTGACTTCAGCTCAGGTCATGATCTCACGGTTCGTGGGTTCGAGCCCCGCGTCGGGCTCTGTGCTGACTGCCAGCTCAGGGCCTGGAGCCTGCTTCAGATTCTGTGTCTCCCTCTCTCTCTGACCGTTCCCTGCTCATGCTGTGTCTCTCTCTCTCAAAAATAAATAAACATTAAAAAAAATTAAAGGACACTGACAAGGAAAAGAAAAAGAATTTTTTAGAATCAGGGTGGCAGACGGTACATACTGTCAGATGGCAATTCTTCCATTTGGGCAGGGCCGTCCAACACAGTGGACAGAAGAGGAAAGGGCATGAGGTTGGGCAGCCACACAGACCCGAATGCCAATCTGAGCTCTACGACTTGCTAGCTAGATGTTCCTAAACAAATAGAGAGAAAGAGAGGAAGAAAGAGAGTGAGAGAGGGGAAGGGGGCTGAGAGAGGCACAAGAGCTCATCCACAATGATGAGCTCCTGTACCCACTTATCTTACATACATGACAACTGGCTGTCGGGGTTGCAGAGAAAAAGGCGACTGACAACAGGTGGGCAGGGCACCTGGGTGGCTCGGTCAGTTAAGTGTCTGCCTTCAGCTCAGGTCATGATCTCACAGTTCGTGAGGTGGAGCCCTGCCTTGCGCTCTCTGCTTTCAGCACAGGGGCTGCTTCAGATCCTCTGTCCCCACCTCTCTCTGCCCCTCCCCTGTTAGTGTGCTCACGTAGGCTCTCTCAAAAAAATAAATAAATGAACATTAAAAAAAAACATGTAGGCAATAGGGTTTCAGCTGACCTATTATCTTCCACATTTTCCTCTTAGACTATATAGTATTAGCAGTACAGAAGGAAAAGCTCTCATGAACACAATTAAAGTATCTTATATTAAAGCACAATGAGGTACCGAAGTAGCATTTTCCAGCAGGACAAGAATCAGAGAAGGGCAGAAGAATAATGCCTTCTAACTGTGGCTTTTCGTTTGTATATATTTTTTTCCTTTCTAAAGAGTATTTACAGTGGTAGGTTTTTTTTTTCCTTTGCCTCCTAGAATAAGATCTTAGCTGATCATGTGAATTTCTGAACCTGTTTAAAAGTCAAAACCTGCAAACTAAAACACAGCTATTTCTGTAAAAGTCTGGCATTCAAAACCAGTGAATCTTGCCCCAGTTGGATTAATGTATATGTGAAGATACTAACTTCGGGGACATGCCGAGGCCTCTTCCACACTGTCTGGGTTCTGATTCAGCAGTTACTGAGCAGCTGCACAAGGCGCCAGGCAAGGCGCCAGGCACTTTCACATGCCCACCTTCAGGGTTTGCATCCTTTTGCATTGACATTTACAAAGATGTTGAAAGTAATAACATATCCCTGGCCATTTGAACACTTCTGTTAAAAACTACCAGCACTGTTCATTTATAATGACCATTATATAGTTTTCTAAATAACATGTTACCATGTTATCAGAAACCATTTATACAGCCTGACTCTGATTTAACTAACTCACGATTCTTAAATACTAAGGTATATTCCCGCAAGACTTCTGGTTCCTTTCCCATTACTTTCAGAAACTGTCATCTTCTTTTATTGCCAGTTATTAATGTGAATGTAGGCAAGTCACTTAAACTCTGGGATTCCATTCTCTTAGCTGTAAAGTGGAGATAAATACCTATCACACAAGGTTGCTATTAGTAATTAGGTAACATATATGAAATTCTAGCACATTGTAGGTGTTAAAGGTGAGTTGAATCAGAATTCCATGCCTGCTGTAATTTTCATATTGATAACAAATTTAATCCTGTTACTCCTCAAATTAAGAACCTTTAATGGCTGCCTAGGGGTAGGAAAAGTTGAAAGTCCTTAACTTCCCAGACCCAGCACAACAGACTACCTACAATCTATTCTCCAGCCTCACCATCCACCCTCCCTCCTCATATAAATTCTTCATTCTAGTCTCAGAACATGTTCTTCACATCACCTACCCTACCACTTCTCCACCCAAGGAACTGGCACTTAAACTTCACTGCCAAGTACAAACATTTGTTCTGTGGTAAGTTTGGCCCAATCACCTAGAATTACTTCATTGTTCATCTCTCTCCAAAAGCACTTTTACTGATCTCAGTAACTACACTTACTTTGTACTGTCCCTATTTGTCTACATAGCTTTTTCTCTCCTATTAGAGCACATTAATTGAGCGACTTCCAAACTAGTAGCCCTGGTTTTTTTCAGTTGGCCAGAACCATGTCCTTTTCATGGTTGTTTCCCCCAGCCAGGTACAGAACAAACCCACAATAAATTAATCAGGGCCAGAAAACAGTCTAAGGAAATTAAGGTGGCTTAGACAGTAGTAATAATAGCAAAGGGGAAAAGAGAGTGACTTGTAAAGTGAACCCTCTTGGGCTGATACTTCTTTAGCTCCCATTGATGGGACTAGTTCCTCAACACTGTGTCATCCAGAGGCCTTGGTCTGAGTCCCACAGTTAGGCTCAGCACACTCTGAAAACAGACTTCCTCTGAAAGATAAATATGTCCTACTTTGATCCTCCGTGAACAATGACTAACTATTAGTATCTACATCTGTGTGAGTGTGGTCTTCACCTACAGGATTTGACCAAAAAAACCCCCAAAAAACTCCTGAATTTATCAAATTTAAGATGACATTGATTGTAAGATGACCACTGTTTTACATAGCACTAAGAGAAGAAAATGCTGCCATTACACTATGAAATTGATTGTAAGACGCGTCCTGGGCCCGGAGAGCTCCCAGGAGCCAGCACCTGGCTTGTTGTGTCACCACCAGACCCTGTGTGTAGACAAGAGCTGGGCGCGGGCTGAGCTCAGGAAGCGTTTCTCAAACGGGAAGGGGAGGCAGAGGTTGAGGGCGCCCGTTCGATACCCCAGGAATAACGAATGGCCTACATGGTGTGAAGATTTCTGGACATTAGGGATGAAGATCCTGGACGTTTCTGGACTTGGGGGAGGGACACGGCTGTATACAAGGATTGGACGTCCGAGACTCATCAAACCCTCAAAATCATCAAGACGATGAATCTAGTGCTCTCTGTCCGACCAAACTACTCCTTACGTGTGAGGATAGAGAAAGGCGTTCAGGGTCACTGACGGTCTCACCAGGGGCCCCGGGGCGGCTCAGTCTGTTGAGCATCTTGATCTCGGCTCGGGTCGTGATCTCACGGTTCGTGGGTTCGAGCCCCACAAAATGCTGCCATTACACTATGAAATTGATTGTAAGACTCATCTCATGGAGCTTATACATATGTGCTTTAACGTAGGTCTTAGAGTCAGGTTGGAAGAAGAGCTTTTGATCACCGCCTGCTTTCCTTACACTATTCACAGAGAAACAGAGAAAGAAAAACATGTGAAAACTTCAGAGAAAGTTTGTGTCCAGAATATATCACAAAGGACAAGGGAAGAGGGGGACTTGGTAAGGAGCCAGATGATGGCAGGGTACAGGGGAACAGGCAGATTAGGAACTCTCAGAAACATGACAAAATGACTAAGGGATCATTCATTCATAAATATTAATGGAGCAATTAGTATGTTCCAGGCATCCTACTGGGGAAGAAGGATATTATTGTGAATAAAATCAGATAGAATCCTTCCACCTGGAAACATACTGTCTTGTGGTTCAGACAGAGTTGATAACACAAGTATAGATATGGATGTCTGTTTACAAACAGAAATAGGAGATATAAAGGAAAGAAACAGGATCTAGGAGCACATATAGGAAAAAAGAGCCAGCCTAAATTGGAGGGCACCAAGAACACATTCCTTAGGAATTAGTTTTTGAATAGATATTTGGAAGTCATGGAGGCAGCAGCATGAGTGTGTTCAGAGTCAGAGGGTACAGCATATGAGAAAGAACTTCTAGAAACTGAAAAAATACCACTCTGGAAGCATAAAGATGGAAAGCCAGAGAAGTATAGGGCAGAAGTCATGTTATACAGGCAACTGAATATTAGCAAGATAGGCTGGGGAGGAAGTAGCATGGTGCATAAAAGCAGACAAAGCTATTGTGAGGTCTGATTAAATGCTATGCAATGGTAATGGAGATCAAGAGGACTGATAGGTTCAAGTGATTTTTAGAGAGTAAAAAAGTCAACAGCTTGTGCTGATAAAACTGGGTATGAATGTTAAGGGAGAAGAAGTAGTTAGGATGTTGTTAGGTATTCTAACTTTGTACAACTGGAAGGTGTCATTCACCAAGTCTGAGAACAGAGGAAGAAGCTCTCCTTGGGAAGAGATGGGCAGATGAGGGTTTGGTGTGAATATCATGAGTCTTGCCTCAAATGCAGTGAGTTTGAGATGCCTTAAGGAGATCAAAGTGGAAATGCTCTCCAAGCAATTGGATATGTGAGTATGAAGCTCAAAGGAGAATCTCAGCCAGAAAAAGGTCTAAGAACACTAAGGACTCCAGACTGATATCCAACTGGCTAGTGGGGTGAAAAGGGCCTTGGACTTCTCCTATTTCCTTAACTCAGTACCTAGTACATCTATTCTCATCCTATAGGCTATCTCTAACACTTTGAGCTGGGAGAATCTTCCCTTCTATTGCAACTGGAAGAACTATCAAGATGCCCCAAGTTTCAATATGTTTTTCAAAGAAACACGGTATTTTGGTTATTGAGCCAGTACTGTATTTTGTATTTACCAGTAGAAAACATTTGTGCATGTGTAAGGGGGTGGGGTGGGGTTCAGGCAGCTAACCACGATTAATTAAAGAAGATTTCTTCTGAGTTCCAATAGCCCTCTAACATATGAAGTTTGGGAATATAAATGTAGTATAATCCATCTACAAGCTTGGGGATTACCTATATTGTAGTTCTAAAACAACAGAATATTATAATTAGAGCAAGTGAAAGCACTCATATGCGTTTAAAAATATTAAGTTGCTCAGTTCAGCAACTTAGTAAGGATGATCTTATGAGCCTGTGTTTCCTATTGTATGAATACGTCTATTATGCAGAACTTTTGCACAAATTAGAAATTTATTAACATGCCTAAAAGTATTTAGAACACAGTAAATGCTATTATTAATAAAAATATTAAAAATAAAATTGCATCGGGGTGCCTGGGTGGCTCAGTCCGTTAAGCATCTGACTTTGGCTCAGGTCCTGATCTTGCAATCTGGGAGTTGGAGCCCTACATAGGGCTCTGTGCTGACAGCTCAGGGCCTGGAGTCTGCTTCAGATTCTGTGTCTCCCTCTCTCTCTGCCCCACCCCCACTCACATTCTCCCTCTCTCTCTCAAAATAATAAACATTAAAAATATTTTTTAAATGAAATAAAATGGCATCAATTTGTATTTGCAGAATAAATGTGAATGTAACCCTCCATCTTGAGGACGTATACAAAAATAAGTGTAAGCATTGCAAGTGTACTTATTCTTCTCTCTCTCCACCTTTATCTGTTTAGAGGGTTTTCTTCCTTTGGACTTGACCAGTTACTGTCAAGAACATTAATAACTCTGTGCTGCTCTCTAGTGGTAAATATAGAATATAGCCCATTAAATGACTACTTTTTGATAGCCTTCCAAACAATGAAATTCTAAGAAAAACCAAGTATGTAATTTCTCAGTTTGCTACCACTGATAGCAGATGAAATATCACTCAGCAGGCTGTCAATTTATTATTTTTAATTACAAATATATTTCATGGGAATAAAAAAGCACAAACTGATGGTTATCATAACAGCAAATTTTTATCACCTGTTAGATACCATGATCTATTATTGCAGTGTATGAAGTGTGGACTAAGAAATAACTTGGCTATAGTGAACACACACACACACACACACACACACACACACACACACCCCTCAACTAAAGTAGTCATAAACATCTCAAGTCTTACAAGACTAATTTCATTTTTTGTTTGAATTTGTTAAACTTTAGCATTTAAGTATACTTTTATTTGGTTAATAATTTAAATTCAATAGCTAAAAGTCTGTATTATTATTATATATCCTAAATTTATTATATAACACTTACAACATAGTAAGTGTTTCCTATTATCTCGACAAGCTTGAAACAATGGAAATCATTTCTATTATTTTGGGAATTATTGGTGAAACCAATTTTTTTCCTAACAAGTGAAAAAAAATCCAGTTGCCTAGACAAACTGCTTGCTAAACAAGTGTTTGGAGTGAGGGTGGAGGTAAGGGCGGGACAATTTATTGAACCAAAACAACTAAAAGAACAATATGAATAAGCTTAATGTTAAAAGGATTCTTTCTCGTGCTCTATAACTTGATGTTAATGCAATCATTTTATTAAATTCTTCATATCCTATATCTCTCTGAAAAGGACTAGAGGCAGTTTTCAACCAAAGACAGATAAATCACATTAGTAAGACAAAAATGGGAAATGAAATTCAGGAGAAATGAAAATGGAAATATAGTAACTAGTTTGTTAACTAAGTTGCTGATATTGTACTTCAAATTTGGATCTGAGTATCCTAGCAACGAGAGCGAAAAGAAAATCATGATTTATATATTTCTTATAACAAAGAGGGGAGTAAGGCTTTCTATTTCATAAAAAAAAAAGAAAAAAGAAAAAAGAAAAGAAAAAAGATACTTCCTGGTCTTAAGTCTAAATCTAATTTCTCATGTGGGCAACTAATGAGTGATATAATTAACAAACTCAACAATAACTACCGCAAATTCAGAAATGAGCAGATTTTATATGCTGACTTTGTATACTTTACATTTAGGAGAGGCTAAATGAAGGCAGTTCCAGCTTAAGTGATCTGAGTTAATCCAAACTCAGAGCAGTGGAGAGATAACGTGTCTTCAAATACAATTTCTCACAACCAGACTTTGGATAAGAGTTAAATAGCACATAATTAAAAATATATAACCTTAACCTCTTTTAGTTAAAGAGTCTGAAATCTGGGGGCACCTGGGTGGCTCAGTTGGTTAAATGTCTGACTTCAGCTCAGGTCATGATCTCACTGTTTGTGAGCTGGAGCCCCGTTGGGCTCTTTGCTGACAGCTCAGAGCCTGGAGCCTGCTTCAGATTCAGAGTCTCCCTTCTCTCTCTGTCCCTTTCCTGCTCGCACTCTGTCTCTCTCTCTCTTTCAAAAATAAATAAACATTAACAAATTTAAAAAAAATAAAAAAATAAAAGAATCTGAAATTTGTTATTTTCCAATTTATTTCATATTTACTTCCTATTTAGTTGTTAGGTTAAAGCTCCTTGAAGGTAAAGGCCTATCTTCCAGTTCTTACAAGATCTTTTACTGAGAAACAGTCACCGTGGACATTCAATTAATACTAAAAAGTTACTGATGTAGTAGGAAAACAAACCTCACCACTAGTGGTTTTGGTTTTTTGGTGAAGTGTTATTTCTATTTTAATTTTTACCTTATAACAGTCTCCTCCAGGAATGATTTCCTGAATATATACCAAGGGACCTTCATTCCGGTTAATTCCTCCAAGGATCTTCAGACCAAGGCCCGTTTCCTTGGTAACTTTAATCATCTGAAAGGCAGGATCCCTAAGATAAAATACATTAGCACTCATAGGTTAGCCTAGAGATCTATGCCCACTTTTTCTTCAAACTACTTGTTAAATCAAATTCTTAATCTAGATAACCCCAAATACTCTGTACATATCAGTAACAACACTTAGAAAAGTATGATGATAGGAAAACAATCAAATGGATTCTGTTATCTGTATTATTTATTTTTTCTATAAAAACAATCAAGCCATAGAAGAAATTACTGCAGTAATGCTTATTTCTCTGTGTATAATGAAGACAAATACCTTCAACATATAATTTAAATAAATTTAAAGATTTATTAAAGGTAATTGAACAGATTTTCCTTTAGCTGGCTTCTTAGACTACACTGAAGGATCCCAAAATTAAAGATTTTATTGAGTTAGGTAAGTAACTTCTTAAAAGATATGTTTGCAGCCACTTAAAGCAAAAGAAATATGACCTTCATTTGAATCACAAAAAGAAAAGTTATCTTTCTAACTTTAGAAGAGTATTTTCTGATAGAAAGCACGTGCTCATTCATAAAAGAAGGAGGGGCACCTGGGTTGCTCAGTCGGTTAAGCGTCCAACTTCAGCTCAGGTCATGATCTTGCAGTTCATGAGTTTGAGCCCTGCATCAGGCTCTGTGCTGACAGCTTGGAGCCTGAAGCCTGCTTTAGATTCTCTGTCCCTACCCCACTCTGACTCTGTCGCTCACTCTCTCTCAAAAATAAATAAATATTTTTAAAAATGTTTTTAAAAGAAAAGAAGGAACTGTGAAAAGAATTCTACAAAAAGTATACCCTCAAATTGTGTTTCTGAACACTCTAGTCAGAGCAGAGACTTATACTGGTCAAACAGGGCTTGAACCCAGTTTGAAATAAGGCTTAGGACTTCCTGCTTACATATGATGTACTGGGGTTGTGCTAAGCAATATACATATATTATGCCATTCAACTTAGTATGTATACAACTCCTAAGATCATTACCCTCATTTTTCTAAAAGCACCAAAATCTGGGAAAGTAAACTTGGTGGGCTAAGATTATAAACCCGGAGAACAGCAATAGAAGCCCAGTTTGCATTACTCTAGAGGCAAAATTTGGTGTCAGATATGCTTTGTGGTGGTATTAAAGCCAGTGAAGAATACTGGAGCTATCTTCACACATATCAAAAAACTGAAGGGGCGCTTGGGTGGCTCAGTCAGTTAAGCGTCTGACTTTGGCTCAGGTCATGATCTCATGGTTTGTGGGTTCAAGCCCCGCATCGTGCTCTGTGCTGACAGCTCAGTGCCTGGAGCTTGTTTCAGATTCTGTACCTTCCTCTCTCTCTGACCCTCCCCTGCTCAGGCTGTCTCTTTCTCTCTCAGAAATAAATAAAACATTAAAAAAATGAAAAAAAAAAACCACCCTGAAACTGGTATTTAAAATGTTGACCCGTATATTAACATATGATTACAGCTTTTAGAAAAAGCTTTCTTAGCTTCTGCCACAGAAATTCTAACTGTATCTTTAAGAAAGCATGTATTCAAAAGTTAAATAATAAAAAAGACAGAATGAAAAAAATGAAAATACAAAATAAAACCCCACAAAAGTCTCATAAGCCTCCCTGCTGTTGAATATTTTGCTCTCTACACAGGACACTGTTCACAGTCGCATTATACTGAATGAAGCTCTGGTGTTGGATGGCCTCTTTAGTTACTAGGGCAATGGTGGAATAGCTAGAAAAAGAGGCAGAAGGGTCTAGGTCCACAATGTTTCACTGTTACAGTTTTCAGAAGCTCAACCCACTCTTGATGGAATATTAGGTTGTAAGGGCAGAAAGAAATGAAGCCTAGAAATGAGAGAGAGTGGAGGGGTAGAGGGAATTAAGGTATCTCATTAGGTACCCCCTAGAACCTCTTAAACCCTCCAAATGCAAATTTCCTTCAATGAGGACACACATAATCTCCACCATACTTTATTGCATCAGTAAAGGATCCCTCTTTTTATAATTGTCAACCGAAATTCTATATTTCATACAGCATTTACTTGCCAGGATCCTTGTGTGAAAACTCCCTTATGTTAAGAATTTATATTATTTTGGGGCGCCTGGGTGGCTCAGTCGGTTAGGCGTCCGACTTCGGCTCAGGTCATGATCTCATGGTTTGTGGGTTCGAGCCCCATGTCGGGCTCTGTGCTGACGGCTCGGAGCCTGGAGCCTCCTTCAGATTCTGCATCTTTCTCTCTCTGTCTCTCTCCCTCTTGTATTCTGTCTCTCTCTGTATCTCAAAAATAAATAAATGTAAAAAAAAAAATTAAAAAGAAAAGAATTTATATTATTTCCTTTTTTTAGCTATTAGAAATTAAGTTCTGCTGCTCCACTTTAATCACAGAGAATTACAAGTTAAAACTAGGCAGAGATATTGCTATTCGCCTATCAGGTCAACATAAAACTTAAAACTTGAAAAAAAATTTTTTAATGTCTATTTATTTTTAAGTGACAGAGTACAAGCAGGGAAAAGGAAGGGACAGAAAGGGGGATACAGAATCCAAAGCAAGCTCCAGGTTCTGAACTGACTGCCCAGAGGCTGATGTGGGGCTCGAACCCACCAGCCGTGAGGTCATGACCTGAGCCGAAATCTGACGTTTAACTGACTAAGCCACCCAGGTGCCCCAAAAGTTAAAACTTTGACAATCTACTCTGATGACAAGGCTGTGGAAAAAGAGGTATTTTTATACTTTGTTGATAGGAATGCAAAACGGCCTAACTCCTAATGAAGGAATCTGGGAAACTCTAAATTTACCCTCTGATCCAGAAATCCCATGTCTAGGAATTTATCCCAAAGATACTCTGGCAAAAAATACAAAATGACGTGTATACTAGTTATTTATTTTGGCATAATTTGCAATCTTCAGAAATTGCAAATAATGGATGTCTATCAATGAGGTGCTTGCTGAATAAAGTCTGGTACCTTGACAGGATAGACTACTACATAGTTACAAAATGTACAAGGAAGACATTTATAGGCTGATATGAAGTGATCACCAGGAAAGAATTTTAAGTTAAAAAAAAAAAAAGGCAAGATCAAAGAGTATATATAATATACTACCTTTTTATCAAGAATATTCTCTCAAGTGGAACCTGGGAGGTGGAGCCTGGATGCTGGGGCCATCTTGCCTCAGTCATACAATTCTTTCCCAGGGGCTTGATTTTGCCTTAAGTAGTTGGACAAAACTCCGTGCTGTCCCAGAAAGTAAAACTCTTCAGCACCAGAGCATAAAGCTCTGTGCATGGAGTTCTTTGCATACCACACAGATGAGCCTGGCTGGTGACCCCTGGAGACTAGAGCTTTCCAGAGCTCTCAGAAGGCAGTGTCAGAGAAAGACATCCTGAGTTTAACCAGCCTGACACCCTTCTCCAGGGAAGACCTGTGAACCTGAGCTGAAGGGCTAATGTGCACGTGTTTACTATAACAGCTTTGAGGAAAAAAATATGACCATATATACACATACACACACATATGTACATATATAACATGTGTATGTATTTATATGTATATTATTTGCTTATCCAAAAAGAAGCTCTGAAAAGGAGCCAAAAATAAAAATAGTTATCTACAGAAAGAAAGAGGGCACAGAGTGAATGCAGGACAAGGACGACTTGTTCTGTGTGTTACAGTTTTGCAAAATGGACACGAGTTCTTCCCATCGCTGTCTGGATGCCCTTTGGAATGTGACTTTACTGTTCCTCCCATTAAAAATAAAGTCTATATCTATAACCCTTGAATTTGGATTTGGTTATCTGAACTGCATCAGCTGATGAGAGACCAGCACATATAAGGGAAATAGACATTTGAAAAACACTTGGGCTTGTTGCTGGGAACCATTCCTCCATCATGTGAGAAAGCCTGAGCTAGCCTCCTGGAGGATGGGACCAGGAGAATGAGAGTCATCCAGACTTTGCAGACGATGCCCCAGAAATGTGAATGAGGCCATCCTACACTATCCAGTACATACCAGAACAACTGCCCAGCCAACCCACCAAATCACAAGAAAAAATAAATGCTTGTTGTTTCAAGGCACTTTGGGTGGTTTGCTACTCAGCAAAAGTTAATCTTACATTATCTTATTTTTATACTTGGATCGTAAAATATTTCAGATATTCAAAAAATCAGATCAAATTTTTTAAAAAGCAATTTCTATAAAGAATTATAAAAAAGAATGCAGAATTTATCCCATACATTGATTGACATTGGAACGTAATTATTGATCAATTTCCTTAATTACTGCTACCTTAGACCAGCTGGCTATATAAAATTTTCAACCAAAAGCTCATTAACATTCTGCATATTTCAAACTATGTAGCCCAAAACATATTAAATTTAATTTGAAAATTACTTTTCAAGTAGACTGGATGATACCACAGCAGATGTATTTTTATTCATGATTTTACCACAGGAGCCTTGGATTTAACCACTATGTATGAAGACCTTGATGAAGAGTCTAGAAATTCTTCTTTTCCTAAGAATAGAGAAATAGAAAACAAATTTTCATGCCTTATGAGTAATCAAATTTGATTTCAATTTTGCATAAAAACATTACATACACTTGGTATGTAAATGTTATGCATCTATATAGACGTATTAGAGGTATTTTATATATTTTGGACTTCTGATACTTTTAGTCATTGTCAATAATATCTAAGAAATAGACAGTTCTCCAGATAGATAAATAAATAGATAGATACAGCTATAGCTATAGGGCTACATCTAAATCGTTACCTGTATCTATTTAAAATTGGCATTTTCTGGCAGAGGTGAACCACCTAAGCTTTAGGTAACAATTATAGCTTCCACCGTTAATATGCTTAAAAATCACGTACTAATAAAAAATTGACAAATATCTCTTGTGAGAACAAAGCTAGAAAGCTTTTTTTAATGTTTTTTTTTTAATGTTTACTTACTTAGTTTTGAGAGGCACAGAGAGAAAGCGCACAAACAGGGGAAGGTCAGAGAGAGAGAGGGAGACACAGAATCAGAAGCAGGCTCCGGGCTCTGAGCTGTCAGCACCGAGTCTGACATGGGGCTCAAACCCATGAACCATGAATCATGACCTGAGATGAAGTCGGATGATCAATCGACTGAGCAACCCAGGTGCCCCAGGCTAGAAAGTTTATAGTCAGAATATCTTTACGATAATTATACAATACACTGTTGAAAAAAAACAGGAATTCCTACTGTCTTACCAGCTATCTTGAGGGACTTCTTGGAGATCCTATATTAGTCTGATTCATATTACTCCACAAGCTCCTTAAATACTTTCCTGTGAAAAGAAAAAAAAAAAATATATATATATGATTTTAATGTCTCAAGTGGTTCCACTGTGAAAATTAAAAAGAATGGTGCAGTTTCATTTAATTAAAAAAGATGTATTTGAACAGAGGTTTACCATCTCTGCGTAAGAAATATGGATGAAGTACAGAAACTTAAAAGACCTTAGGAACATTTAGCACAACCCTCTTACTAAGGAAATGAATAGCTAGATTAAGAAATTGTGTGCTTTCCCCACACAAGAGAGAAATAGTGGTTGTTTTTCTAGCTAGCATTCAGGGTTCAAAGTCTACAGTGTGGACCTTGACATCAGGTAGACCTAGATTACAATTTGACCTTCTAGGCTTCTCCAAGACTTAGTTTCTTCATAGGTACATACAGTAACTACCTTGACTGTAGTGATGGTATTACAAATGATACACATGTCAAAACTTACCAATTTTTTCACTATAAAAATGTACTGTTTGCCATAAATCTATTATATCTTAATAGAGCTAAATTTCTTATTCTTTTAATGTTTAATCATTTTTGAGAGCAAGAGAGACAGAGTGTGGGCGGGGGAGGGGCAGAGAGAGAGGGTGACACAGAATCTGAAACAGGCTCCAAGCTCAAGCTATCAGCACAGAACCCAATGCGGGGCTCAACCCATGAACCCTGGAATCATAACTTGAGCCAAAGTCAGACCAACTAAGCCACCCAGGTGCCCCAATAAGGCTAAATTTTTTTTTTAATCTGATTTTCACTTAAAGTTGCCAGAGGGGAAGGGGCTGGTGGGGTGGCAGTAGAGATGGGCAAAATGGGTGAAGGGGAGTGGGAAATACAGGCTTCCAGTTATGAAATGAGTAAGTCACAGGAATGAAAAGTCCAGCATAGAGAACATAGTTAATGATGTTAACATAGCATTGTATGGCGACGGAGGGCAGTTACACTTGTGGTGAACACAGCATAATGCATAGTTGTGGAGACACTACGTTATATACTGAAACTAATGAAAAACATGTGTGTCAACTATACTTCATTTAAATTTTTTTTAATACAATTCTCTAAAAAAAAAAGAGGAAACCTTGGCATGTATCTTCCTTCCCTTCAGAGAGCCCACTGTATCAGCTCATAATATACATGAGTAAATGGGAGAAAGCCATCAGATGAAATGTTCAACAAGTTTCTGGAAGACAAAAAACAGACAGTGAGGTGATAATGGATAAAAGAGAAGATGAAGATGAAAATTAGGGCAAGGCTTCTTAAATATTTTTGAGTTTGAGCATACACAGAGAAATCAGGAAGATGTGTACGCAGCACCAGGGTAAACAGAGGTGGCATGCTACATACCCCTTTGAGGAGCTGAGGGGAGGTCAGGAACTCAGCACACCAGTAACTGATTTGAAGCAAAATTCTGGCCTTGGAAACAGCTGGACGGAAATGCAGGAGGAACCTATCTTGCAGAATCCCAGGTAGGCTGAGGACTTGGAGACCCAAAGTTCTAGGGAGAGCAAAACTGAGGCAGAGAACTAAATAAAATGAAGGGGATTATCCCAGCCCTTCAATAACCACTGAATGAGGAAGAAATCACAGATTCTGCTGTAAATAATCTGAATAGACCCTGAGGAAAGAGCGAAACACCTTCTGGGAACCTAACATAGTGTTGTTCCACTGGCCTGGGTGTTAAAATCCTGTTTCAACGTTCACAGTCCCTGTGGTAGCAAGCAACAGGCACAGGGGCAGCATGATCAAAAGCAGCCGAGAAATGAAACCAAAGTGGATAAGATCCCCATCTAGTGGTGATCTGTCTTAACTGGACACAGGGTCCCCAGGTGATGAAACATACCCAGGTCTAATGGCTATGTCACTGTGAAATTACACAACATATTTTATATTATGTTATACTTAACAAGGCATTTTAAAATATTTATATTTTAAAGTATTAAAATGAAGTTTAAGTATTTAAATTATTTTATTCACTTAACATGCCTGACAGTGTCCTAAGTGCTGGAGGTGAGATTAAATAAGCAGTCTGTCCCCACGGACAGTTAAATAAACAGTCATAGGGAGGGTGCTAAGTGCTCTGACAGTGCTGTGCACAGGGGGCTGGGGGAGCATGGGGGAGGCCAGCCTTCCCAGAATGTTGTCACCACTAATCACCCATATGGCCAGGAACCATGCTGGAGGATTTTATACTCCCTCAAAGGAGCCCCACAAGGCAGGTATTACATATTTGTATTCACACAAATGAAAATGTCATGGAAAAGCTATGCGACTTGTCCATGACCACAAAGCTAACCACTTATAAACTGAAATTTGAATCCAATTTTGTCTAGCTCCAAACCCAGTAACTTTTCCTACTACGGCATGCTGGGAAACTGATATTTGTAGAAAAAAGTCATTCTCTGAAAAAACAGGAGTATTAACAGTAGTAATATGCTGTCTGTCTCTTCTTTCTTTTTTTTTAATTAATTTATTTTGAAGGAGAGAGTGCGTGCGCGGGCACATACATGGGGGAGGGGCAGAGAAAGAATCCCAAGCAGGCTCCCAGGGGCGCTGTCAGTGCACAGCCCAGATGCAGGGCTCATAATGAAGAACTGTGAGATAATGACCTGAGCAGAAATCAAGAGCCAGACACTTAACCAACTGAGCCACCTAGCTGCCCCTTTGCTGTCTCTTTATATGGAGAATATATTGTTGATTAAACTAACAGAAATGTGTTTAATTTTATCCATCAAAACAGCATGCTTTTCTCTTTAAACAAACAAGGTATCTATTGTCATATCCTTAAATATCATATAATGCCTTTTCCTTCCCTCTCTTTTATTTATTCTCTACTCCTTCCTTTACAGAAGTTAGCAAGCCTCTCAGTCAACAGAGGTTCTCTAACGTTACAAACACACACACACACACACACAAACACACACACAGCTTCACATTATTAATCAATGACACAGAAGGAAAACACTCTATTCTTTTACTAAAAATATATCCATTCAAGAAAAATATATTGTTTTTCTAGTTTAGTGACTAATAAGAGGGAAAATGTTAGGTCAGCCAGAACAGAGAAAGTGGAACACTGCAGGAAAGAATCTTGTTGTAAGCAATAAATCCATTCCAGAAATCTTAAATTATTTTACTTGATCAAAACAATTTTAATTCTATATAATTAGAAATCCCATTGGGCGCCTGGGTGGCTCAGTAGGTTAAACATTCAACTTTGGCTCAGGTCATGATCTCATAGCTTGTGAGTTCCAGCCCTGCATTGAGCTCTGTGCTGACAGCTCAAAGCCTGGAGCTAGCTTCAAATTCTCTCTCTCTCTCTCTCAAAAATAAATAAACTTAAACAAAAAAAGAAATCTCATGAAATAAAAAAAATATGTCCATGATAAATGTCTGAATAACAGACTCAATAATTTATATTCCCAAAGAGACTGCATTCAGTACTTTGTAAAACTAGTTCTTTTTACTAGACCAAAAATAGAGAAAATAAAAAGGCAAGGGATAAAAACATCTGGCAGAAAATATGGTAAATATTAACTTGATAAAATTGCAATGTTGAATGAATATTCATAATATTGATAACAGTATGTCTTTCAGTTTTTAAAAATAGCTAATATATTCCAGTGAGGTGTATGTAATGGATGTATATATCCATCCTATCTATCTCTGCACCATTTCCATATACTTAAGTACCCACTGCTTTTGTTTCTTGTGAATACTGTTTCCTTATGCATAAACAAATATGAATAAATATTGATTCCTTTGCTTTTGTTTTGATTAAGAAAGTAGCTACAATCAGGCACAAACCATCCAGCTGTTAATGCTGTGCACTGTACACTCCCTGAGGGTATGGGTTATATATATGATATAAACAGGTCCTCTGGTGTATGCAATAGTTCTAAATACTGTAAGGACTGCTGTGCAACCTGTTTTTTTTTTAATTTTTAAAAATGTTTATTCATTTTTGAGAAAGAGAGACAGGAGTGTGAGCAGGAGAAGGACAGAGAGAGGGAGACACACAATCCGAAAAGCATGGGTCAGCTCAGAGCCTGATGTGGGGCTCGAACTCACGAACCATAAGACCATGGCCTGAGCCGAAGTTGGACGCTTAACTGACTGAGCCACCCAGGCGCCCCCCACTTTTTTTTTAGTTTTTTTAAATTAACAAAGAACCTGGAATTATTTCCATATTTTTACAAAGGAAACAGTATTCACAAGAAACAAAATTCTTTTTTATTTTCATAGCTGCATGGCATTCCATTTTATGGATGGACGTTATTTATTTATTCTCTGATTGATAGATATTTAAATTGTTTCACAAGTCTTGCGATTATAAACATGCTGCAATGAAAACTCTATACACAGCTCATATCACATGTGGGCACATTTATCTGTATGGCAAATTCACAAAAATCAGTGTTTATACACATTTGATATTTTTATGTACATTGCCAAACTGCCCTCAATCGTCAACTGCCTTAATTTACCCAAAATTCTCACCAACATGTATTACATAAGTTTTGGATTTTTGACAGTCTTATGGATGAAAACAGTATTGTAAGATCGTAAATCTGAGTAAGGCTGAAAATTTTTTTAATGCTTTAAGAAGCATTTTGTATCTCCTTTTATGTGAACTGTATTTTTCTATCTTTTGCCAATTTTTCTACTCATTGTTAGCTTTTTTCTGTCCAGTTTCTGGATTCATACATCCTACCCCCTCTGTCTGCTCTAAGAACTGCAAATATACTTTCCTCCTTTTGGTCTTAGTTATGGATCTTTGTCATTGTTGTTGTTGTTATACAAAAACCTGTGGCTAAATTTATCAATCTTTCATAACTTGGGGGTTTTTAGTCAAATGTGAATCCTTGCATACTCAAGTCATAAAGAACTGTCTTCATATTTTCTTCTAGTAGTTTGCTGGTCTCATTTAAAAATCTTTGATCTTGGGGCGCTTGGGTGGCTCAGTCAGTTAAGCATCCGACTTCGGCTCAGGTCACGATCTCATGGTTCGGTTCGTGGGTTCGAGCCCCGCTTCGGGCTCTGTGCTGACTCAGAGCCTGGAGCCTGTTTCAGATTCTGTAACTCCCTCTCTCTCTGACCCTCCCCTGCTCATGCTGTCTCTCTCTCTCAGAAATAAATAAAACATTAAAAAAAATTTTTTTAAATCTCTAATCCACTTGGAATCCATCCTAGTGTGTAGTTTAAGGTATAGATCCAACTCTTATTTTCTCCCAAGATCACTTGGTTGTCTCAACCACATTATTAAATAATCCATCTTTTCCCAATGATCTGCAATTAGACCATCTTACATCAGATCTCATAAATATTTGGGCCTACTTCTGGCCCATTTGTTAGTCTAGCTTAATGATGGAGGCTTTATAGTACATGTTTTATATATGGTAAATCCAATTCTCCCTCCTTGCTTCTTTTGCTAACCAAATTTTCCTATTTTTAGTTGCTTTACACATTAATTTCAAAATCTTATCTCTAAAAAACGAAACAAAATAATGCCAATTGTTGGGGAATCATGTTAACTTTACTAGTTAATGGAGGAAGTATTGGTAACTATGTTTACACTGTTGAGTCTTGCTATCCAAGAACTTGGTATGTCTTTCAAGTTGTTCAAATCTTCTTTTGTGGCCTTCAGATCTTGGTATGTCTTTCAACTTGTTCAAATCTTTTGTGACCTTCTGTAGTGTTTCAAAGCTGTCTTGACGTGGGTCTCACATATTTTTTATTCATTTCCTAGGTATTTTAATCTTTTTGTCATTAATTTAATGCCTTTAAAACATCTATTATTTATTTCAAAGTATTTAAAAAGCTAGTCAAGAACTCTAATGCTATTTATTTCTCTTTCTGAAATGAAAAGTAAGTAGAAGTGAAGGGATGAAGGATGAGGTGTGATGACAATGAAGGAGAGATGTGTGGCCTTAATCCTAAACCCAAACAATCCCTTCATCTCCTTCATCATCATCATCATCACCACCACCACCACCATCATCATCATCTTATAAGGAAGGTGATTTACAATAAGCTACTGGCCTCATATACATCTATGTTTTTGATTATCTGGATCTTTCGTTCATGGCTGAGTGTGAGAGCTTAGGCTTATGTTATCAATGAGGAAACAAAAGAAAAGAAAGGAGCTCAGGAAGGCTCTTAGAAGAGAACACTCACTGCTAGCCCTTCCAGGTGGGTAAAGGCAATCTAATTGTCTTCTCAGGTTCACATGCTACATAAAGTAACTAGATTCCAGATAGAGCAATCAGGACACATAGGGCACTCCATGATTTTATGTTCAAACAGGAAGATATGACTAAGGTCAGAATTATCTAAGGAAGACACGTAAGTATGGCTTATAGTCATACTTGTAAAATATTCCTCAAAAGTGAAAATTTAGCACAGTTAACAAATAATTCTGAACAATAAGAAAAAGAGAATTAGAAAAAAAATGAGAGAGCAAACACATTTTTAATGAGGAAATTTGAGGAGACAGGATATAGGCAATGGTGGAAAATCCAAGTCCAAGGTTTGCCTACAAAAGGCAGGGCCTTGGGTCCCTTTAATACTCTATGGGTGGCAAGAGGTGATCCAGCAAGCATATAAAAATATTCATTAATTCGTGTATACCATCAAAGAATAGTTACATTAATAATGACAAAACATCAGACACCACCTACATTTATTTTCAAACAGATGACTGGTTAAATAATATACAGTCTATCCACATAAAATGAAACTACTCAATCATCAAAAATGTTTATGTAGATGAATTCCTTCATATTTGTTGATTTAGAAAGTAGTCCCCAATATATGAGTATTTGAAAAACAACAGCATGGTAAAAACAGAATATAAAGAATTATTTCATTTTTTCAAATTATACTTATGGAAAATGTATGCTAAAAGGTAAACAATAATGACCAGAAGTTGAAATTACTGCTATTTTGTATTTACTGATATTTGAGATTTTCTTCTTTAAATTATTCCTTGCTATCTAGATGTCCCACACACAGGATACATACTTTGATATGTTATTTTGATAATGTATAAGAAATATCAGAACAGTTACCTCGTTTGAGTGTCCCTTCTTGGTATCTAGTATTGAAAATTAGCCCCTTCTAGTTAGATCTCTTTTAATGCCATTTTCCCTTTATGTCATGTTCTTATTGCCATTTGCTAAGGAATCAAAAAATTTTGCAAAGTGAAAGAGAAAATAACATAGACCCGGTATATGCCAGGGAAAACTGGCTATACCATTTAAATCATTTCTATAACTATTCCTTTGTAAGCAAATTGGTAAGCAGTAAAAATAAAAGACACTTTCTCCCTGCTATCGTTTAGAAAAAAGTAAGACTTATAGCAAAGAAACTCACAGTACAAACAGTATTTAATGCTAATTTCTTCTCGTATTAACCATCTCTAGTTCGTTTAAACAAAAAACACTCTGGAATTCTCCTTGCCGCTGGTTTTATATTTACACACACCTTGCACTGGGAAAAGCCCTGGCCTAGAAGTTAAAATATCTGGGTTTGAGTTCCATTTCCGCTGCCCACTAGCCAAGGGGCTTGGAGCAGACACTGAATGTTTTTGCTCCCCAGTTTCTCCATATGTAGAATGACAAAGTCATTCATAAAGTGATCTTTATTATTATTATTTTTTAAATTTTATTTGAGAGAGAAAATGAGGGAAGAAGGGAGGAGCACAAAGAGGGAGAGACCATCTCAAGCAGGCTCTTTGCTGTTAGCACAGAGCCTGATAGGGGGCTCGAGCCCATAAACTGTGAGATTATGACCTGAGTCGAAACCAAGAGTTGGCTGCTTAACTGAACCATCCAGGTGCCCCTCATAAAGTGATCTTTATGGTTCTTCTTTTGTTCTATGGATCACAAATTCTATTCCAGGCTTACTAAACTATAAGCCCCCAAAGTTTTTTGAGGAGAAGACTTTCTTTTTTAACATGCACGCACCTCTAAGACTGGTCTGGTCTATGAATGGGATAGAGTAGCCAGCAATCAGGTCATTTGTAAGAAATTGAAGGGCAGGAAATAAAAAGTACTCGGAGAGTGAAATTTTACATTAAGGTAGCAATAGCAAAAGAAGAGGGAATGATGATGCTGGTTACCGAATAAATAATCGAGTGGGTGCACCTGGGTGGCTCAGTCAATTAAGCGACTTACTCTTGATTTTGGCTCAGGTCATGATCTCACAGTTCATGAGTTTAAGCTTGGACTTGGGCTCTGGGCTGATAGTGCAGAGCCTGTTTGGAATTCTCTCTCCTTCTCTCTCAGCCCCTTCCCTGCTTTTTCTCTCTCTCAAAATAAATAAATACTTAAAAAATGTTTTTAAATAATTTTAAAACATTTGGATTCTGTAACAAATGAGTTGGAAATGCTTACTATTTACAGATTAGCTGGATCCAATATTAAAATATTAAAACAATTAAATATTTCTCATTGTAAAGTCAGACCTATTGATTCAGTATTATACTTGAAGAGACAAAAAAATAAATAAATAACAGTGTTTATAAACTGTAGCAACATGTCCTATACCTTATCACAGCAGAGATTCTTTGAGAAGCATTAGTGTTTAAATAATCCTAGGGTTATATAATTAGGAATGGCTCACTTCCCTGGTCCAGACTTTACTTAATTGATCTTTTAAAAATAACATGAAAAGGGGTGCCTGGGTGGCTCAGTTGACAAAGTGTCCAACTCTTGATTTCCTTTCAGGTCATGATCTCAGGGTTCCTGACCTCCAACCCTGCCTTGGGCTCTGCTCTGACAGTGTGGATGAAGCCTGCTTGGGGTTCTCTGTCTCCGTCTCTCTTTCTGCCCTTCCCCCACTTGCTCTCTTTCTCTCTCTCTCAAAATAAATAAAAATAAATTTTAAAATAAAAATAACATGAGGGGCACCAGGATAGCTCAGTCAGTTAAGTATCCGACTTCGGCTCAGGTCATGATCTTGTGGTTTGTGAGTTCGAACCCTGCTGAGCTATCAGCACAGAGCCTGGAGCGTGCTTCAGATTCTGTGTCTCCCTCTCTTTGCCCTTCCCCTGAATGTGCTCTCTCTCACTCTCTCTCTCTCTCAAAGAATAAATAAATATTAAAAAAAATTTTTTAATAGCATGAGTATCAGGAAATCAAGACATAAAGGACCAAAGGGTTATTTTATTATCTCCTTTATTTTGTACCCACAGGCAATACTATCACTGCCAGTGATTTTTTTTTTTCTTTCAAGAATCTAAGCAGTTCAGGAATGCTACTGATTTGCCTTGGGGGTGGACGCACAGCACCTGCCTTTAATACACAGACCAACCCTGTGGGAAACACTAGAAAACTGCTTGAAAGGAGTCCTAATCTTCTCAAAACACGAGATCTTCATCAGAGCAACAGCTCACTGCTCTCAGAAGTTTCCTGACACTACCACTGGAGGACTGCACTGGTCCACCAAACGTTTACCCAGTACAATCATGTGCACTATGCTCAGTGCTTGTGATAATACAGTGAACAAGCCACGGTCCCTGCTCTCATGGCATTTACATCCTAGTGTTGAGAGAAAAACAGTAAAAAAAGCAAACAACAAAGCAGACTGGGTGTCACATACTCAGAGGTGACATGAACAAATGTGACTGGACAGAGGAGGGCTGATTTGGATTGGGTAGTGGTATTCCAGTTAGACCCAAACTGTAGGTCAGCCAGGGGAAAAACTGAGGGACAAAGTATTCCAGGAAAATGTCTTGAGGCAGCAACATAAATCTGGGGTGTTTATAGTACACAAAGAAGTGTGGCCAGAGCATAGTGAATGCAGGGAGAAATAGTAGATGCAGAGAGAACAGTAGAAGCAGACAGGGTCTACATGACCTAGGGTCATAGCGGCCATGGTAAGGAGCTTGGAATTTTGCTTGATATTATTTCATATACCCTGACTATTTATCAGGAGACCTGAATTTGCCTTTTGCCTTGTCTCTGACCTTTTAGGGCTCTCTGCTTTTGCATTTTCCCTGATTTTCTGCCTCTGTCTTTAACCCTGCTTAGCCCAGATAAGCTTATAGGACTTAAGCCTGAACTATGTCAAAATGTCATTCCACCTACTTGAGGCAAAGGGTCCTTATTTATTTGTTTGTTTATTTTTGAGACAGAGAAAGACAGAGTGTGAGCAGGGGAGGAGCAGACAAAGAGAGACACAGAATCTGAAACAGGCTCCAGGCTCTGAGCTGTCAGCACAGAGCCTTATGCGGGGCTCCAACTCACAAAGGGTGAGATCACGACCGGAGCCAAAGTAGGATACTTATCCAACTGGGCCACCCAGGTGCCTCGGGGCAAAGCATCCTTTTAAAAGCAGGGTCTTGTCAGACTGCACAGGTCTCCTATCCATGAAACTGACCCTGATCTTGATAAATATTATTTTAAAAACTGTCTTCTGTAGATGAATAGTTTGTTTCATTTCACCCGATCTGTCAATTATATAAGCCTATTCAAGATCTTTTAAATGGAGTAGCTCTTCAAACATGTGGCTTATAGGAAGCTGCCAGGAAAGAAACTAGAATATCAAGACTTACTGAGACAACTTCATGCCATCACTGTGCACAATCACTGGAAACATCTTATTCTCAGGCAAACTACAATTTATTAGCACTTAGTATTTATTGAAATGTATTACTCTTCCTCTTTTAGGTAAAAGGAAATTATTGTAATAAATAGCAACCAAATAAATAGCTGTTTGCTAGGTGTTTGACATTGCCAAATGGATCTAGAGGTTTCATTAGGCAAATAGCTAAGAAATGCAGCTCAGTGACTAACATATTAAGATTTAAGTAATAAGTTCCTTAATTTATGTGATATATAAAAATACTAAAAAATGTACTTACAAACCCAAATTTTAAAATAATACATCTTTACAATCTTTAAATCTTCAGGGCATCTGGGTGGCGTAGTCAGTTAAGTGTCTGATTGTAGCTCAGGTCATGATCTCACGGTTCTTCAGTTCGAGTCCCACATTGGGCTCTGTGCTGACAGCTCAGAGCCTGGAGCCTGCTTTGGATTCTGCATCTCCCTCTCTCTCTGCCCCTCCCCCTCTTGCACTCGGTCTCTCAAAAATAAATAAACATTAAAAATTTTTTAACAACAACAAAAAAAACATCTTTAAGACTTCAGAAAGCCTGAAAACCAAAAATCAGATAAAACATATAACTATCAAATGGTATCTATTTCTTTCCCTTTTCCCTTCTTTTCCCCTCTTTTCCCCTTTCACCCAATTTACTCACCCTCACCCCACAAAATAGTTTGTATAACAACAATTCTACCTATAATGTAAAATTGAACATGATCATAGCTAACTAGCAAGGGTTCACAAGGCTTAATTACTTACTGCTAAAGAATAGTATTACACATTAGAAGTGCCAAGTCTGAAATGTCAGTCCAGCCCCTAATATTTTAAGTTTATAATCAACACCTCTACCTGCAGAACACGGTTGCACTAACCTTGCCCTGAGGTGTTCCTATTCCATTCACCACAGAACTCATTACTTAGCATTAGTTATCATGATGATTTATGCAATATCACAAGTGCACTCAGACTCACGAGAATTATAGCTAACACCATTTTACTGCTATCGAGATTACTGGACCTTGGAAGGAAATAGTTTCATTTGCGGTTACAAAACAAAACAATAGGTCCCAAGAAAAAGACACTGTTACTGACATATTTATACTGCTACCAGTTGCTACATGAAAGAGGTGCCTGGAGAAAAAAAAAATGGTTGAAGGGAATGTACTGTTGGCTTCAGTGACATTATTGTTTGCTTGGTGTTTGTGTCTATATTGTAAGAAACTTCATAGATTACAGGTCTTGTCCTGAAAAAGCTGACAATCTGGTATAGGAATTAAGGTAGAGAGAGATGAAAAAGATTTTCAAATGTAGCACAATACAAATAAATTTAAAGAATCACAGCATCTTGAAGTTTTTGTGTCGGAAGAGGAAAGAGTCAGAAGGTACTCGGATCTCATTGGCTTTGCAATTTTCTGGCCTTGTGACTACAAGTTAATCAATTACTCATCCTCTCTCAAGGTGACCATCATTACTCACTTCGATTGCCTCCTAACAGCTCTACTTCCACTTTTGCCCCCCTCCCTTTCATCTCTTCTCCACAACATAACCAATGTCTTTTTTTAAAAATGTGAATCAGATCCTATCACTTATATGTGTCAACCTGAATTCTGCAATAACTTCCTATTACTTTTAGAATAAAATCCAAACCCTTGGACAGGGCTTAAAAGGTTCTGTATTATCTGGCTCCCATATACCTGTTTTGACCTTATTTCCTATGAGTTTTCTCCATGCTCACTATGCTAAGAACACACTGGCCTCATTTTTGTTCTTTAATGCTATCTAGCTCTTTCTTGCCTCTGGGCCTCTGCGAGGCTTAGAACTGCCGTTGTGTAGGCAGTTCCTTATCCTGTAAGACTAGGCTCCAATGTCACATCTTCAGAAAGACGTCACTCGCCCTTTTCATCATTCTTAATCACACTATCCTATTCTATTGTCTAACTGTACTGATTGTTATCTGAAATTCTCTCATTTATCTATCTGTTACTTGATTACCTCCCAGGTCCCTTAGGAGAAAGTACACTTTATAATAAAGTAGTGATTCATGCTTGACTTTCTCGGTGCGGTAGCCTCAGTAGGTTGAACAAGGTCTGGTCCATGGAAAATTGCAAAAAATAAATGCTTTTATTAAATAAATGTTATCTAATACCAATTTTAATAAATAAATGTTACTTAAATATGTCTCACGCTTTCGGTCTCCTCATCCATAAATGGGGAATAATCCTACCTGTGCCAGTCATTAGAAATGACTTAATGTCTACTAAATTTTTATTGTCTCAGGCACTGTGAAAATCACCTTATTGCAAACTCTTATTTATGATTATGATATTTCCATTTTATACATAAGGCCACCATGTCTTAGGTCAAATAACTGGCCTAAGGACACAAGCCCATGGTGGGGCGCAGGTATGACCCCAGAGCTGCCAAACCTCAGAATGCGGGCTTTTACTCACTACTTTACAGTTCCTAGAAAGAGGCTTCCTTCCATTACAGCAAAAACAGGCTGTGCCCTCAGCTCCTAGTTCGTTCGTCCTGTGGGTCAAGTGAAGAAAGGTACTACATCCCCCATGGGGTTCTTTTCCAAGATGAGCATCCTCATTTCTTTCGATCCTTCCTTTTTCAAGGATCCTCACATCTTGGTCACTCTCCTCGGGACAAACTCATTGGACAACGTCTTTCTGCCCCAGAACTGGTCGTTTTAACCAGACAACTAGTTAATAGGCATCTGAGAAGCCGAAGCCAATTCCCAGGGGGGGCGAGAAAACGCAGACGGGTGAGCGTTGTGCGCTGTGAAGAACACAGGCAGGCTTCCTGGAAGAGGTGATCCCTGAGCTCAAGTCCCGGGCAGTAAGCAGCGACCAGCGGCTCAGGGCCGCTAGGTCGAGACAAAGGGTGGTGGAGTTTAGGAAGATCAGGGGCACAAGCCCAAATGGTGATGCGCTTGCACGCGGCGGAACGCAACCTGTTTTCCTAAAGAGAAGTTAGCATAGGCACTGGAGAGAAGCACAGTGGGACGAACACCAATGAAGGAAAACGCGAACTTACCCGTAATCTGGCAACCCGGCCTCCGTAGCCTGACTGCAAGCGCAGCCACCTGAGGAGTCCCGTAGCCAAAACAGCGGCACGCTCATCCCAGATGTCGCGAGACTGAGCTGGCCTCGCGAGATCTGGCCGTTCTTCCCTGAAGTCCCGAGCTCTCTCCGGGGGGCTATGGGAGGGCTCTGGCGTCCCGCATGGAGGCGCGCTGCCTTCTGTGGCTGGCGCGGGAGCCAGCCTGGGTCCCCGACTTGGGTTGCGGAGAGGGTAGAGGCATATCTCAGAGTGGGAAGAATTGGGACAGGAAGTGGTGAGAGGGGGCTGAGGTGGCTTGGGACATGGAGGCGTCCAAACCCGGCCCGGGACCTGGCCCTGCAGCCGCCGCGGCGGCCGAAGAGCACGAACCCTTTCACGCGCGCGCAGGAGGAGGACGAGCGGCGTCGGAACAAGACGGTCCTCACGTACGTGGCCGCGGCCGCCGTGGGCATGTTGGGGGCATCCTACGCCGCCGTGCCCCTTTATCGGCTCTATTGCCAGGTAGGCGCCGGCGCCGCGCCCTGGGCTGTGCCTTCGGGAGGGGGCGGAGGTGCAGGACAGCTCCCTGGACAGCGATCCCTCCTCCGTGTCGTGTTGCAGGGATGTCTGCCGGTTGTCCACCAGAGAGGAAGCAGGCTTTAAACGGTGATTTGCCCAAGCTTACCAAAAAAGTTGCTGGCAAAGTTACAAGTAGAATCCAAGCCCCTTTAGTGATCGTGCTTATAACCGACCCCACTGCAGACTGAAATTCCCTATCTCTGAGCTACATCGCCTTAAAGGGCTGCAGCCTTTATACTCTGCCATCCACCAACCTGCCGGTGCCGGTATTACCCTCTTGTTACTCAAACACGTGTTCGCGTTTAAAATGTAAATTCCATTAGTACAGTCATTCTGTGAACCGTGTATGGTTTATGTGCGAAGGTTAACCCTGGAAATGGGAGTATGCTTGTAATTTGGGCTTACACTGGGAGTGGCGTTTAATCCATACACAGAGGCGGCCTGCACTGCTAGTATATGACTGTTTTGTGCTTACCCAGGGCTCTCTTTAAGATCAGAAACCCTAATGCAGTTGTTCTTCAAGTGTGGTTCCCCGGAGGACCAGCGTCACATCACCTGGGAACTAGCTGCACATTCTTGGATCAAGTTGCCGAGCTATTGAATCAAACTCCGTGGGGGTGGGGGGAGTGGGGCAGCAATCTGTGTTTTAATAAGTCCCGTAGCTGATTTTGATGCGGACTAATATTTGAGGACCATGTGCAAAGCCACACTTTTATTTCATGTATCTTCTCCTTTGCTGCTTTGGCTGGTCATTAGGACTATTTAGTGGAGTTTCTTTAATAAATATGTTAGGGCTCCCTTAACCTAGAAATACCAATTAGGAGGTCTGGGTAGGGCCCAGGAATTTCTATTTAAAAAACATCATAGGTTAGAGCTACACATTGGGTTTATTCACTAAATGATAGTGGTTCTCCAACTTTGTTGTGGTGGGAATCATCTGGAGAGCTTTTGAAAATCCTGACATGCGGGTCACATCGCAAACCACTTAAATCGGAATGTCTCGGAGTAGGAGTCAGGCATTAGTAATTTTTTAAAGATTCCCCCAGTGTGTAACAGTTTGGGAATCATTGGCTAACTGCTTTTTTCCTGCCAGTATCGTTAATGCCTGTTTTACTTGCCCTGCCCTTTAGGAGATTAACTTGCCTTTATTTCTTACAATAACTAAAACAAGTCAAAAGGACGTTTCAGTCTTCTAATATTGGCATTTATGTGGGATTGCAATAGTTTGATTCAGGAGGATGAGTGCAGAAATGTGAATTAGTTTTCATCAAACGGCAGCCTGGACCTAGCATGAATCCCAGAACTAGCAATTGGTTAAATCATAAGCAGAACTGAATACAAAATACCGGGTACAAAGCTCTGAGAACCATGGGGAGGAAGGGGTCGGCTTTATTCTTCACGGAGTATTTAGCAATATCTGAAGACATGTTTGGTTGCCACAACCTGGGAGGTGAGCAGGGAGGGTGCTACTGGTATCTTGTGGGTAGAGGCCAGGGAGGCTGCTTGCTAAACACTCAACACTGTGCAGGACAGACACTCCCTCCTCCCCAGACCAGAGAATTAGCATGCCCTTAGTGCCAAAGCTGTGAAACTCTGCTTTAAACTAGAGTGAGTGACAGTATTTTTGTATGTGTGTGCAAATGTAGAGCAAGATAGGAAAAACAATTGTAATTTGTAATCCTAAACTTCAGTCAACTTGGATGTTAAATTTCCAGAAGAGCATCTCTTTCACTTTTGGAATTACAGAACTTTAGAGCCCAAAATAAGGAATTATATAAACAATTTAATCCAGTGACCTCATTTTATGAGTATGGAAAGTATAGTCTCCCAAAAGTAAGATGTATTTAGTTCTTGGAGCTAGTTAGTGGCAGAACTAGACCAGAGCCCAGGAAATATTTCCATTGTCTTTCTCTGTTCTTATTTCTCTTACTATCAAGCTTGCAAATTTGAAGAATCTATATTCAAAGACTGCCTGTCAGAATACATTAAGGAATCTTTAATCAAGTGATTCAACTTCTTCAGGAGTTACATCTTAAAACTTAAGCATTATAGCCCTCTTGGGCAGAATTTACTTACTAGATAAAGATAAAAGGCTTGCCCCCTAATGCATCTTTGAAGTTTCTAATGTAATTCAGTAATGTTGCGTGGCAGTTGAGTGCAGTTAGGTGACTTGTGTAATAAATGGAAGATAGTAATACTGTATTTTTCTGGGAGTCTTCCCCTAGCCTCAAATTTGGTATTTTTTTCCTAGTATAGTAACAGATTAATTATCCGGAGACCAGAATTCTGGCAACCTCACGCATCAGAAGAATGATGACCCTGGAAGTAAGGATTTTTTTTAAAACAACTCTGATGATAAGGAGATAATCGCAATGAAGATAGGCAAGAAGAGTCAGGCACAAATTATCCTGATGTCTTAAGGTTCGTTGATTCAGTGGCCACAGGGATCAGGTTCTCTGATTAACGGATATTCATAAAAGCTGTACTATACAAAGTAGTACAGGAAAAAATTACAGAAACATTTATTAACATGGCAAAATACTTGTGATGCTTGAGAAAAGCAGAATACAAAAATGAAGCTACAAACTATGCCGTAAAAGTTATGATATGGGAAAGGATCAGACAGGACTGTGGGTAATGGAATTATTTAAATAGTTTCATTGAAATGATAGGGTCATGGGTAATTTTTACCTCTATTAATGACTGATAGTTTATATAAAACACTGGCAATAAAAGTAAATAGGTTTAATGAAAAGTTAAGCTAAAATTCTGAGCTGTATTACCATTGGTGAGTCAGCTTTCTTCCAAATGACTCATTTTTTTTTTTTTTTACTGTGTCCAGTAACCAAGTGATTACTGAAAGAAAAAATGACTATAACAAATATAGGCCCTTGACACCCCAGAGGTGGTCAAACCATTGATACATTCATAGGAAATGGTCAGTGACAGTATGTAAACTGGGCTCCTACTAGATTATTAAATTGTTTTTAAGACTTTGTTTTTATCCAGTAATCACGTGTATTGTTTAATGTATTATACTTTAACATTCTTAATACCTTTAATACCTAGACTACTGGTCTTGGAGGATCAGCAGTAGCAGGTCATGCATCAGACCAGATTGAAAACATGGTGCCCGTGAAGGATCGAATTATTAAAGTCACCTTTAATGCAGATGTGCATGCAAGTCTCCAGTGGAATTTTAGACCTCAGCAAACAGAAATATATGTAAGTGATTAAAGTAGTTATGAAAATATTTGCGCATTGTAAAAATTATTTCATCACTTAAACTGTTTCACAATTTAGGAAACTCACGTAAATATAATCCCAAAATACTGATACTCCATTACTGTAATTCTTTTATTCTCACAGACTACTTTTGACAGTGCCCTATCTTAACAGAATATACTTTAAGTTATATGATACTGTAGTAAAAGTTGGTTTGGGACAATGGAAAATGTCCTCAGTTTTTATCAGAGTCGTATTAAGAGTCCACTAAGAAATTGTGTGGACAGTAATCTTGAGGGTAGGAGCAGCGGTGATGCCATGTATAGCATAGCATCAGGTAGAGATAAAGGAAACAAATTGGAAATTATTGGTTACAATGAAAAGTAGTGTACTGATTTTTTAAAAATAATTTATTTATTGTGAGAAGGAGAGCGCACGCGGGAAAGGGGAAGAGAGGGATGGAGAGAGAGAATCCCTAGCAGGGTCTGTGCCAATAGTGCAGAGTCCTACGTAGGGCTTGATCCCAGGACCCTGGAATCATGATCTGACTGGAAACCAAGAGTTGGATTTCACCAGCTGAGCCACCCAGGTGCCCCAAGAGGGATGCTTTTGATATAAATTAGTAAACTGCTGCAGCACATGGGTGGCTTAGTTGGAGAAGTGTCTGACTCTTGATTTCAGCTCATCACCTCATTGTTCCTGGGATCAAGTCCTGTATGAGAATCTGTGCTGAGCGTGGAGCCTGCTTAAGATTCTCTCCCTCCATTTCTCTTCTCTCTCTCCGTCTCCCCCTCCCTTCCTCCCCCTCTCTTTCCTCTCCCCCCAACCCCGCAGCTCTTCCTAACTCACTCACATGCTTTCTCTCTCAAAAAAAAAAAAGAATCCCTGTCTCAGGGCTCTTGGCTGGTTCTGTGGGTGGAATATGTGACTCTCGATCTCAGGGTTGGGAGTTCAAGCCTCGTTTTGGTGTAGAGATTACTTAAAAATAAATTAAAAAAAAAAGTGTGTGTGTGTGTATCTATACACACACACACACACACACACACACACACATATTCTTAGCTCTTAAAAATGAGAACCTTTGAAGTAACCATAATAAATAGTCGTGTTCTACTTCAGAAAAGCTCTACTTTAAAAGTTTCCTTGGGGTGCTTGGGTGGCTCAGTCGGTTAAGTGTCTGACTTCAGCTCAGGTCATAATCTCACGGCTCGTGATTTCGAGCCCTACATTGGGCTCTGTGCTTACAGCTCAGAGCCTGGAGCCTGCTTTGGATTCTGTGTCTCCCATCCTCTCTGGCTGGTCCTCTCCTGCTCACACTGTCTCTTTCAAAAATAAATGTTAAAAAAANAAAAGAATCCCTGTCTCAGGGCTCTTGGCTGGTTCTGTGGGTGGAATATGTGACTCTCGATCTCAGGGTTGGGAGTTCAAGCCTCGTTTTGGTGTAGAGATTACTTAAAAATAAATTAAAAAAAAAAATGTGTGTGTGTGTATCTATACACACACACACACACACACACACACACACATATTCTTAGCTCTTAAAAATGAGAACCTTTGAAGTAACCATAATAAATAGTCGTGTTCTACTTCAGAAAAGCTCTACTTTAAAAGTTTCCTTGGGGTGCTTGGGTGGCTCAGTCGGTTAAGTGTCTGACTTCAGCTCAGGTCATAATCTCACGGCTCGTGATTTCGAGCCCTACATTGGGCTCTGTGCTTACAGCTCAGAGCCTGGAGCCTGCTTTGGATTCTGTGTCTCCCATCCTCTCTGGCTGGTCCTCTCCTGCTCACACTGTCTCTTTCAAAAATAAATGTTAAAAAAAATTTTTTTAAGTTTCCTAAAATCTTGACTAACTGGACTCCCAGAGGATTTAATTGAAATTATTTCATGAGTGGAGGAATAGCCAGAAAAGCTTAATTGTGACGCTTATTGGGAAACTCTTATAAATCTTGGGTGTTCCTCCACATTACTAAATATGACTGAATTCTTCAATGATTAAGGGTTTCATAGGTTATGATTTTGAATGTTACTTCTAATTATATAGTAGTGTACAAGATATTGGTGTCTGAAATGGTACAAAGGACAGAATCCTTTGGAAATTTATTTTTTTAAAGCCTCGCAATTTTTTCCAAATGTTTAGTTTTGAGAGAGAGGGAGTGCACGTGAGCAGAAAGTGAAGTGCAGAAAGGGAGGAGGATAGAGTTTTCCAAGTGGGCTCTGCGCTGATAGCAGAGCCCCAAGTGAGGCTCAAATTCATGAAACTAGAGATCATGACCTGAGGTAAAGTCTGATATTTAATCGAAGGAGCCACTCAGCCGGCCCTAAAGCCTTGCAATATTTAAAAAATCTGTTCTCTCAAAAAGTAAGTATTAGTTCTTTTTGGTTAAATAATCTATTCGGTTAGTTTTACTCTGGTTAGAAATTCAGTTTACTCTGGTTGTAAGCGGAGTTTAATGTTAACGTCTTAAAAAGAATCTATGTTGGTCATATAATGATGTTTAGGTATGAGTGTTAAGTCAGGCTTGGGCTATGATAGACTTGGCTGTCCTTGGACATTTTAAATAATTTGCAGTTCATTGCTTGAAGACTTCAGATATACAAACAAGAGGACAGTCCACAGTGATGAGGAGAGCACTGGTCCTTCACGGACATAGGCAAATAAAATTTAAAAACCAGATGTCCATAGGTAGTATTCACAGTTTATTTGGCTGACCTTCAGCATTAAAGTATTGTGGTCTGAGGGATAGGAAAAATAGTGACTAATATAGTAAGGAAAGGAGGAGCTGTGAGATTTAAAGTATTGATAATGTATGTTTTTCTTAAAACAGGTAGTACCAGGAGAGACTGCACTGGCGTTTTATAAAGCTAAGAATCCTACAGACAAACCAGTCATTGGAATTTCTACATACAATGTTGTACCATTTGAAGCTGGACAGTATTTCAATAAAATACAGGTATAGTTATATGGAAACTTATATATTTTCATCATATTCCATAAACTGTTTAGTACTAAACTTACTGCAGTGTTTTGTAGAAACTAATTTCTGAAAATTCGTTTCTTCTAAAAATCAAACTTTTTTTCCATTGCTTATAGCAACTATGGTTCGTTACTGACACAATGAACTAAGTGGTATCTGCTTTTAACTTTAGAATTTTAACTTTAAAGCAAAAGTCAGTTAGATGAAAAGATAATGTCATTCTGTCACAGAACTGGATTATATTTAATTGTATTTTTTCATTATAATATTAATTGTAGTATGCTCACTAAAGCCAAGAAATGAACCATCATTAAGATTTCTATTCTAACAGAAACTAAACAAATATCTTTTTATACTTCTAGTGCTTCTGTTTTGAAGAACAAAGGCTCAATCCACAAGAGGAAGTAGATATGCCAGTGTTTTTCTACATCGATCCTGAATTTGCTGAAGACCCAAGAATGGTGAATGTTGATCTCATCACTCTTTCTTATACTTTTTTTGAAGCAAAGGAGGGACAGAAGTTGCCACTTCCAGGCTATAATTGAAGTCAGCACCTAAGTCCCTTCAGATTTGTGATTTTTGAAAAATCATGTATTTAGTCTTCTCAGGGGAGAAATACTTTAATGTAAAACTTTTCAAATATAATACTGTGTTTATTTTTTTCAACTAATTTACCCTGTTTAAAATTGAATGAACAGTTTCAGCTGTCATAGGGAATCCATAGGCCCAAATAGGACTATTCGAAACCATAGAGTTTGATAGGGAATATTAAAAGAAACTCCTTTGTTTCTTAAATAAGTAGGCACGGACTTCAGTTTATTAGCTCTTCATACTTGTAGCAGTGAATACTTTTATTATTCCTGGGGTTGTTTTAGGCTCTAGGTCATAACTTCTGCCTGTTTTTGTTATGTCTAAAATAGTTGGTGACTACTTTCTTTTATTGTGAATCGTCACTATTTTAAAAGCTCACAATGAAAGAGGTATCACTGAGCCCTAGGCTGCCCAGAGATTACATTCTAATTTCAAATTTGACTCTCTTTTTCCTTTAGGATCTAGGCCTATTTTATATTTTGAGTACTGACTATTTTGAAGTTTCAGCATCACGAATATGAAATAAAATCCATAAATATATTTAGTAGGATTCTAGTACGATTTCCTGTGACAGTTCAAGTTCCTGAATGTTAAAATGTAAGTGTGAACTTACTGACATCAGAAGTTCTATGAACAGACCCTGTAAAAAAGATGTATTAAAGTGTTTTAATAATTTATCATTGTAATTTATGACATAAACAAATGCACATTTTATTCTGAATGCTTTCCAGTAGCGTTTGTTTCAATTAGAAATATTACTTGCAGTAAAAAGGGGAGAAAAAGATCATTTAGTATTATAAAGAATCATATGTAAAGGCAACTCGATACAGAGTCCAGTGACCTCTTCATGGTATCTGAAATATACACTACAATCATCAAGGCTTTTACAAGTCCTGATTCTAAACAGGTAGTAAAAAAAAAAAAAAAAAAGTACAAATTGACTTTTACATTCAACTTGAGTTAAATGAAGGCACTCAATAGTTTTCATAATTATTTTGTAATAAAATAATCTTTATCTACTCTTACCACAGCAGTGTGAGGATTTCTTTTCTAAATGTAGGAAGGCCTGTGAAGCCCAGGATGTTATAATTAAACCCGTTGGCATCGGTACAATGATTTTTTCTTCTGATGAAGTTTAAGGTGAATATAGGTTATAACCAAGTTGTTTCAAAATAAAGCTTAAGCTGTGGTCAGGAAGTATAAAAGTTGCTCTTCTGTTACTGCAGAGGAGTAATGTTCCACCATGTTTCTGATGTGCTGTAGGTCTGGTCTTCTGGGCCTCCAAGCTGCATAGGGTCTACCTTGTAGAGAGGTGGCACCTCTAAAAGCAGGTAATGAGCTAGTCACCCACTTCCACCCAGTGTAAGAAGACAGCGGCCTCCAGCCTTTCCTTCTGTTTCTCCACTCCTGGATAACGAGAGTCACAACCTAATGCAGAAAGGTGGGAATGTATTACTTCCATGGAGGAGGGTGTGGGGAATAAACAAGGTTAATGGGTTACTGGTGGCCACGCATTCATTACTAAATAAAATGGGATGACTAATACAACAAATAGGCGGAGTCCAGGCCTACCTGGACGAGCAATGAGTGGGTTCTACCACTGATTAACTATACATAAAAGATACAGGTCTAGTTCAGTGCTACGAAGTCTGTGTTGATCATTATTTTTGTTAGCATTAATACTTCTATACCATAAATCAACTTCTACATTCTAAAGATTATTTTTAGGTAATGAGCTTACAGAGATTATATTTCATTATAATTTGAGATGAACTTTTGTACTACGATTACACTCAGTGTCAGACTCAGATGGCCTTTACAAAATGTAAATACTAAGCATATAGTGACAATCACACAGGAATTCTGTGGAATGGGGAGTAGAAGTTGTGTCCTTGAAGTCTACCTCAACAGTCACTTTCACTTTGAGCTCCTTTCTGGTGACGAACGCCAATTTCTTCATAAAGAGCTCTGAAACAAACAAGCCGTCATGGCAAAAAGGTTACATATCATTTTCAAAGTACTACTTTGGCTTTAACTGCCAACACCTTAACTAAAAATCTGGTGCGGTGCTGTTTTAGGTATTCAGTCTGTATCAGGGAATAAAAACAGATCTCTACCCTGAAGCTTACATTACAGCTTTCTTAGAGCCTAATGCTGTAATTCCTATGCATCTTATAAATATATGTATCTCCTATAACCAATTCATTTTACCTGTAACTTAATGAAAAATGTGGCTCAAACTTGAACAGTTTCCTTTCTGCTTATTAAAAAGAAAAGCAAAAATTATAGTTTTTCCAGGTTTTAAAACGTTTAAAAATGTTACTGTTATTATAGTCCAAACTCCTGGGGCACCTTTAGCTCATAAATGTCATCTCTGCACCTCGTTTATAGTAATTTATGACACCGTTCTGTTCTTCATATACATCTTAAATAGGGCTGTAGCTAGAAAACATCTATACCTACAAACACAATGTTCACAAATACAGCAAGACATGGCTAGGGAAGAAAAAAATCTAAAAATCACAGCACTACAAAGCCATGTTCACCAACATCATGAGGCCCCAGGATGGTCCAGAAATTTTAGTGGGTTTCCACAAAACCATTTCAACTCCCTTTATTCCTCAAATCTCTGGTCATCTTCCTCTCTCTACTCTTAGTGAGAACTATCACTTCTAAATAAATTAAATGCCTTGGTATAGAAACTTCATCTCCCTATCACCGCATCTTCGAGTCTGTCTTCCACCTGCACCACCATCTGCCTCTGTGAGCCTCCCTACCCTCTAGCTTCTCACACGTTACTACTTAGTCATCCTCCTTTCTACCACATCCTAGCCCTCAACATTCGCACATGCTCCAGCATCTCCCATTTTCTAAAATAAGGCCATATTAATCCCAGGTCTGCTTGGAGTAATCATTTTAGTAATCCTCTACCTGCCAAGCCGCCTTCCACCGTCCCTTCATGTGAAATTGCCAGTGTCATCTACACTTATTATCCCTACTTCCTCTAATACACTAAAATCTGGCTATTGTTCTGTCTAGCAAATCAGCTTTTACACCACTGATTTCCTACTACTGAATCCACTGTCTAGTCTCCAGTCCTCACCTAGCCCTCTCAGCCATGTTCATCACAGTCACGCACTCCCTTCTTGCTTCCAAGATGCAATTTCCACATCTGGTGGTAGGTTCCCCGCTGCTGTCTTTTGCTCTTCGTTTGTCCATTCCCTTCAACGTGCCCAAACTCTCTCTGCTTAGGGTCTTTGTACCCATTGTTCCTGGCGCCTAACAACACTGATTCCCAAACTTGTCACCAAACAGATGCAGTTCTCAACCTTAATGTCCTTTCCTCAAGCTCCCTCCAGCCCTCATTTAAGTTAGCACTTACTGTTACAAACTTTCAAGTCACCATATCCTTTCATACCATTACCACAAACTATAAATATATGTTTGCCTGCTGATTTCTTCCTCCACACTAGATTAATCTCCATGAGATTGGGGGGGGAGGGGGTTCTTGTTCAGCATTATAAATTAGGCACTAATCATTGTCCCTGGCACAGTGTTGAAGCATCTGCCAAATGAATGTGTATACATTTATGTATACAACTTCATAAATATTGTACTTGTCCAGCTAAAACAAATTCTGAACCTAGGGTTCATAGACAACCAGTGATGTGAAAATTCCACAAGTTTTTATGTAAGATTTTGTACTTTTCCTTAGGGAGAAGTTCCATGTATTTCAGGTGACTTTCAAAGGAATTGGGGGCACCTTCCCCCTCAGAAAGTAAGAACCACAATGGTAGAGAATTCAAAGCTTCACCTCTCCAATTTCTCTATTCTCTCACATTAAAAAAAAATTTTTTTTAATGTTTATTTTTGAGGGAGTGAGAGAGACAGAATGTGACTGGGGAAGAGGCAGAGAAAAGAGGGAGACAGAATCTGAAGCAGGCTCCAGACTCTGAGCTGTCAGCACACAGCCTGACCCACAGGGCTTGAACCTGCGGACCATGAGATCACGACCTGAGCCCGAAGTCAGATGCTTCGCGTACTGAGGCACCCAAGCACCCCTCTACTCTCTCACATTTAATATCTGTTGCACTGTCATATCTATTGACCACAATTTCCTAACTAGCTAGAATATATTAAACTTCACTTCTTGTTTGGATGCAACTTGATTTCTAATTTCTTAAGCTACAAATACATTCAGTGATACTTTATCAAGCAGAACTTAGGGAAATTTTGCAATCTTAAATTACGAAAAACATTCTTAATGAACTCCTTTAACTCTGTTAAAATTCATAAATTATTCTAAAATGGATCGATAATCAGTGGTATAAAGCCAGCGGTCAGGGGTGCCTGGATGGCTCAGGTGGTTAAGCGTCCGACTTCAGCTCAGGTCATGATCTCACAGTCTGTGAGTTCAAGCCCCGCGTCAGGCTCTGTGCTGACAGCTCAGAGCCTGGGAGCTGCTTCAGATTCTGTGTCTCCCTCTCTGTCTGCCCTTCCCTCGCTAGCGTTCTGCGTCTCTCAAAACTAAAATAAAAACATTAAAAAAAAATTTCTTTTATATAAAACCAGGGGTCAAAACCTCAAATGCTTACACATGCCAGGCAGATCAAATAAATGGGCGAGGAGGGCCATTTGGGGTGCGGTGAACTGCACAGTGTACCTTCTCTTTAAGGAAGCAGCTACTCTTCAGCCCCAACCTATTGCTAGCATATAAAACACAGCCATCGCCCTAGTATCAAAAGAATCCAAAGTCCAGAGTTATGGGTTGTTTTTTTTTTTTTTTTCAAACAATATCTCAGTTTTTAACTTTTGGCAATTAGTTTTTAAATGCATGGTTTGAATTCCACATAGGTCAAACAAAAGGCAGCTGTAAATGAGATATTGCCGAAAGGCTGCCTGTTTCTGAACAACGGTTTCTGTAAACTTGCTTTAATAATTTTGGGGGTAACTGTCATTCAAAGTATATTAAAGCTCTAACGAGCCTACCATCCCATAAATATTCATAGACAGTCCACCAATATGAAATCATAAAATGGTACTCTAAGGATTTCAACTTCAAAAGACACATTTACATGAATCCACTTTAAGCACACTGTCAACATATTATGAAGACTAAAAACAAGTTCTTATTTGCGATTAGTCAAAGAACAGTTAAAATAATCCATCAATGCAATGTTACTTATGTCACCAATCAGTGAATATAGTGTTCTTTTCAAACTTGAGAGAACCTTTCTCCCAAGGCATCTATAAGGAATTCGTTAATGCACATGAGGGTTCCAGTTATTTCTTAAGGTGCAGCTCCAGCATTTTCATGTTTTAGTCACAAGGCTGAGCACGCTAAGACCATTAAAGCAAAAGTCTCCAGGGGCACTTGGGGGTCTCAGCGGGTTAAGCATCTGACTTTGGCTCAGGTCATGATCTCATGGCTCATGAGTTCAAGCCCTGCATCATGCTCTGTGCTGATACCTCAGAGCCTGGAGCCTGGTTCGGATTTGGTGTCTCCTCTCTCTTCTCCAACCCCACTCACACTCTGTCTCTCTCTCTCTCTCAAAAAATTATTAATTAATTACAAAAAAGAGCAACAGTCTCCATAAAACCTCATAAGTCATTTTTAATAAGATCATTAATTTCTGCCAAGACCTAAACAAAGTTAAATGTACAACCAAGCCCCATTTAGCTCTGTTACCAAAGGGAACCAAGACAAAAAAATAATCATTTTGTAAATGACTTACTCTGTAGTGACAGCAGGAGCCAAGGGATCAAACTCCATTACCTCATAGTAATTGGGTGGCTGGAGATCATTCTCTGTCATTGCTTCAGGCAAAACAAAACAAAACAAAAAACCCACCAGTAAACACACACAATTAATAATCTCTTTATGATTCTGACTTCAAACATGAGACTCTGCAAAACACTGACAGCCAGAAACTAACACAACTGGTGTTCTAATGCTCCTTCCAAGCACAACAAGGATTTCCAAATTTCAACTAAAGATCCATTTCCCTCAGCATTCCAAATACAACGTTCAGCACAATACAAGCACATTTTATAATCAAACGTCGGTCATAATGATATGGGCCATGAATTGACTTCATGGAGCTTAAAGGGGCACATGAAGTCCTAGTTTTTCCTCTCTCTGTATCTATTTTCAATCAGCAGTAAATCTCTGGCAGATTCCTACACTCTCACAAGTTTCCTTATTCAATGCAGATAATAGGTCTCAAGTACCTGGATGACGGGCGGGCAAGGATGGCGGTCTCTGGCTTGACAGTGTTGCTGGAACATTCTGCACATTAACTGGCTGTAGTACTGAATTTGAATATTCTGGAAACTGAAGTAAGCACAAGGCATGTTCAAATAAACATTCTACATTAAGTTTTTCTTTTATTATTTAGATTCCCAGGCTTCTAACTGGGAATTCCAAGAACCATATACTTACAACTGGACAAGAATTAGAAATTATTTATTACTTTTTTAGGTGATAACCATTTATAACACTACTTTTCTCTCTGGTGTCATGCCACTGCACCTCATTTCCCATATAAAATGTAAAATTAACATTTTGCTAAAAAAAAAGAAAAAAAAAAGAATTGTATGGCTCAGTCTAGATTCTGTTGTTGCACGCTAAAAAATCTCAGCTTCAGACAGGAAAATCAATCTTAACCCTACAGAAACGCCTAAGATACCACCACCAAATCAGGACTGATAAAGATTAATCTCATAATCTTCCTCATTTGCTTCATGAATATGTTCTGGGTACCTGGGTGCTATAAATAAAACAGGCCAAATCTCTGCCCCTTTGAAGCAAATTGACAAATGTAAAGAGATGTTAGTTAGGAAGTGCTCTTAAAAAAAGAAACAAACAAACAAACAAAAAGGCTTAGGTAGATGGGGTAGGCTATTACTCTGACAGTTAGTGGTCAAGGAATGCCTCACCACTGGGGACATTTGAGCAGAATCCTGACTGATGTGGCTGCTGTGATTATCTGAGGGGGCTCAAGGTCACATGCTCTGAAGCAGAGGAGCCCAGTGTCATTGGAGCAGAGCGAGCCAAGGAAGAGAGGTGAAGCTGAAGAGGTAATGGGAGATGCAAGATCAGCATTTTCAGGTTTTTACAGAATACAATGGAGGAAGAAAATCCTAGGTGGGTTTAGAGCAGTTAATATGACTTTTTCTTTTTTTTTAAGGATGGTTCTGGTTTGTTTTGAACAGAGATTGCACAGTGGGGGTGAGGGTGGAGAGGGAGGTGAAGGCTAAAGCAGGGTAACGTTAGGAAGATACTGCAATATTCCTCTGGATGGTTTGGACTGTGATGCAGAAGTGGAGGTGGTGAGTATCTAGATAACGGATACACTGATCAAAGAGAAACAGGAAAAGGAAACAGGAAAGAGATGAAAAGGTGGAGAGCAAGCAGTGGTTTCCAAGGTTTTGACTTGAGCAACTGCAATAGTGGAGGGTTCCTTTACTGAGGCAGGGAGAAGTGCAGGAGGTGCAGGTGGAGAGCCAGGACTGGGAAGAAAGCAAGAAGAGAATCCTCGGAAAGTGGATTTCTATGTTCTGAGTTTAGGGGAGACTATGCGCTGCAGATACCAATTATAAGTTGTCGGAATCTGAATGGTATTTTAAGATTGGAGACCAGAAGACCATGGAAGAATGAAAGGAGAAGTCTGAAACCTAAGCCCTGGGATCTCCAATACTGAAAGGCCAGTGAAAGAGTGGGGGCAGCAAAGGAGACATAGTGGAAAGGAGGCAAGAGAAGAAAAATGAGTGGTGTCTGAAAGCCACATGTGCAGAACAGGAGGAAGTGACTGACTCTGTCACCTGCTGCTGATAAATCACGTAAGACGAGGACGGAAATTTGCAGTACTTGATTTGGTAATGTAGAGATCACGAGAGACATTGACAAGAGGTATGCAGGAAAGCCGTAGGAATGAGAGCCTGTCTGAAGTCTGTGAAAGAAGATGGAAGGAAAGAAGAGACAGCTAATATAAACAAGCACTAAAGGAACCGTGATCCTGAACTATTTTTCTAACAGAAGTTAAGACTCAACTTGTCCATCTTTAAGATGAAAAAAACCACAAAGAGAAGTCCTAACAAGGGCTGTATCAACACGTTACAGGACACACAACAAAACACTAAGCAGAACATGAGATTTAATGACCAGGAATTCCTTCTTAGCCACGACAACCCGCTGACTAGGTGGGCTGCCCGGGAAGTTTTATTACTTACACTCTCATAGGTATGATTTGCGACGATGTTTTGGCCGGTCCTTTGGGCAAACCTAGGAGAGTATAAGACAGCATGATTACCCTACAGTGAGAACACAAATGCAAAAAGTAAGAAGACTTCCTACAAACAAAACCTAAAGTGTACTTTCAGACTGCAATGGAATATTAACTTTATATAACAACTGCCATCTGGTTTCGGCACTCACCAGCTTTTCATGTCTGAATACCAAAGAGTAAAGACAAAGTACTGTTCGTTGGCAGTGGCAGCCCTGAGATCCTGAAGTATACATAGTACACTAGTGAGAACAAGCCTTCAATCTTTCCATTAGAGTAGCTACCATGCATCATTTCCTGAAGGATGAGAGGCAGTACAGAGTAGAGGGTAGAAGCGGGGAGGGTCCTGGTTGTACATCTACAGCAGATACACTTTGCCCTGTCTCTGCCACTGAAGGAATCTCTAAAACCAGAACAGAATGCACAGGGCAAATATCTGAGGACTGAAAAGTTAATAGGTACAGGATGACTGGGAAGGAAGACTGGAATTTGAGTATCTATGATGGATCATTAGTGAGGTTTTTTGTTTTTTTTTCTTGCCTCTCTGGGCAAGAGACATTCTCTGGTATTCCAGAACCTGAATGCAATGAAGCCTAAACCCAAGAGTGGGCAGTAAGTACAGATAGCTCCAAGAGAAGCCCTTCTGTTTTCACTCAAGGGGCAGGAAAGAGAAGTCAGAGATAGTGTGGCAATCCCTTACTCTCTTTTTTCCTTTCCCTTCTGTTCTCTCCCTCTCTATACCTGAGGCAATCCTAAAATGGCTGGAGTGACAGTAGAAGCCAACAGACTTAAAAATTTGAGAAGAACCTTCCCTTCCAACAGGTGTAACTCTGATCCCAGAGGACAGGGCAAACTCTATTTTTTTTTTGTTTTTGTTCTTTCCTTTCTGTCCCACCATTTGGTCCCAGACACAAACATAGTCAAGGAAATAAATGGTATATAGTAGGGTAATTGAAGCTCCAGCTTTCTGACTGGAGAACCAAAAGGCAAATCCTAGAAAAGCAGAGCACTAGAGAAATCACAAAGAGGGAGGAATTTGGAAAATCAACCTTAATGTTGTTTATGAAGTCCTGGACTCACTTCCTGATCTGTGCCTCCGTGAATCTGATCCAAGTCAAGATGCAGAGATGTTGCGAACTGAACATATACCCATTCAGGCCTCAGGGCGGCCCACATGAGGCAGATCTGAAAAGCACTGCAAAGTCTTTGAAAACATAACTATGTTGGAACCATGGCACAGAAAAAGGGAGGTTGAAACTGTGGCATGAAGCTAGCGAGATTGTTTGCCTTCTAAAATCAAAAAAGCACCATCTTTGACAGGATTCAAAGACCAAAGTGTCTCATAACATTAAAAATGCCCAAGACACAATCCAAAATTACTAGGCATGTGAAGAACTAGGAAAATTTCAACAGGCAAAAAAAACAAAACAAAACAAAAATCAACAAATGCTAATATCAAGAGGACATACATGTTAAAATTTTTAAAAAATTTATGTCTTTATTTTGAGAGACAGAGAGCGAATGGGGGAGGGGCAGAGAGAGAGGGAGACACAGAATCTGAAACAGACTCCACGCTCTGAGCTGTCAGCACAGAGCCAGATGTGGGGCTCAAATCCACGGACTGTGAGATCATGACCTGAGCCGAAGTCAGATGCTTAACTGACTGAGCCACACAGGTGCCCCATAAAATTATCTCAGATTTTAAAGCAGCCCTTATACAAATGCTTCAATTAGCAACTCTGAACACTCATTGAAAAAAAAAAAGAAAAAATAGAAAGTCATTTCAAAGAAAAATAAGACCTAAAGAAGAGCCAAATAGTAATTTCAGAATTGAAAAATACATTAACTGAAGTTTTAAAAAATTTACAGAATGAGATCCATAGCAAAATGAGGATGAGAGAGGAAATAAATGGCAAACTTGAACATAAATAGAAATTATCCCGTCTTATAAATACAAACAAGAAGCAACAACAAACCAAAAAACAGGAAAAAAAAAGTGAAAAAAGTAATGAACAGAACTCTAGAGATTTACAAGACAATGATGATATCAGATCTAACATTTGTACCATCAAGAGTCCCAGAGGGACAGTAAAAAGCATACTGTTGGAAGAACTATTTGGAAAAACTCTAAGGCTAAAAACTTCATAAATTTGGTAAAAGACAGAAACCCACAGATTCAAGAAATGCAGTATAGTGAGTTGAGTGGTGCCCTCCACCCTCAAAAGGTATGTCCTTGTCCTAATTCCTGGAACTTATTTATGTTACCTTATTTGGAAAAAAGGTCTTTTTAAAAATGTTTTTAAAGTTTTTATTCATTTTAGAGAAAGAGAGAGAGTTGTAGAGCGGCAGAGAGAGAATCCCAAGCAGGCTCTGCATAATCAGTGCAGAGCTCAATGAGGGGCTCAAACTCATGAACTGTGAGATCATGACCTGAGCCAAAACCAAGAGTTGGATGCTTAATGGAATGAGCCACCCATATGCCCCGCAAAAAGGTCTTTTCAGATATCATTAAGGATCTCGAGAAGGTGATACCATCCTATATCACTCGAATGGACCTTAAATTCAAAGACAAGTGATCTTAAAGAGAATAGCAGAGGAAGATCTGAAATACACAGAGAAGGCTACATGAAGGTGGAGACAGAAAGTGGAATGATGTGGGCCAAGCCAAGGAAGCAAAAAAATGCTGACAATCATCAGAATTTGAAAGACGCAAAGAATGGCTTCTCCCAAAAGAGCCCGGCATGGAGCATAGTCCTGCTGAATTTCAGATTTCTAGCCTCCAGAACTAGGAGAAAATAAATTCCAGTGGTTTTAAACCACCCAGTTTGTGGTGATTTTTTTGATGGCAGCCACAGGAAACTAATACTCTCAGCAAATCCCAAACAGAATAAACCAAAAGAAATCCATGCCCAGACATGTCATAATCAAACTGTTCAAAATTAGGAAAAAAAGCATGGTCAAGATGGCCGAGTGGTCTAAGGCGCCAGACTCAAGCTTCCGCTTCCCAAAATCAGGAAAAAAAATTCTTGAAAGCATAGCAGAGATAAAATAATACATTATCTATAGAACAATGATCTGAGTGAATATAGACTTCTCTCTCTTTTTAAAGCATTTTTTTATTATTGAGAAAGAAGAGAGAGAGAGAGAGAGAGAGAGAGAGAGAAACACTCCAGGAGAGGGAGAGGGAGAGAAAGACAGAGTGCGCAGAAGAGGGGCAGAGAGAGAGAGGGAGACACAGAATCCGAAGCAGGCTCCAGGCTCTGAGCTGTCAGCACAGAGTCCAACGCAGGGCTCGAACCCACGAGCAGTGAGAACATGACCTGAGCTGAAGTCGGACGCTCCACCAACTAAGGCACCCAGGCGCCCCAAGACTTCTCATTGGAAACCACTTTAGGTCAGAAGACGGGGGCAGCAATGTTTAAAAACCAAAAGAGAAAACCACCAACTTGGATTTCTACATCCACTGAAACATCCCTTGGGAAGAAAGATGAAATAAAGACATTCTCACATGAAGAAAGAGGAGATTTTCACTGCCCATAGCCATGCTCTAAAAAAAAAAAAAAAAAAAAAAAAAAATCACCAAAGAAAGCTCTTCAGAGAGAACGGAAATTATATGAGAAAATAAAAGATCAACATAAATGGCAAATATTGGGTAAAAAAAACAATTCTCTTCTTGTGTTCTTTAAAATATATTTGAGAGTTGCACACAAATTATAACTGCCTGTTGCTCTTCTTTTTCAATGTATATATAATATATACAATAACTATAATAGAAAGGGAGGATCTCTATGTTTTCTACATTTCACTTTAAATGGTAAAATACTGGTTCTAAGCAGACTAAAATATTATGTACACTGCAGTCCCTAGAACCGTCCCCTCCCTCCTAATATAAACTACACAAAATTACAGTCAAACTCACAGTAGGTAAGATGGAAGGAATACTGAAAACATTCAAACAAGTCAAAAGCTGCAGGAAAGAGGAAACAGAAGAAAAACAGCAACAAAGGAGAAAAACAAGAAAGAAATTATAATGCTCAACCAAAACCCAAATATATAATTACATTAAATATATGGTCTAAACACACCAGTTAAAGACAGAAATTATGAGAATACATAAAAATGCATGACCCAACTATATGCTATCTATAAGAAACTCACTTCAAATATTTTGATATAGTTAAAAGTGAAAAGATAGAAAACAATATACCATGCAAACACTAATCTAATGTGGCTATATTGGTACCAGAGTGGACATCAGGACAAGAAAACTCACAAGGGACAAAAAGGAACTGTGCATAATTCTTTAAGGGTCAATTCACCAAGAAGACACAACAATCCTGAATGTATATGCACTCAATAACCAAGCTTCAGAATACATGAAGCAAATATCAATTTTACAGAACCTTTCCTAGAAATATTACATACAGCATGATTCTATTCAGATGCCATTTTAAAAATTTTTTAATGTTTTGGGGCACCTGGGTGACTTAGTTGGTTAAGCGTCCAACTTTCGCTTAGGTCATGATCTCGCGGTTCGTGGGTTCGAGCCCCGCGTCGGGCTCTGTGCTGATTGCCAGCTCAGAGCCTGGAGCCTGTTTCAGTCTGTGACTCCCTCTCTCTCTGACCCTCCCCTGCTCACGCTGTTTCTCTCTCTCCTAGATATAAATAAAAGAAAAAAAAAAACATTAAAAATTTTTTAATGTTTTTATTTGTTTCTGAGAGAGAGAGACAGTGTAAACAGGGGAGGGTCAGTGAGAGAAGGAAACACAGAGTCTGAAACAGGCTCCAGGCTCTGAGCTAGCTGTCAGCACAGAGCCCGACATGGGGCTCGAACCCATGAACCATGAGATCATGACCTGAGCTGAAGTCGGACGCCTAACCGATTGAGCCACCCAGGCGCCCCTAGATGCCATTCTTGAAAAGACAAATTATAGTGATGGAGAACAGATTAGTGATTGCTGAAGGGTGAGTGTGGGAGGGAAGCACTGTAAAGAAATACCACAAGGGAATTTTGGGGGTGATGGAACTCTCCTATACCCTGTGATGGTAGTTACGTGAATCCATACATATGTTAAAATTCATAGAACTGCACACAAAAGAAAAACAAAGAGGTTAATTTTACCTTACAGAAATTTTTAAAAATTAATTAAAGCACAAAGAAAAAAAAAGAAAACAGGCACTGAAATCAGACCCACTTGAATTTGATTCAAATTGGGCAATGCCTTTGGGCAGGTTAATCTTCCTCAGCCTCAGTTTCTTTACTTTTGAGGAAATGAGAATGAGAGTGCCCACCTCCCAGCACTAGTAAGTAATTAGAAAACACTTATTTTAGGGGCACCTGAGTGGTTCAGTCAGTTACGCATCCAACTTCCAGCTCAGGTCATGATCTCGTGGTTCGTGGGTTCGAGCCCTGCATCAGGCTCTATGCTGACAGCTTGGAGCCTGGAGACTGTCTTTAGATTCTGTGTCTCCCTCTCTCTGATCCTCCCCTACTCACTCTCTCCCTCTCTCTCTCTCAAAAATAAATTTTAAAAAAAAAAAAGAAAAAGAAAAGAAAATATTTCTTATTCTTGTTAGCCTGTACTATAACAGTATGTAGACTATGAATATGTCCTGTTACTTTGTCCCATAATCATTATTTCTCCAGATTCCTTTCTGTCATGAATAATTCCATTACTCAGTTGTTCTGTGATGCTGAACAAACACAGAGGGGTGGAAAATTCTCAAGAACCTAAGACATTGTTGATGGCTGTATTTGCCTTTCATATGTGTTATCTAGCATAGGATTTAACCTAGGCCTATGCCTTAGGTAACTTTAGTGCTTCAATTCCGGACACGGTCAAAAACTGGTCTAAGTATAGTTTCACTCATGTATAGCTCTTTTCAAAATCAAAAAAATAGATACAACAGTCTTTGTACAGAAAACAAAATACATTATACATTATCTTTTACTCCAGTGAATTCCCAGAACTACGATTATTTTGATATCTGGATGTTGGGTGAACAATTGTTATAGGGTTTCTAATGTATGACCAGCCAAGTACTGCTTTATGATTCTCCTGGGATGCTTTTTTAAAATATTTATTTCTGGGAATAGGGGGAAAGGCAGAGAGAAGGGGACAGAGGATCCGAAGCAGGTTCTGTGCTGACACCAGGGAGCCTGACGCGGAGCTTGAACTCACAAACCATGAAATCGTGACCTGAGCCAAAGTCCAATGCTCAACTGACTGAGCCACCCAGGTGCCCCACCTGGGGTGTTTTTTTAAACTAAAGATTCCTGCTACTGAGTTAGAATTTCTGGGGACCAGCAATTGTACTTTTTAATAATCCCCCAAGTGATTTTTATGCACACTACACCATGAGACCCATGATATTACAGAGTAAAGTAAGCAGCTATGGGACACCTGGGAGGTTCAGTTGGTTAAGCATCTCAGGTCATGATCCTGTGGTTTGTGAATTTGAGCTCCGCATCAGGCTCTGTGCTGACAGCTCACAGCCTGGAGCCTGCTTTGGATTCTGTAACTCTCTCTCTCTCTGCCCCTCCCCTGCTCACGTGTGCTCTCTCTCTCAAAAATAAACAATCATTAAAATAAAAGAAAATAAGCAGCTACATGGCGTTTGGGTGGCTCAGTCAGTTGAGCATCTGACTCTTGATTTTAGCTCAGGTCATGATCTTACGGTTGTGGGACAAAGCCCCACACTGGGCTCTGTGCTGGGTGTGGAGCCTGCTTGGGATTCTCTCTCTCCCTCCCTCTCTCTCTCTCTGCCCCTCCCTACTCATGTTCTCTGTATCAAAAAAAGAAATAAAATAAGCAGCTATTAGCTACTATTTGATCTTTTTATAAGTTTTATAGAGATATTTTTGTAATAGGACTTCATCTATATATTCACTCCTTCACATTACTCAACATGGTTTGCAGGATAAAGGAAAACAGAATCAGTTACTTTAGATCACATTATTTACTAAGCAACTTCCTGGAATCTGCCTACAGCATTGCAACATTATTTGCATCACACTTAATCAAGACCAGAGGTACTGATCCAACTAACCGCTCAGGACATAGCCACTGGCTCTATTCATTTCTCAATGCATGAAGCTCTCCTTGGTCCTTTCTTCCCTCCCCACCCCACCCGCTTTTTCCTCCCTTTCTTGTTTGATTCTCCTTTCTCAATCCTCTCTCTCCGGCCCCCTGCCCCCACCCCTTGTTTTAATATAGAAAAGTAATTGCAGTGATTGGTCACACTGGGTAAAAACACTAGGCTACTCTAAAAATATATCTAAATCCATTGATATGAAAACAGATGTACTTTTATCAAGATATGCCAAGATATCAAGGTTCAGAAGAGTATGTACAGTGTGTTGCATCTAATAAAAGAGAAAAAAATTCATATTCATTATTTATCTAAAGTTACTTTGGAAGGACAAATAAGAAAGTAGCTACCAGGGTAGCAGTAGGATGTGACATAGGGGAAAGGGGATAGAAAAGATGGAGGTAGGGTGCGATCCAATAATGTCCTTGTATATCTTTTCATATTATTTTGATATCTGAATCATGGAAATGCATTGCCTATTACCTAAATTAAATACGTTTAAAAGGAAACAACAACAGCTTCTGATGTAAAGAAATCTAACCCCTATTTATTTTTTGCTGTATCTACTCTATCTTGCCTCTTCTTAACCTTAAGGGAAGCTTGGCTTTTTTAGTTTCTTCTGCTTCCTTCTTGTGTTTCTTTACATTTTTTCTTACTTTCTTATACAAATGTTTACATTTTTTCTTACTTTCTTATACAAATGCAAGATAGTGCACACATTACTTTGCAGTTCTTCACTTTATAATACATTGGTGATCGTCCCTATAGAGAGCCTACTTTTGTCCCCCAGCTGAACAGTAATACATTGTTTAGATATTTAACTGGGCCACAAATGATGCGTACTTGAGTTGTCTCCAATTATTAGCGGTGCCCAAATGTTGCAAGGAATAATCGTGTAAACAACTGATTTTGCGTTGAGTATGAATTCCTAGAAATGTATGGTGGGTTTAAACGTAAGTGCACTTATAATTTTAAAAGATACTGCCACTTTCCCTCATAAGAACTGCATTAATTTTGTGATAGAATCTGTCTTTCCATAGCCAATAAAGCAGGTTAACAAACATTTAGACTTTTAGCCATCTGAGAGGTTAAAAAACAAAAGCCATTGTAGTTTAATTCATATTTCTCTAGTTGTACGTAAGGTTAGGCATCACTATGTATGTTTATGGGCCATTTGTATAACTTTTTTGGTGATCTATCAGTTCATCAGACCTGCTACTACATAGCTGTATGAAGTTGGGCAGTTTCTATTCGCTAAGTCTCAGCCTTTTCCTGTAAAATGGGCATAATGATAACAGCACAGCTCCAAAAATTTTTGCAAAGACTAAACGGGATAAAACACATGGCAAGTGCTCTGTAACTGTTGTGGCCATTGTTTGATTTTACTCCCTTGTCATTCAATTTCCCTGTTACCACTGAAAATAACAAACAATTTATGGAAGGCTTTACAAGCCAACTGCTGAATTAGAAGGTACTATAGCATCTCACAGAATCTTCATAAGAATCCTAGAAAGTATTCTCAGAAGGAAAATGAAGGCTCACGCTGGTTGTTTCTCATTCAAGGTCACAAAGCTGGTGGAAAGTAGAGGTGAGATTCTAACTCGGGATTGTCCAATTCCTAAGTCTCTACTTTTTCTCTTATGTCATGCTTTCTTAAATATGAGGAATTAGAATGTGATGGTAATAGCTCCGGATTCTTACTGACATACTTACAGAGGTGTTTCTGTATCTTCAAAGGCTAGCAAATCCACCTGCGGACTGGGTTTCAAGTTGTTTGTTACAACAGGACTTGGGGACCTGAAATCTAGAACAAAAAATGGACTTGGCTTCGAAACATTTTGTCATTCAGTTGTTCTGTTGGATTTTCCACAATAAAATTAAAAAGAGAGAGACTGAGGTATTTCTGCCACCATAAAATCATAAGATTTCCTCAAACAGAAACTAAAGAACATTACTAACAGTAACTGGAATGAGAAATTCTGCCACCAAAAAAAAAAAAAAAAAAAAAAAAAAAAAAAAAAAAAAAGAAAAAGAAAAAGAAAAGAAAGAAATAAAAGAAAAAAGATATTCTAAAGGTAACAAATGTTATTATATTGGGTTTCCTAAAATCCCAAACTGATCTAGAATGGAAGGGATGTTGTGTGTCTCACTCTGTCAAATACGAAAGTAAAAAGCTAGGGCATATATGGAACTCTATCCTCTCCTCCCCCAAGCTTTTAACCTCCTATAATCCTAAGTGAGACATCCTAAGGTAGGCAAGCCTCTAAGGCTGGGTGGCTAAAAGGTGGCAGACCGGAGATTTCAACTTGGACTTCTACCTCAAAAGCCCGTGTTTTCCCCTCTCCATTTCACCACCATATAGATCAGTCTTCCTAATTCCTGACTTTCTCTATCTGTATCAAATATTCCCTTACCTGATGCTGTGACATAGCAGACACTCAAGGTAATATAGTGTGTGGTTCACAGCAGTTTTAAGTTTGGCCATGGAGTTGAACCACCTCTATAAAAGTAGGCAGGTAGATTAGATGACATTCTAAGCCAGGGGGATGAGTTTCAGGGACCTACTCCCCCAGATACATCCCATGGCTATACTGGGTTAGATGCAACCATTTGCCAAGAAATAATTACACCTCCTGGTATTGTTCCCTGATATTCAAACTGAATTCAGTCCTTCTCAGATTGCATTTAATCTTGTAACCAAGGAGAACAGTTTCACATCAAGCTCTTCTGCTGAAAAGGCCTATGTGCTTATTTACTTAAGTCTGAAAGCTGAGCATTCACGGTGCTGAGTTCTCCCAGAGTGGCCCTCGGCATTGGAGGGCTTAGCCTTGGGTCGATGAGATCACAGGATGGGGCAGAAGGCCCACTGATAGTCTGAAAACAAAGCAAACAAAACAAAATTCAGGGAAAAAATGTGTCAGGTAATTTATCATGGTTTTCTCCCCAGAGACTTTTTTTTGTTTTTTTTAGAGAAAGGAAAATCCTATTTAGATGCAAGTCAAGAAGGAGAACTCTCTATTCAACAGGCTACACTCCTACTAATCACATCTCACCATCTACATAGCTGCTGCTTAATTAGACGATATTATGGCCTATTAGTAACTTATTAATAACAAGTTGTTAAGGCAAATACTCTACACCACCAAAACCAGTTGTTAATGCCTCCTCCGTTTTAAGACTTGTTTTATGTAAGCCTTGCTCCCTAATTTGTAAAATGTTCAGTTATTTATTTTATAACATTTCTGTTCACTTACATTGGCCTCTTCCCTCCCGTTCCTGGTTTGCTCCAAAACCCTCTGTTGGTTCCGAGTAAATCTGTTTGAATTAGCAAAATGTAAGCATTTAAAAGAAATCTAATATAAAAATTCTATAATCCTTCACAAATTAATACTCAAATATTCAGGAACAAAGACAATAAGCCTCACCCCTCATCGACTCCCAATGAAGTCGTTTAATAATTTTTCCCCAGTTTATAGGGGTAATAATGCTTTAAGGGAAAACTGTGAGAAAATGAATACATATTAAAAACAAATAATAACTCCATCAGCTAGAAATAGTCCCTATTAAAATCATGATGTATTTCCTGTATTTATTTCTGTAAATTAATCTGTATTGAACTTAGTTGCAATCATACTTCACATTAATTCTGTAACATAATTCAATTATGTTGTGACCATTTTCCTAGTTAGTTAGAAATGCAATTTTTAGTGGCCTGCATATGTTACCTGAGGGACGTAGCACACATTTAACTACTCTTGATCACAAATATTTAAGTTGCTTCCAATTCTGCCATTATAAATAATGTTCCATAAATATTCAAAGACTTTTAACATAACTTCACTGTTTATCTTCATTTTTTTTTATAAGACACCTGATCTCTACTAAACATATCAACCTTTCACAACTTAAGTTTTACACTGTTTGTATACTGGGAATAAAAGAGGAGCAGATAAATAAACAATAGGTTTGGAAGAAGAGTGAAGTTGAAGGCACAAGTCCAAGGTTCAGTGTCAGCTATAGGATCATGGATATAACTTCCGATCCTCAGTTCTCCATCTGCTAAAAGAGAATAGCAGCATTTGAAGCATTTCCTCAGAACTTTATTTTCTGGGGCAACCTCTAGAAAGATAATACAAATGGATGAATGCAGAAATGCTTTGCAAACTGAGAGTTGCTTCAGAAACATGTACTATTAGTATAGTAACACATTGACTGCATGAACCTTACACACCTTAAAAGCTTGGACTAAACTGGAACATGTACTTAGTTAAGCATCTTTCCCTTTCTAAAACACATGGTTTTTTCTTCCACCTACTTATGGCATTGTCTTCTTGTATGCTAGTTATGTGCTGGGTCTGAACAACCCTCAAAGATCCAGCCTTGAGTAACAAACTTCTGTTTCCTTATTTGTACAACTCTTCCCTAGATGTCATGAGTAGAGACTTTGGGGGATGTTGGAATAGGGTGAATGTACTTTGCATATGGATGGAAGTGAATCCTTGGGGAACGAGGGAGCAGACTGTGATGAACAAAAGGATGTCCCCCTTCCGAGATCTCTATATCCTCATCATGGGAAATAGAGAGTATGTTAGGTTAGATGGCAAAGGGAAGGGAAACTTTAATAGGGAGATTAAAGATCCAGCGTAGGATTACACAGATAAACAATGTAAGCACAAAGACCCTTAAATGTGGAAGAGGCAGGCAGAAGAAGAAGCAAGAATGAAACAATGTAAGAGAAACTTGACTAAATGATGTTGGCTTTGAAGATGGAGGAAAGGAGTCACGAGTCAAGGACCATGGACAGGCTCTTGAAGCTGCACAAGTTAAGCAAACAGATTGTCCTCTAGAGCCTCCCACAGGCACAGAGCACAGCTGATACCTGGACGTTAGCTCAGTGAGACCCATTTCAGGCTCTTATAGGGCTATAAGGTGGTAAATTTATGCTGTTTTGAGCCACTAAAATGTGTGATAATTTGTTACAGCAGCCATAAGAAATACACCAAGACTACTATCCTTTCTAGAGACGAAAAATTTCTCTGCATCTAAGACTTCAGTGTTTCTCTCGCACAGCTGACAGCAGTTCTGTTAAGCACACATGGTTCAAAGCTGAATGAGAATGAGTCGTTCACAGAAGTAACCCAATCTCCTGATATCTAGACCAAATAAATACACATTTCCCTTCAGAGGAAGCTTTTAGTCAGTGGTTTTAATGGTTTGTAATAGAATTCCCCAAAATGAAAACCAGAAGGCAGCACTCTGCTGAAAACCATGCGGTTTTCCTTATTTTTCCACTTACTAAGATTCATACCACAGAAAACAAAAAGCAAGAAGCAGAAGTCTGTTCAGTTCGCAGTCAATGGCCGGTCATCCCTTCATATAAATGGCTGCTATCTCTGACAGGCAGTACGTATGAGATAGTGAAGGAAAAAACCTATTCATAGCTATTCATTTTACTTCACTGATTCTCCGGTTCATTCATGATCAATGGAAAAAACTCTAAAAGGCCCAGGGGGATGTTAATGGGGAGGACCAAGGAATTAATATTTAATGTGTCAATGGGCTAGCATTCCCCAAGGTGATTTTATATACACGAACTCATTCAATTTTCGAAATAAAAATGAAACCCTCCAAAGAGATAGTATTATCCTCTTCAACAGAAAAGAACAAACCTAAGTCTTAAAAAAGTAAGCAATTTTCCCCAAATCATCAAGATTTGAACAACAACAAAACATTGAATCCAGTTCTATTCCCCTATTTCCCTTCTGAATCACTAGATAGTGACCACACAAGGGAAAACGGTCTCACCTGAAATGCCAACATCACTCCTACTGAGAAAGGAGGATCTGGAAAAAGCATGGAGAGCTCAGAAGCTTTAGAAGTACTGTGACAGTAAGTTCTACGGATTGGTTTGGAAAGAGATGAGATTCACCTGGAGGTATGGGTTTTCTTTTTTTTTTTTTTCCCCAGGATCCTAATAATAGATCTATGGATGCATTTATGTACATTGTTTTTACACAACATTTTAAAAGTGCCAAAATAAGTTGTTTTATATAGGTGACATTGTTAACCCAGGTTCATCTGTATAACCTAATAACCTTTTATTAGGCAACTTTGCAATGTATAGGAAAGTAAAAAGAACAGTATAATGAACACCCTTTTGTTTATCAGCTGAATTTAGTAACCGTGTACCTTTGCCACATTTGCTTTATAGATTTTTCAGTGAAATATTTGGATCATATACTTGATGACATTTCACCCCTAGATATTTTGTATTATTTATTTATTTTTTTAGAGTAAGAGAGAGAGGGAGTGTGCTTGTGAGTGGGAGAGAGGGGGAGGAGAGAGAGAGGAGAGAGGGGGAGGAGGGGAGAGGAGGAGGGGAGAGGAGGGGAGAGGAGGAGAGAGGGAGGAGAAGGAAAGGGAGGGAGAAGGGGAGGGGGAAATGGAGGGGAGNATAGAGGGAGGGAGGGAGGGGGAGAGGGCGAGGGACTCCCAAGCAGGCTCCACAGTCAACATGAAGCCCCACGTAGGGCTCGATCCCATGCCCCTGAGATCATGACCTGAGCTGAAATCAAGAGGTAGACACTCAAGTGACTGAGCCACCCAGGCGCCCCTCATCAAAAGATATTTTAGAAAGCATTCGCCAAAAATAAAGACATTTTCCAACTGAACCACCTACTTAACGCTGATATTTTTCCCCTCAAGTCCTGAATATTCTATCCATGTTCAAACTTCTCCCATCAGCATATACATGCTTTTTAATATGAGTGTGTCCAAAGTAGGGTAAAGGCCACACATTACATTTAGTTGCGGTTTCTTTTTAATTTTTTAATGTTTTACCTTTTGACCTCCTCTTCCCCCATTTCTCCCACTCCCCACCCCTGGCATTCACCACCATGTTCCTCTGCACCTATAAGCTTGGTTGGTTTTGTGTTGTTTTTGCTTTTCTTTCTTTTTTTTTTTGTTGTTGTTAGATTCCACATGTGTTTATACACAGCACTCTACATGAAGACAGAGGAAGACTTCGTTTGTCAGTCTAGGCATGCCACAGCTCCTTGGGGCTGGATTCTCGGTGCTCATTCTCCCTCCAGGCCTGTCTACTTTCCATCCCTTCACATACCATACAAGCTCTTGCTCTGCTCCTCATTTAACCAATGCCCACTCATTCTGCAGCTCTCTCCTCACATGGCACCTCCTCATACACACTGCCCGTCTCCTTTCCACCTGGATTAGGTCCGGCCGCTCTTCTCACCAGACCGCCCTCGTGTACTTGGTTCCACTGCACTTACTCCAATTTCCAAGTGAGTATATTTGTTTTTAGGTTTAAGGTGTTTTTCTGACTTACAGGCTTGCCTATTACAATAGATTATTAAGACTTATTTTGATGAATGACTTAGAAACAACTTAATGCCTCACAAGTGAACTGTGAGAAACATGGACTGTTATGATGTAGCTATTAAAAATAACGGTTTATGGGGCACCTGGGTGGCTCCATCAGTTGAGTGTCTTAACTTCGGCTCAGGTCATGATCTCATGGTTCATGGGTTTGAGCTCAGAGCCTGGAGCCTGCTGTGGATTCTGTGTCTCCCTCTCTCTCAGGCCCTTCCCTGCTCGCATTTTGTCTTTCTCAAAAATAAAGATACATTTTAAAAAAATGGTTTATCAAAAGCATTTATAAACACCCAGACTAGGGGCGCCTGGGTGGCTCAGTTGGTTATGCATTTGACTCAATTCGGCTCAGGTTATGATATCACAGTTCGTGGGATCGAGCCCCACATCAGGCTCTGTGCTGACAGTGTGGAGCCTGCTTGGGATCCTCTTTCTCCTCTCTCCCTGCGCCTCCACTCCCAAATAAATAAACTTAAAAAATAGGTTATACAAACACATGTTATACTGTGAATAAAATCAAGAAAGAAACAAAAGTATATGTTCCATACATGATCACAATGATAAAAAAATTTAGGAGAAAATCATTTTGTCACTAACGTTTTAGTTTATTTAAAATTCTGCCTTCATACATTTTTGAATGGCAATTTAAAAAAAAATCCATGTTCATATACAAAATGTCCTTACTGACTGTTCTTTTTTTTTTTTTTAATATTTTTATTTATTTCTAGGAGAGAGAGAGTGTGAGAAGGGGAGGGTCAGAGAAAGATGGAGACACAGAATCTGAAGCAGGCTCCAGGCTCTGAGCTGTCAGCACAGAGCCCAACGCGGGGCTCAAACCCACGAACCGCGAGATCGTGACCTAAGCAAAAGTCAGACGCTTAACCGACTAAGCCACCCAGGCGCCCCTGTTCTGCTTTTTTATAGACTATTTTCTTCATATAAAATATCATCCCAGGGGGCCTGGGTAGCTCGGTTGAGCGTCTGCCTCTTGACTTCAGCTCAGGTCATGATCTTGCAATTCACGAGTTCCAGCCCCACATCAGGCTCTATACTCGCAGGNAGTTGGTTGAGCGTCTGCCTCTTGACTCTGACAAGCTCAGGTCATGATCTTGCAATTCACGAGTTCCAGCCCCACATCAGGCTCTATACTCGCAGGGCAGATCTTGCTTGGGATTCTGTCGCCCTCTCTTTGTCCCTGCCCTGCTTGCTCTCTTTCTCTCAAATGAACTTTAAAAAAATGTTTTTAAATAAAATATCCTCCCATCTCCTGTGCATATTCTATGCTTTTGTCCATCTCAAACTTAGAATAAACCTCCCTTTGTTTACATTGTTCATTTGTTTGAGTCTATAATGTGTTCCGTGCAGATGGTATCAGGTGAATAAGGTCAGGCCCTGCTATGATCAAATGTTTATATACCACCTGAGAGTGCCCAAGAATGCTCCTGGCACTGCTCAGATGTGCTTTCATTCTTGCAAGCCCTATCACAAGCTTCCAGAAGGCCAGGCCCATGTCCCCAATCTTGGAAGGAAGGTGGCCTTATCTTCAAGTTGTTCTTGATCTTAATAGAATGTTTACCTGGTAGACATTCTTATAAGAATGCAAAGCAACTGCTGGAGAAAACAGAATTGGAGGAGGGGAGGGGAGGGTACACCATTAGCTCACCTCTCATATCCAAGGATGGCATTATTCAAATCCTCATTCACTTGAATTAGCTCAATCGTTACATCTTCATTCTCCACCACCACAAGCAGGTCCATGATCCTCTCCTGCATCTCCCGACACGTCTTATAAAGCTTCTGTCAAAGAAAGGAGAGACATTTCTTCTTCCACGCTAGGGAAGTTCTATAAAGACAATCAACCAATTTGCTGATCCGTATATGCCAGTTGATAACCTCCCCAATGAGTCACCTATTGGAGATTACCAAAGGACTTAATTATGCACAACTCATCCTTCTTATCAGAAAGCAATGAGTTACACATGATCATATTCTCCTCTAAAAACCAAAATAGGTGTCATAAGGACTCCATGGTACATTGCACAGAACACCAGACTAGAAATTAGAACTGGTGTATGGGAATTCTGGAGGTACAGCTTACTAGCTGTAGAATACAGAAATCACTTGTTTTCCAAATCTGTTTCCTCATTTGACAAATCAAAGTTATATTAGTTTCTACATCTATACCTCAAGGGGTGACGTAAAAAGCAAATGAGATGTGTATAATGAGGAACTCCATAACTATAAAGCACTGCATAAAACACAAAATGTTTATTGTCGCTATTAGCGGTAGTAGAAGAAAGTAGTAGTTAAAATACATTTACAGCAACATAATTTTCCTATGATGTTTTACTTAAATATTTAAAGTTTAAAACATTCACATTCCAAGGTAAACTGAATCAACAATAAAAAAAAAAACAAAACAGTCATGGATACTGTCATTATTTGGACTACCTACAATCAATACATGAAGCCAGGACTGCACTCTCCAAACCAGCTTCTCCTCATAAGCATCAGGGGCACCTACAGCCGACCCATGGATTCAGAATCTCCAGGACTGAGGGTCTGGGAATTTACAAGCTTTTTTGTAAGCATCCAAAAGGGTTTATGTACACAGACAATTTGAAAACTGCTGCCTCACAACTTCTGTCCTCATAGGCAAGCCTGAGGACCATAAAACTAATATTCCTATTTCTTCAAACCCACCTCAGCTAAAATTTGTAAAGATAATAGTACATTAAGGTCAGGCAAAAACACCTCCAAAATGAGAGCTACTGAATTTGCTAAATCATCAGACTATTCCATTACCTGACTCATTTCCCCTTGAGACAGACAGACACACAGAAAAACTTACAGCTGGCAAAGCCATTTAGAATCTCAAACAATCTATTACATGAGTCCTGACCGGAAATCTCTAAATAAATCCATCAAACCATTAATAACTGGCATTTAGACTCAGAGGTAAAAGCACTACCTGCTACAGAATCCTAACAAAAACATTTACAAGACAAAAGGAAACAAAAAGGAAAAAAAACGATACAGACAGATGAACAGACTCTGGGTCTTATCACTGCAATTTGCAGTGAAAAAAAACTGTCCTATTTGCTAATGACGTGGCCACTATCAGCAGTGCTTGGCGAACTTTTTTGTTAAAGGTGCAGATAGTTTTATTTTCTGCTTTGTGGACCATATGTTCTCTGTCAGAACTACCCAAGTCTGCCATTATACCAGGAAAGCAACGAGGGATGATATGCAAACAAATGGGTGTGGCCATATCCTAATAAAACAAAGACAGGTGGCTTACTTACAGCCCCCTGGAATAGTGCAAAGAAAACAGACCTCAGACTCAGTAAACCCAAGGCCTCTCCATATGCATACCTGACATGGGATTTAATTAAATCTTAGATTCAGTTTTGTTTTTGTTTTTTTATGCATCTGTAAAACAAAGATACCAACTTTCTTGTAGGGTTGTTGTGAGAATAGACAATGGTAAAGTTGAAACCCCATGCTGTCTGGCGTACAGTGGGCAGTCAATAAATTTATTAATGATTGCATAGGGAAGTATCACTAGAAGCTTAACTAGATAACTCATACAATCCTGTACTACTCGTGCAGTTACTCAGGACCTAATATCATGCAAAAGAAAGAACGAAGAAGAGCATTCAATATAACCCCTACGATGAATGAGAACTTTTCCCTTAGTGAGTATAATGAAATTGTTCTCCTTGCTCACTGGCAGCTTTGCTAGAACAATGTCAAGATCAAGGAAATACAATAGCTGTTAGATGCCTGTGACAAAAATGTAGAAATTAATTTGAAATGAATTTGCAGCCAACATCAATAGCCCCTGGTCACAAGAAGACCCTCCCATTGCCCTCTCAAAAGACAGATGGAATGGAAACGTGAAAGGAACATTGCATCTCTCAGCAAGTTTGCAAAGCAGAATTTGAAAAACCTCTTCAAAAGCCAGCACCCTCTGATCTTTGCAATTGATGTCTGTCTCACAGGAGGGCCAAGCCACCTGGAAACAGCCCAGATCAAGCACCGTGAACCAAGAGGACGGGTCAGAAGTCCCCCCACGGCAGGCACCCATAGGGCCATGGATGTGGGGAGCCGGGGGGGAGAGTCAAAACACAGAGCAACAGCTGCTGGTGCATCTGTCCACAGAGCCCCTGGAATTACCCCCCTTTAATACCATATCAAAGCAAAGGTAGGCTTCTCAATTAAAGGGAACTTAACAATCAATTCAAAAGTATTTGGAGTAAAACAAAAAGGAGCTTATTAAGTGCTTCCTCTCCTGACATCCAGACGGCTCCGAGTCCTCCACAGAGAACTCAGGAATTCAGGAAGGAGGTTCTTTCGCACTTTCAATTCCAGCTGTAACTGGATCACATTCAGCAACACAACTTGTAAAAAGAAAACCAGAAATGTCTGAATATCTCCCCTGAAAAAGGGAAAGAAATAGGTTTCTTGCAAGCCTTCTCCGGAAATACTGTCTGCATGGCAATACTCCTATTATCAGCCTGTAACATATTACCTCCCCACCCAAACTGCAAGAGACCTAGAGAACATCTCTATCTCAAAAACTAAAATCTATCCCCCACCCTAAAACTGAACATTTCTCAGTTTAACTTGCTTATATATAGTCTTTTTCCTTACAAAGACATCAACTGAGTGAACAGTAAATTAACTGTCAATACTCAAAAAGATCAGCTCATTAGAATCCTCTGACCCTTTTCCCTAACCAAATACAGTCAACATTTTATTTCTCCAAAAGCTTTTGTCTTCAGTAACCCTTAGCTCTTTTGTCCTAAATAACTAATTCTTCAACAAAAAGCATTGATCTATTGAATTCAACAGAAATTTAATGAACTCATTCAGTGTTCAAAGCATGTACAATAAATATGTGTAGTTATATGGATTTAGAAGTAGAAGACTTGGTTACTGACTTCAAGTTGTTTCCAACCTAGCTAGAGAGGTAGGTAAAAACAGGTTAGCCACCTATCCTAGAAAGTCAATTCAGGGCTCAAAATGAGAAGCAAGCTGGTATAATGGATAGAACATAGGTTCAGGAGAAATGAGGTTCTTCCCCAGCTCCATGACTTGCCTCTGTGTGGGCAGATCAACCCCTTTCTGTTAAGGAAGGGAGGTGGTCTCAGGGACACTGAAAGTCCCTTCCAATTTCTGAATGGAAGAGACAGAGTGTTCAGTGGAAGAGGATTTTTTTTTTATTTTACATTTTTTTCCCCCAACGGTTACAAATTATCCATACAGGATGAAATTNTTAGAGTGTTCAGTGGAAGAGGATTTTTTTTTATTTTACATTTTTTTCCCCCAACGGTTACAAATTATCCATACAGGATGAAATTTTCGATTCACCTGATTTTATCTTATTTAAAAAAAATTTTTTTTAAGCATTTTTATTTATTTCTGAGAGAGAGAGAGACAGACAGAATAAGCAGGGGAGGGTCAGAGAGAGAGGGAGACACAGAATCTGAAGCAGGCGCCAGGCTCTGAGCTGTCAGCACAGAGCCCGACACGGGGCTCGAACCCACGAACCGTAAGATCATGACCTGAGCCGAAGTCAGACCCCTAACCAAATGAGCCACCCAGGCACCCCGCCCCTCGACTCACCTGATTTTAAACTTCTCTGCCAAGTTAGACTAAGGTTTTCTCCAGTTGTACTTTCAAAATCAGAGCTTGCTTTTTTATTCTACAGAAAACTAAAACATTACGTTCTTTCATTGTCCTTCTGGGGCTAGGCAAAAACAAGAGAAGACTGAAATGGGAGATACAGGGGAATTCAGCTATTCAAGTTAAAAGTGGCCTAAAGCCAAGCGTAAAATGCCAAGAAAACAAAAGCAAGACTCACGCTGCTCAGATCTTTCATCCCTGTGACCAGAGTAGACACTCTCAACTCATCAAAATATTCAAACTTGGATGCAGCTCTGAATCTTTGTACCCCAATGTGTCAATCTAAAATAAATCCATGGGGCGCCTGGGTGGCTCATTCGGCTAAGCTTCCGGCTTCGNGATTCTGTGTCTCTTTCTCTCTCTGCCCTTTCCCCACTCACGCTCTGTCTCCCTCACTCTCAAAAATACACATTAAAAATAAAATAAAATAAATCCAGTTTCCACCCCCAATCAAATTCAAAGTCCAGGAACAATATGGTGGCAGGGAAAGGGGTCTACTACACAAAATAGTTCTACTGCCTCAGTGTCTAACAAAGAGCAAGAGCTCTGCTAGTTAGCAGAGCTTCAGGATCTAATTGTTCAGCCTGGGCTGGGAGAAGAGAAAAGGGAGTTTACGTAAGTCTACTAGATTTCTGACGGAGGGCTACAGACAGGGAATGGGCTCCAAATAAACAGAACAGCTGGTAGCAGGTAAGCATCCACAGACAAAACCAGAAAAGATTTCAAGTACAGAGACTGATTTTAATGTAAACAAATTGCATAATAACACTGTGACCACTGGTAAAGTACATGTACAAGAAAAGCCAATCATTTTTTTGAGAGTTTTCCTATGTGTTGAATGCCTTTTGCCCTCCAGATCCCCCATCCACATTCTGCCCTGTTCTATGCCCTTTCCTTTGGGTTCTGGCAAAACTTCCCTCTTGCCTATTTATGCCTAGGGATATTAGTTAATAGCACAGGATAATGAACTAGCTCCTGTGGTCTCCCTAAATCCTGAAATACCTTGCTGAATAAATAGTACCCTGATTAAACTTTCTTCACATTATCCAAATTGGGTATGCCATCTGTTTCACTGACCAACTCCACAAAGGCATGAAAACACATACTTAGAATCATTAAGACAGTATGATACCAACACAGGAGTAAGCAGATCAAACAAAGAGAAGAGCCTCCAGAAAGACGTCTTTGTATTAGACTACAGAATGCGATGAAGGAGTGTTTGAAATTAATGGAGGTGGTATGAATTGTTAGATGTTATTTGGACAACAAGCCATCTAACTAGAAAACAAAAAAATGAAGATAGTCTCTCATAGCAAGGATAAAGATTTTTATTTTAAACCACATAAAATCTAGAGAGGGAGAAACATTAATTTATTATTGAGGGGCACCTGAGTGGCTCAACCAAATGTCTGACCTTGATTTCGGCCCAGGTCATGATCTTGCAGTTCAGGAGTTGGGGACCCGCATTGGGCTCCTATGCTGACAGAACAGGATTCTCTCCCCTACTCCTTCTACCCCTCCCCCGTCGCTTGTTCACTCCCTAATAAATAAGTAAACTTAAAAATTGTTTTCTTAATTGAGTGACTACACCATGCCAGGCACTGGTCTGAGAGCCAGAACCTGAGCACTTGGTGAGATAAGCTTTGGGGAGCTTCCATTCTAATAGGCAATGGTGGCTGAACAAATATTGAGAAAAGCCTCAGAGCAGTAGGAGGAGGATGAAAAGGTGATGGGTCAGGAGAGTGGCTGACAAAATCTATAGTCCAAAGCCTGGAGAGTCAGAGAAGGCTTCCTGGAGGAGGTAACATACTAAGCTCAAAGTGAGGAGAAAAAGCTGGCTATTAGGAGAGAGGAGAAGCAGGACAATCAAGGATGAAATTGTCCCCAGCAAGAACTCGGTGTATCCACGTAATGGGAAGGTGACCAGAGTATGTGGACCGAAGAGTTCCATGTGCTGTGGAAGGAGAGGTAAGGCAGGAGCTGATCAGAGACGGCTTTGTGGCCAGAATAAGGAGGCTGGGGTTTTATTCCATGTGTCATAGGAAGCCACTGGAGGGTTTCAAGCAAGAACAACATGATCCGGTTTACCTTTTAAAAAGCTCTATAGAGATGCTCAGTATCATTAGGAAATGCAAATCAAAATCATAATGAGATACCCTTGGCACCTACTAGACAGTTATTAAAAAAAAAAAATGTTGGCAAGGAAGCAAAGAAACCAGAATTCTCATACATTATTGGTGGGAATATAAAATGGTGCAGCCACTGTGGAAAACAGTTTAACTTTTTAAGGAACTGTCAGGGTCAGTATTACTACATGACCCAGCAGCATTACTCCTAGGTTATACACTCAAAAGAATGCAGAGGGCGCCTGGGTGGCTCAGTCAGTTAAGCATCTGACTTCAGCTCAGGTCATGATCTCATGGTTGTGGGCTCAAGTCTCGCACTGGGCTCGGTGCTGACAGCTCACAGCCTGGAGCCTGCTTTGGATTCATTGTCTCCCTGTCTCTCTGCCCCTCTCTGACTGTGCTTCCTCTCTCTCTCAAAAATAAACACTGAAAAAAATTAAAAAAAGAACCAAACATAAGAATACAAAAAAAATATCTGGATGAATGTTCATAGCATTAATAACCAAAAGGTGAAAACCCAAATGTCCATCAAGTAATAAGCACATAAACAAGATGTAGTATATCCATACAATGGAATACTATGGGGCCACTAAAGGAATGGAATTCTGACATGTGCTACAACATGAGTCAACCTTGAAAACAAGGTCAGTGGAGTAAGCGAAATGAAAGCAGCCAAACACACAGGCCACATATTGCACAATTACATCTATATAAAATATCCAGAATACACAAATCCATAAAAACAGTAAGCAGACAGTTGGGACCAGACAAGACAGGACAGGGGAGAGACTGCTTAATGGGTATGGGGTTTCCTTTTCAGAACTAGTTCCAAAGGTTCTGGACCCAAAGAGAAGAACTGGTTCCACTGTGACTGCACTAGATGCCACTACATCATACACTTTAAGATGGTTAATTTTATGTTATGTGAATTTTACCTCAATTTTTTAAAAAAGCAAGCTATATAGTTTTTGGCTTCTAGGACAGTATTGTACTCAATATCCAAAAACCTTCCTGATAACACAGTACCTAAAAATGGTAGATACAATATGATACTATTCTAACATACATGCTTAAGCTCTCAATTAAGGATGAGAAATCCTCAAACACTGAAAAAACAAATAGGATCCAAAAACAGGAGAGGTAATAAAGATACAAAGCTTGTAAGGCACCCATCTGTCAAGCTCCAAATAACCTTGAGAGGCAGGAGACAAAGCCTGGGGCCTGAGTAAGATGGGAAGATGCATCAAAGACCCCCAATACACAGTTGGGACATCTAAATGGCTACAACCAATATGTAAAATATGATATTTATATGTTGGTCTCTGCCCGTGGTTTCTAACAGAGCTCCTAAATCCTGCGCAATTCCCTGGGTGATAGGAGCATCTTTAGTTCTAATGTGGTGACTCTTGGTGGGCTCCTGGATGGGGGGCTGCTCACCAGAGAGAGTAAACCATGATTAGAAGCCTGAACGTCAGCCCCACCCTCCATCCTCTGAGTGGGAAGAGGGAATAATCGTCATGCCTATGTGATAATCCTCTGAAAATTCGAGGTAATAATCGACATGCCTATGTGATAAAGCCTCCACAAAACTCTAAAAACAAGGAGTTGAGAGAGCTTCCATGTGGTTGAACACATCCGTATGCCAGGAAAGCAATACATCCCAGCTCCGTGAGTACAAAAGCTAAGCTTCTGTAGCACCTGGAACCTTCTGGACCTTGGACGTATCTCTTCACCTGACTATTCATCTGTATCCTTTGTAATACACTTTATAATAAAGCAACACGTGTTTCCCTGAGGTCTGTGAGGCATTCTAGCAAACTGTCAAACCCATGGAGAGGGTTGTGGGAACCTCCAGTTTACAGCATGTCAGTCAAAAGTCTGGGAAACTCAGACCTGCAACAGGCATCTGAAGTGGGGATGGTCTTGTGGGACCGAGTCCTTAACCTGTGCGGTCAGTGCTAACTCTGGGTAGTTAGTGTCAGAATGGTTTAATGTAAGAAGAAAAAACACTTCACAGACTTAGTGTCATACGTGTTGTAAGAAGGGAAATAGTTTTCTTTTATGAGGGAATTGAGAGTACAAAGAAAAAATTCCAATTCTGGTCAAAAGAATGTTAACAATAGCACTCCTTGCGAGATCTCTATGTGCTACGAACGAAAAACATAAAAAGAAAAATAAAGTTACACATTCAGTAGGCTTGGTCAGGTGCCACAACCCATTCAACTTCAATGGGCCATGAGTGGTATTCTACTGTTGATTTACACTCCAAGACTCCTTATTATTCAAGGCAACACACAGCCCTAAACTCTGGCATTAAGACAACGTATGAGCATTAACGTTGCAGAACACAACCAAACATGTACCCAAAGACTGGGACACAAAAAGGCACTTTGGTGTTCTCCAGGATGGGGCACAATATAAAGCTGGATTCATGTATTTAAAGGAATGTTTCTGTGTACATTTTTAATGGAGGACTGTTTGCCACAGATGGATGAAGCAGGGAGAAAAGCCATAAATCAGGTCACTGCAGAAGCTCTGAAAGGCCTGGAAAGTCCATGTGGCACTAGAAATACTGCTGTGGCCATTTCTGAAAAATACGATCTGTCCCATATTCTTACTTTGATATTTAATTTAAAATTTTTAGTTAACATGCTCATCACACATTAAGTCATAAAATTTGTATCTGTAAAAGCCTTCAATTGTGGATTTTTTAAAGAGGATTATTACAAAGGAACTATAATTAATGATTAATTTTCCTTTTACTCTAATAGGATATATTAATATTACCTTTGTTAAGTATCCTCTTAGCTTTTTATATTATACATACAGAAATGAAGTCCAAGACCAAGAACTCCAAGAATCCTTAGTAAAATATGATGCTTCTATGCAAAAGATTCTCAAAGCAATACACTTAAAGCCACTGTGCCAAAATAATGATTTGTTTTTCAAGGAATACTACACTCATGTTCTGTAGGATGTTAACATACTCAGCAAACGGGGATTGTCTGGTCAAGTACGTTTGTAAATGCTGGGTTTAACAAAGACTCGTAGGCACCTTTACCATACTAATAAGCTCTAGGAACCTCCAAGAGGAGAAACATAACAGGCAGTTGGTTTTTGCAAACTTACTTGACCAGAGGTGATTACATCCCCATATAATGTAGTGTAAGTGGTAAATACGGTCTACAACCGTTTCTTAGAATCTGGTCTTGATTCTCTAGAGGTTATTATCTCAATGTCTGGTTATATTGTCCTTCAGTTTCCATCCCTTTAATGGTTCCCTTCTGCCCTCAGGGTTAAAGCCCATTCTGGCATGGCATATAAGGTCCTCAAATAACCTGTACAAGGCCAGCTCTTACCACTCCTCACTTGGAGCTTTATGCTCTCAAACTGTGCTTTAAATCCTCTTCTTACCCCTGTGTACCAGAGAGATACCACAAACTCCAATCCATCCACAGTGGGTGGAGGGTGGTGTAGAGGTCCTTAAAAAGCGTTTCTGACTCCCTAGTGATCTCTGGAAGTAGGCTTGCATAGATAAAGCTTGAGAAATGACCTTTTAAAAACTTAAAAACCATTCTGAGCTCATAGGCATCACAAAAACAGACCAAGGCCTCATGTGACCACCAAACATAGATTTCTAACTCCTGAATTAGAGGGAAGCATAATCCAGGACATCTAAGACTGCCCACAAGAAGTACCGCTACAGAGAGGCACCTGGGTGGCTCAGTCAGTTAAGCGTCTGACTTTAGCTCAGGTCATGATCTCAGTTTGTGGGTTTAAGCCTGATGTCGGGTTCTGTGCTGACAGCTCAGAGCCTAGAGCCTGCTTCAGATTCTGTGTCTCCCTCTCTGTCTCTGCCCCTCCCCCACTCATTGTCTCTCTCCTTCCCTCCCTCTCTCCCTCTCTCTCAATGAACATTAAAAATATAAACAAAAACCCTCAGTGTACTCCTTGCCCCCACCCCTGATCCCAAGGTATGATAAATTCCTAGCAATCACAGCATCTAAAATGACTTAAACTGGTTGTTGAGAAAACAATCTTGCTTACAAGACATAAGTTCTTTGGGGACTAAGACAGTCTCCTGGCTTCTATATCCTTTATCACATTGTGGTCACTCAATATGTTTGTTGTGTGCTTGGTTATAGAGACAACTTGTATATATGTAAAACAATTACTGACTGGGGCACCTGAGAGGCTCAATCAGTTAAGCATCCAACTCTTGACTTCAGCTAAGGTAGCTGGATCTCACAGTTCATAAATTCCATCGGGCTCTGTGCTGACAGGTCTGGTTGGGATTTTCTCTCTCTCTCTGTCCTTCCCCTTAATCAATCAATCAATTCTCTCTCTCTCTCTCTCTCTCTCTCTCTCTCTCTCTCGTGTGTGCGCCCATGTTCCCTCTCAAAATAAACATTAAAAAAAAACCAAAAACAATTAGCGACTAGTGGAAATTGTATATGACTAAGGCTATAATTGATTTAACATTGCTAAATTACTTATTGTGAGAGAGTGAGAACCATGTCTAAGTTACTTAATAGTAACATTTTTGATAAGGTCATCCTTGCAGGTCCTTGCTAAGTTTACAAATCAACTGAAAATGAACTAGCTAATATAAAAGTTATTCTTAGAGCCTTGAGATGGAAGACGGTGTGACGACTGACTGTCCATGAAACCATACTACACCTTCAGAAGCTCTATGTCTTCATGGTCTTCAGACCCAGGAATGTTCTCCATCAGTATGGCGGACATCACTCTCACATTCATTTTCACCATATCCAATTCACTGTGCAACTTTCCAATCTGTGGAGAGCAACACCATCACAATGTGACACAACTTTCCAATCTGTGGAGAGCAACACCATCACAATGTGACACATAAAGAATGGTGACCCTGTTTTCTGCTACCAAGGGGACATCTGCTAGTAGAGAAATCTCTTTTGCAAAATTTAATATTTTCAGATTTATATAAATATCTAATTGTTTTAGAAATGTACAATCTGTTACCTTCTAAAAGAACTTGAGAACTCTCATAGTAAATCTAGAAATCATAATAAATCTAGAAGTCATAATAAATCTAGAAACCTGCTTTAAGAAAGTTAAAAGTGAACGGAAAAAAGTCATATTAGAACCAATACAGAGAAGGGAGAAGGTAACCATCACAGGAACCTGGACAAAATGGCAGATGTCAGCAGCAAAACCAACGGGAAAAAAATGAGCATTTTCTAGTTCCCATGGTGTTAGAAAAGGGAAAAAAAAAAATAATCGACAGAAAAACTTTTCTTTTTGCACTAAATTCTAAGAGAAGTCGATCACATGGATTTTTATAGAATACTGAATAATAATACAAAGTATTAAATGATAGCTCCCTTATAGCAAAACACAAATGTGCGTCAAATAGTTACTGGTTATCCAGACCTTTGATAAACATAGACAACAAAGTAAATGTAATTCAGTTGGTACAATTAATGCTAGGAATAAGGCTACCACTTACCGAGCTCTTTGGAATGGTATATTATGGACAGTCTTACCAGGATCAACAGCAATCAGCTGGTCAATACAAGATCCATTCCACAGCCCAGCCTCCACAAAGACAACCACTAACCAAGCATTATGGTTAAGAGCTTGGGCTTTAGAATCAGACAGAATCCATAGGATTCATTCTACTTAGAACTAAGCCATGATAGGTCACAGAGTATCACTAAGCTTCAGTCCTCTCCTCTGTAAAGTGAGTGTAATAATGTGCCTCCACCTCCCATTGTTGTTAAGAACAACTGCATATAAAGTGTTGATAACTTAGAGTCATCAGTAAGTATAGTTGTCACTGTTGTTACCTGTTCTGGGACCAAGGTAATAGTAGCGCTCTTGGGAACAATCTCAGAAGGAAGAGCTGGTGCGGATGGAACAGACGGTGGTGGGTTCGAGGAGATCTGAGTGGTCTACCAACGTGAAATATGGAAATATTATTATTGGAATTAACACAGCCACCCCAAGCCTGGCTTTTCTATTAAGATGGCTCAATTGCTCCTCTCAACCAAAATCCTGGGTAGAGGGTCTTGGCCCAGAGTCAATCGTCAAGTGTCCACCCTGGCCAGCATTTTGAGAATAGTGCTAATAGTGTGCCCGTAATAGAGTAAGTATTCAATAAAAGATGGCTATTACAGTTATTAACTAAATGATAATTTAATAAAGTGCTCTTCGTTTATACCAAGGATCTACAAGGTAACTGCCATGTGAGATTATTGCTGCCGTCTCTTTAGGTTTTTAAAAAGAAATGCTAAAACAATTCGTGTCGAGTCTTTTTAAGCCACGGCTGGAAGGGCATCTCCTTTCTCCACTAATGAAGGCTTCCCAGAGTCAATGCCTGGTTTCCAACCTTGAGTGGAGAACCTGAAGCACAGGGCTCAGGTCAGTGTTTTGACATTAAGTCCAGAAAGTCACCTAGAAATATTGTAAATATGGGGAGTTTAATTTAGTTGACAGTGGAATATGCCTAACATGCTCCCATATTATATATACCCCAAATCACATACTGAGTAATTGAGTATCAAGGTCCTAGGCCACTACTATATTACGCCTTGGAAGAAAGAATAAAAGAGGTACGGTTAGCACACTCATGCAGGTAAAAAAAGGCTGGGGCAGGTGGCTGGTGGCCAGGGAACAGCCTGCACAAGTAGAAGAGTTAGCCTTCAGGACAAAGCCTCCACAAAGATCAGACTTCTGGTATACATCTGACCCACTTTTCCATCAAGGGAGGACTACAATCTACAGCAGGGAAGAAGGACTATTTTCACATTATGGAAATTACAGCAAGAGCTGAATTATAATCAGTACTCAAAGTATTACAAGTTCAAAAGCTTATTTGCAAAAATTATTTGCAAACTTATGTTTGCAAATATGTGAATATCCAGAAACTCTTCCATAGACTCAGGATGAACAACAAGTTTGATAGTCCCCCCATGGTACAGACCCCTGCCTGTCCAGCACAAGTTCTTTTGAAAACGGTCCCCTCTTCTAGTCTACCTAATGATTTCCCTCTGGAGCCATCACGTTCTTATATGACCTCAGATAATTTGTTCAGAAGCAGCAGATTGACCCAGGTTGGTCCCTTTTCTAAGGTTTCTGAGCTTGGAATCTGAAAAAGTTAAAGCTCTAACATGAAAATTTGAGAGCTAGGTCTACTTTGCAAGAAAACCTAGTCTCTGCAATGAGAAGCAAGTAATGACATTGGAGTGTTTGGTTCTCTGTTCTAAAGATCCACCTAACACCAACCTTCCTGTGGCTTGGTTATCTAGGAGATATGCAACAGCCTTCTTATAAATTCATCTTTTTAAGTTGGAGAGAGGCAGGGTTGTCCCTTTCTAAGGGAGAAGAGTCACGTAATATCTGATCTTATTCTGCAGCAGTTGAAGAAGGGCCTCCTACCTCTTGTCTTGCTGTTACAGCCTCTGCATCTGAGGGAGGAAACTGAACACCTTTCTTGAGAAGGTCAAGGTACACGTCTTTCACTTCACTTACATCCACACCTCCTGGGAAACCTTGTGACCAACTCTGAATTCAAGAGATGGTTACAGAGTTAAAACAACAGCTAAATCAAAATGCAATTTTTAAGCTGGAGACAGAAAATGAGAGATTGACAATTCTGTATTCTCCTAAGAGAAAGCTGCTTTTGAATGCCATGGACCAAAAAAAAAAAAAAAAGTTCTCAGAGACTACAATAAATTTTTAATCATCAGAATCCCATGCCTCAGCATTTTAATGAAACCCTGGAATAGGTGCTGTTGTTTTTTGCTATACTGAATCCAGAATAGACAGATTCTAAAATAGCATCAGTAGCTCCTTTGCCAAATAACTTTGAAAGTAGTCTGTTATCTACTCCGGAACAATTTCCCTATCTGTCAAATAAGTGTACACATTGCTCTCTTATTTGACATAAATAAAACAAACAGAAAAAGTTTGGAAATAACTAAAAATTCTTCAGAAATAGGGTACCATCCAATTCCAATAAATTATTATTACTTGGAAAATAAAAGAGTACAATGTTTTCTGGCTCAATCCTAGGTTTGTAAAAGGATCAGTAAATCGATCAGGAGGTACATAATTACAGTTCTAATCTTAGAGGTCTTCCATCCCATCAGGCATACAATAGACTTACCTTAATGAAATTCAAGATTCTATTCTGAATGTCTATGGGTAAGGTGTATCTGGGGTTCAGCAGCTTAACCAGACTATCTTTAACGAATTCCTTCTTCACAATCAGAGACTGGAAACTTGGACCACAGTTCTGCATGCACATGTCAATAAGCTAAATTAGAGAGAAAATTTAAATTTAACTTTATCTTCCTGGCAAAACCACCTCCCACATAGAAGGTAAAAATTGCTAAGTAATGATTTCTACCAGCATCCTAATTAAACAGAATTTAGTCTACTAAAATAGATGGTAAAGTGTTAAGTTCTAGGAATGTGAGGAAGTAGAAGGCATGATGTAAATGCTTAGAGGGACTGATTTCTTGGGAGTCGGGATACAACCATCAGAGCATTAAAATGATTAAACACCAATCAATACTTGGTAGTAAACACCAAGGGCCAAATGGAAAGTGTTACAGACACACGGGCTACAGACCAGGTGACATTTGTCCTAGTTTTTCCAGGGAAGTTCCGGTATATTCCTGGCTTTACTAATGATCTTTTCACTCCCAAAACTGTTCTGGTCTGGATGATAAATTACACAGTCATCTTAGCTATAGACCTTTATGGACAGATAAATTAGGGCCAAGTGATAATTGAAGGCCAAGTGGTTTTAAGACTTTTGGAAAAAGCTGGTCCTAAGTTGGACTTTGAAAAATAGCTAAGTACAAATGAGTGTCGAGCTATATTCTAGGAAAGTAAATGGTATCGAAATACATACATACATAGATGTATATAGGTGACAAAGCACAGGAGATCTCAGAAGGAAAACGAGTACTCTGGTTGGAAGGGACTTGTTTCTTCATGTGGGCAGACTTCAACGGGGAGGTAGGGTGGCTAAAGTCTGGAAGACCATCATACAGACGGTACAGAAATGCATGACAGTGAATGCAAAGAAGGCACTACACTATGAGGCCAATGAAGGGTTCTTGTTTGTCACCATACCTCTATTCTGAACCTGAGAAGAAGGTTAATGTGCACAAATACTCTGGGAAGGTGTTCGAGCAGCACTCAACAGAGGGCACCTGGATGGACAGAGAATCCATTAAGGACCCATGAGTACAGAACCAAAGCACAAAGGCCTAAACCAGGATGATGTGGGTACGAGGAAAGGAAAGACTGGAAAGAATCATGAAGGCAGAACTTTACAACTGATCTCTGTCAGAAAGGATGGCTGAACGGGAAGTCGCTGTTACTCTGCGTGAGATTCATGGCCCCTCAGATGGAAATTTGGAAGGGATTGTAGTAGTAGGCTTGGTCTGGGGTAAAAATGAGGAGTTGAAATTTAGAGATTTTGAGCTTAATAGTACTGTGGACTGAATGTCTGTGTCCCTCCCAAATTCATAGGTTGACATACCAAATCCCTAATACGATGTGTAAGTGGGTCCTTTGGAAGAAATTAGATCACAAGGGTGCAGCTCTGAGTAAGGAGATTGGTGCCCTTATAAAAACAGACAGGAGGGGTGCCTGAGTAGCTCAGCTGATTGGTTAAGCATGTGACTTCAGCTCAGGTCATGATCTCACTGTGAGTCAGAGCCCTGCATTAGGCTCTGTGTGGACAGCTTGGAGCCTAGAGGCTGCTTTAGATTCTGTCTCCCTCTCTCTGCCTTCTCCCACTGGCACTCTGCCTGTGTTTCTGCCTCTCAAAAATAAACATTTAAAAAAAATGAACATTAATTTTTTTTTATTTTTAAAAAGGGACAGGAGATGATCTCTCTTGGCCACGTGGAGACAATGACAAGATAGCCATCCACAAGTCAGAAAGCAGACTCTCACCTGCTGGCACCTTGACCTTAGACTTCACAGCCTCCAGAATGTGAGAAATACAGGTATTGCTTAGCCGTCTGTGGTAGTTTTGTTACAGCAGCCCAAGAGGATGAAGGCCAAATAGATGGTGACGACATGCAAGTCGAGACATTTAACTGAGATACATGCACACCTGCAGCTCAGAAGAGATGGAGGCCTCACGTGAGAAACCAAGACTGTGTTCAGGGAGCAGAGAAGAATGGCTGGAACACTAGGGTTCACCTATCACACAAGCTGGAAGAACACTCCATAAAGACAATCAAAGATCAAAGAGCAACTAATGGAAACTGTAGCATAAAGAGAACATAATATTGGTAAAGTCAAAAGAGCACAGTTTCCATAAGGATCACATGTCAAAATAGCTAAGACTAGGACATGAAAAACACTCAGCTAGGTTTGTGGATTAGTGCAATCACTAGTCACCTAGGGGAGCACTGGGGTGTGTGTGCCCATTTTCAATCAAGCAAAATAAGCAGAAGTCAGGCTAAGAAAAAATGAGCCAGGCTCTAAAAAAATTAAATCTCTATTTTCCATGCTGCCACCTCTCAAGTTGAAGAGGTCATGGAAACCATAATGTGACCAGGAGAGGCATGATCATCTGTGCAGAAGAGCAGCCCTGAAAATGGACTCTCCACTATGCTCTGTGCTGGGTCACTGGAGTGCCAATACACAAAGAAGGGATGAGAGCTATAGTTTTAAGAGCAACATGGCTAAGAAGACAATCAGAAAACTAAACACAGGTAGCTAGCTATCTGAAGCAGGGAAAATACTTAAAGCAAAGGAAAGTAAAAACAAAATCCAAAACCTACTGAGGTAAATGAATATTTTAAAGCAAATTGTTTAGAGAAAATTTAAAGTTGCATAACAAATGACTTTTTGCTTGATGCATTATGGTGAGTTATCAGGTGAAATACAGAAAGGCAAGTACCACCAGTTCAATGGGAATTTATATAAATACTTCATTCAACCCATTATGCAGTCTCATTACACAAGATAGGCTCCATGTCTCACTTTCCCTTTTGGTGAAATGAATGGGAAGTTTCTTGCTAAATATTTCACAAACTGGGATTTTTATGTTTGGATCACTGAGATTTTATGGTAATGGGTAACATTCCCAGGAGGTTACATGCATAAAATCAGAGAGTCAACATGAAATGCTGAGAATGTTAACATCTGGAGATCACAAATCACAGCCCTTTGTGTTTTCCCACTGGAATCTACAATTTCAGAACTAATTACTTCTAGCTCACCTCTTTCATTATGTCACCAGTACCTCTTTCACCCCAGAGCCCACAGAGATAAGCAATGGAGCCTGTTGTGCCAAATTGGAAAAATATCCTGCTTTTACATATTCTGAAATTGGGCTTTGGTTCAATTTAGGCATTCAGATCATGCTCAGATAACTTATCTTCGGAAATAGACACCATAATCTCAGGTGGGATAGAGAATCTAGAAAGGGACCAACAGACTTTGGTAGGACTAAAGAGTAGGTCTCACTAATCTCCTTTTGTGCTGGACTTGGCAAGTTGTTTATCGTTCCAAGCCTCAGTCTTCTCATCTGCAAAATGAGCCATAATACCTCCCTTTAGAGACTTCTTATAAGGCCTAAATGAAATATAATGTGAAGATATGAAGAGCCACACACATAGCAGGACCTTAATAAATGGTTAGCGATTTTGATCATTTGTTCCCATGGATAATTTCCTATCAGGAGAGAGTATGTTGATCAGCAGATAGAAGTATTCTTCTTAGAAAGACTGGAAGAAAAAGAGCTACTTGGTAGTTTTATTTCTTGCAATAAGTTTCTAAACCAAACACAGTAAACCAGGCTTTGGGGCCATCCAGAGCTGCAGACCCCACCCAAGTATGGCCACCCTAGGGGATGAACTCACTCTCCAATGAGCTCCTAGAGGAATGGATACATTTTACACAAATTCTGAAGCCCCCATAACTCACCACCTAGGTGGTGTTCCACAAAGGCCTATTAATTGATTCCCAGGAACCTGTTCAACCACTTTCCACTTGACAATAATAGTATCTTGCTGAGACTTATCACAATGGACCCTATCAGAGGGCTAGCCTCTGGCTAAGAGTTAGGAAGCTTGGTAACAAAATGCTTTTTAAAAAACCAATCTACTGGCTTCTTGACAAAACTGCTCTACCAACTGATGATAGGAAATCACAGTGTAGTCCAATCGCATCAAAGACCTAATCAAGGCTAACAAAGTCCACGCGGAACCCAAATGACACATAATTCAAAGAACATTTATAATTGACTTTGACAGGCTCTCATCACTTCAAAGTAATAAAATGGAAGTGTCACATATGGGGATTCATTTTTAAAGAATTCATTGGTAAACATGTAATTGCTTTGACAGGCATTGGATGATTCTTTCTGTGACTAATATCTCTCATAATTAAGTCTGACTTAAGTTAATATTAAAGTCTGTTCTGAAGCCATAAGCACCTCTGCAATGCAGTGAATAGTCAGAGATGAAGGGGTTGGGGCAAATGTACATGAAGCTATCAAGAGTCAAAGGCCTATTTAAAGACAATCCAAGAAGTAGGCACCTTAATGAACTCTGACCTAACAACAGGCACTATTTTGACCCCCAACCCATGACGCCCTTCTGCGCTTATCCCTTTTTGGCACAGGTTTTAGATTTGCTTGTTTACATTCTGGTACAGAAAACATGAGGTGGAAGATGTACAGTTATCAGAAGTGGAACAGGTAATGGAAACAGCAGGTAGCTGGTATAAGGCTTTAAATATCTTTCTACCTAAAGGGAAGAAAGAATGGGAATCCAAAGAGAAATGGAGGGCCAGAAAAAACACTCTAGAATAACCCCACCTCTTCCTCAGCTCATCCTCATAAGAGGGAACCAGGATGGAGACAGGTATGGAGACAGGGATAGGAAACAACCACAGGGATCCAAGAAGGCTAGGTACAACAGAGAAAAAGACACATCCTGTATATAAACACCCTTAAGAAAGTGAGATAATACCATAGGCTGAAACACAGAAGGTGGCATACATTTATCTTCTCAAGCAAGATGGGAGTTTTCTTCCCTGAAACTCAGACACTGGAGCTGTGCTCACCTCAGCCCCATAATCCTCTTGATAATATACTCCCAGAGCCCCTAAGGTGAGGGTGATGCTGGCTGATCAGGGCCTTAACCTTGCGGCCTGGGGCTTGACTGAGGTAAAACAAAGGCATGCAGGAGAAATGAGATAGCCATAGAGCTCACTCTGGGGCAGCAGGCAGGGTTTACAAAACATACCTTAGTGAAAAGGGCAACTCACCGGAAGTGATTGAAGAAGTCCTATGGCCAAGGATGAGGGGGGAAAACAGGAACGCAACCAGTTAAGTGCCCACACCCAAGTCACAGACAATAAGGTGTACAGCACTCTTTAAATCAACAAAGAGCACTCTCCAAATTATATCACACAGGAGAGCTTGGTTGAAATTTAATGAGCTGCCAGCACCTCAGAATTCTACAGAGCTGTTCAAGGTAAAAAGCTAACAGGGAAGCATTTTCAAGACTTAAATTCTCCTCATGGGTAACACATAGACAGACTTCTTGACTGGCTCAGTGTTTACAAGTTTTGAATTACCAGTTCCCACCTCCTGAGCAGGAAAAGCTGATTTTCCAGGAACACGCTCTTTCCACAAAATTAAATGCTATTATTACAATCAGCAAAACCCTCTCAATTCTGCAATTCTTAGTTTTAATTCATACGATAAATAAGTTTGTTCTAACCTATTATCTCTGAATCTATCTATCTAGAGTTTTTTGTTTGCTTTGTTATTTTTTACTCCAAACTAAAAATGTGACTATGGCTTAGGAAACCCTAAAGTCTTAACTATAACATTAAAAAGTACTTACTGACAAGGTAAGTTGGATTTCTTTATGATTATAGTTTTTGGAAATCCTTTTCTTCAAAGCTTTTACCGCATCTTTTGGCCTATAGCAATAAATACAGTGGAGTCATCAATTTAGGCATTGCTAAAAATAAGAAGTCTCTGAAAATCAATATGCATCATGGGAAGAGAAGACCAAGGTCCTGGTCTGCTGTGTGACCCTGGGCAAATTACTTAAAACTTCTCACACCTGTAGGCAGACAATACCATCTACCCCTGTAAGAATCAAATAGAATATTTACATAACGGTATTACTTAAAAAGCACTACATGTGAAATGTACTCACATCCATATCCCTCTATCACTGCATAAAACTGGCTATTAGGAAATGTAGTTTCCAAAACAATGAAGGTTACCATTTTTAAGACTATTTCCTGAGCACCCCAGAGGGAAGGGGATGAAGGAGGAATTATAATTAAGTAGGTCAGCTTCTGATAGGCTACAGTTTTACATTATAAAAGAACAATTATGTAGAAGAGGGTCAAAATTTACTTTGACATGATTGAAAGGTACAAACTTCCAGTTAGAAGATCAGTTCTTTGGGAATGTAAAGTATAATATGATGACTATAGTTTACATTGCTATAGGTATACCTGAAAGGTACTAAGTAACCCTAAAAGCTTTCATCACAAGGGCAAAAAAAATTTTTTTGTTAACTCTATGAGGTGACAGATGTTAACTTATTGTGGTTAATCATTTTACAAAAAGTACAAGTCAAAGCATCATGCTGTACACTTTAAACTTCTACAGTGCTGTGGGCTAATCATATCTCAATAAAACTGAAAAAAGGATACAAATACTTTTTGCATGTTACCTTCCAATTTTGTCTGTGTTTGCATGGGTAGAATTCCTGTTATAGGACAATTATGCTTATCTGGAATTATAACTATTATAAATATATAGATATCTATATTTCTAAAAATCATACGTAGAATCTAGGATTAAACTCTCAGAAATGTTTGAGAATAAAGGTACTTATTTTTAAAGGAAACATTTTACTTTGAGATTCCCTTTTTGTATTATCAGTGAAGAAATTAGTATGATCAGTGAAGAAAAGGTTCAGAGGAACCAAATATGGTAAACAAGAGTATAGGGAAAACACCATAAACACCTTAAAGTATAGTCAATTAATATAATCAATAATTAAGCGTATGTTTTCTTCATCAACAATCAACATAAACTAGTCTAAATCTTTTTGCTATCAGTTATAAGGTTAATGTGCACAGAAAAATTAACAGAACTGTATCCCTTATAACAACCTGTAATTCAGACTCAATTTACCAAACAGTTGACCTTAATGATTTTTTTAAAGCTTCAATTCCCTAAAGTTTTAAAAGTATAACAAAAGCACAACATTTAAGAACACAGCATGAACATGGGCGAACTGACACTAGGAAAAAATGTCTTATAAACGAGGAAAAAAAAAAAAGACTGCTAGATTAATTCCTGGTTAATAATGACAATTGCCCAGGACAGGTCACCACCAGGATTTTACTAGCTTCTGGATAATATTTTTCAGTTACAGTAACATAAAATACTGGCAATCAGGGCAGGGGGAATTTCTAGAGAAGGAAACAATTCTCCTTTCTTTGAAGGAAAAGGAATTCGAGCTTCATAAAGACAAAATTTGAAACTATTGAAGAAAAGGCAAAGAGAAAAATTATAATGGATTCTCAGGTATTCCACACCCTGAAATAAGCAACTGTCTTAATGTTTCAACTAGACACATCTTCAAAAGATAGTGGTGCCCAAGACGTGATGGAAACACTCAAGAAAACCAAAGAGTTTTCAAGAGAAAATGTGCTACAGTCCTGATGCTTCTTATCAGAGGCAAATGCGTGCACCACACACTGTACTCACCCATCGTGGGTAGTGTTAATTATGTCACAGATGTGCATAAACTGGCCCCAATCTTCAGTCTGAACTCCGGCAAATGTAGCCTTTTCTGCAAAGAAAAGCTCTTGTGTTGAGTCTGAGCTACAACAGAAGAAGAAATGTCTGGCCTTCCTGAAATAATCTGCCTCGGGTTTACTAGCAAGTACCATTACGTTTATATTACCAAAATGCAAAGAGATTTTTTTCTGACCAATTCCCAGTAATTCAGGAATCAGTCAGAACTCAAGTTCAGAGTGTTGCCATTACAGCAGTAATGGACCTATTAATAAAAGCTGCAGGGCCAGAACAGGCCAGCCAACCTCTATCTGCCTGCCTGTCTTTCTGAGGATAGGCACCTACTGAGTGGTGCACAGAGTGAAATGCATAGTGCAAAGTACTTTACCTTATGCAACTTCATTTAACCCACTGTGATAGATGATGAAACACTGAAGTTCAGAGAAGTTAAGGAAATTACCCAACAGCCAGTACAAGGTAGAACTGGCACTCAAAATTTAAGTCATTTGGTGTCCGTTTTTATTTGCTTTTCTTTTTATTTATTCTCCTTGAGTGAGGGAGGGGCATACTGAGAAAGAGGTCAATCAGAACTACTGAAATGGTCTGTATCCTTGAGCATTGGAGCAAGGTCATTCCCACCACGTGCACTAACCAAAGCTGCACCAGGCAGACTCCAGTGCTTCTGCACCTAGAACCCCTTCATTAAACAAGCAGATATTTTCCCCCTCCAGATATACCCTTTAAGAATACAAAATGCCATCTGGGGAGAGGAACAGAACACAACCTAAATGAGCTTATGGAAGGAGAAGATCCTCAGCATGAAAACACAAGGTCTAGGGGGAATGAAGAGAAAGTTAAAAAGAAGAATGAAGAGGCAGAATAGGGTTTGGTTGGGAGAACCCCAAAGCTTAGCCTGCCTCCATATCTAGGAAAGGAACCATCTGAATTTGGATTCCACTGACAGAGCTGAACAACTTTGTGTTGTTTAGACACCTACTATGGATCCTTCTGCCAGATTCCTTGCTCCTATTTCAAGCACTTCCTCCTACCTTCCCTTCTTCCTAGAAAACTCCTTTTCATCCTTCAAAAGCCATGGCAAAGTCAGTTTCTCCCTTTCTGTAAGTTTTAACTCTTTTCTTGTATTGCAAGGGTGCTATACTGTAGTTACTACATAATGTGTCTTACCTACAAGACTGCTCATTCCCTGAGGGTTGACACCATGTCTCACCCTTGCCTCATCCAGGTCCAGGCGTATAGCTGGCAGTCAGCAAATATTTACAGCATTAATAATTCATCAGCCCATGAAGACGCAGTCTGAATCTTTATCTGCTCAAAGTTCATTTTAATGTGCAACAGGGATATAGGCAGCAACAGTTTAGAAAGCATCTCCCCCCTCAGCGATGGTTACTTTCATCACCTTATGAAAATGTGGGAACTAAGGTTCAGGATGAGTGGGGTGGAAATGGAGCTGCAGGCAAAACCGCCCAATCTGAGCCTTACTGTAACCACCTGGTTCTCAGGATTTCGTCACCCCAATAAGTTCCTGACATTATATTTAGCACGTTTGGTGGGCATCCATAGGCACTGTACCACACCCCGCTCCCAAGGGAGGTGTGGAGGCGAAGGGAGAGGGTGCTAGTAAAACAGCCCAGTCCCTGGTTTCTGCTTCCCAGCACGCTATTCGGAGCACAGCCACAGATGAAAGGAAGGATTCAGGCAAATACCTGCGTGGTGCGCCCCTCCGCCACAGGCCTCCGGTGACCCCAGACTGCTCCTCCACTCCCCGCTTCCCTCACTCCAGGGCTGGGCATTTTCATTCTCTTTGTTTACCCAGGAAAAGTAACTCAGGTTGTTACGGGCTCGGCGCCAGAGAGAGGACTGGTTTAAAGAGACCTGCCCCGCACAGTGAAGTCACATCACTCCGCCCCCCGCGAGCCTTCTTCCCTCGTCCGCGAACCGGACGGAGCCACGCCGTGCCCTCGAGTGGGCGCACGGTCCGAACTTTCCCCTGGCCCAGAAGTTTACCCTCTCCTCCCAGAGGCCCAAACACCCCACACCTGACTCCCGTGCGTGGTTCACCTGTTCGGTTACACTCTCCAGGGAACACACAAGGGAGGCTGAGTTTGAGGGAGGGGTTCCGGAGGGAGTCGGCCGCAAAGAAATGCTTCGAAGGCAACCGGTGGGATGCGGATGCCCTGGGAAAGTTGCAGGGGGGAAGGGAAGGATTTCCTCCAAGTTGGACCAGGCCGAGAATGGAGTCTACCGGGAAGGGGCCCCCGGGCCCCCAAAGCCTGCCCTGGAGTCTCTCCCCTCCCCCACCCCGCCCCCGGCTCTTTACCTATGAGGTGGCCCACGGAGGTC
>NW_027529669.1:2791545-2796095 GCF_008692635.1 Crocuta crocuta
CAGCCGCGTGGAGCCCGCCGGAGGGCGCGCGGGACCCCGGCAGGGCACCCAGGTGGGCCTGTCGCCCCCCGAGGAGCCAGCGGCCCAAGGGCCACAGCCTGGGGAGTAGAGACCCGGGCTCGGAGGCAGCCCCTTACAGGATAAGTTGATGCTCTGCGCCTCTTGCTCCGCTTTGTAGAGAAGGAAATATGGGGTTAATAACTCAGATTTCAGGATTATTGTGAGAATTAGGGATGTAAACCGCTTAGGTCAGTGTCTGGCACCACAAAATAAATATTTAACCAATGAGCGAATGGAGTAACTAAGAATCCTTACTTTCCACCCTCACCCCCGAGATCTTGGGGAGGTGTGTTCCTTGTCCTTTAAAGGGGGTGATAAATAGGAGAGGGCTTGCCTTCGAATTTAGGGGCGCCCAGGACCCGGCGGCCTTTGTCTCGCCTGTATTTCCTGAGGACCACAGGGCGCCTCCAAGTAAGCTGTGGGCGCCTAACCCTCCCTCCGGGGAGTTGTGTTTGCCAGTAAAGCCGAGGAGAGGGGTTTTCCTTCTGCTCCGGCAGGGAGTGGGTTTGGCTTCAGGACTCCTTTGGAATGTAAATCTGAGCCTGAGCGGTCCAAGCCCTTTCCAGCTGCCTTTCAGCAGCAGAATTTATTTCCTTTTCCTGCGCATTCAATTAACATCTGATTAGCCATGTTAACAGTCTCCAGCGATGCCAGAGACTGCTAGAGTGGGGTGTCTCCAGGTGATGGCAGCTAGCCATAAACTGGGCTCTCTGTCCCTCCAGACCTTGCTTCCTGCAGTCAGCTGGGGCCAGGTCCACAAGCCCTTCTTTGGCCCTGGAAAGGGTGACAAGAGAGATCAAAGGCGGCTTGTTCCGACTTCTATCCTTAGTCTTATATATACATTTTTTTCTTGGTCTTATATTTTAAAACACAAGCCAAAACCGATTGCAACAGTGCCAAGGGGCTAACTTTTTTTTCCTTCCTATTTCTGTTATTAAAAATTTTTCTTGACCTAAGTGAGCTAATATCTGGGATTCTAAAAATGAGAATGAAACATTTTTATTGTGATGGTATTCCTTATTAGGGGGTTGATCCTACCTGTGACTCCTATTCTCCCACCTGTTTATCCAGAGTGAGTGACTATTTCAAATAGTGCCATTTGTCCATTTCCTTAGTCATAACTATAAATAGCCTGCTGACACTGCTGAAAATCTCTTTTGTGACATCACCAACCTAATCTCAGTTCTATGTTATAGACTCCAGGAGAATATTTCACCTTCTCTGAACCCTACCATCAAACAATCTTAAAGAGAAAGTCTACTTTAGCTTAGGCTGCTGGTGATATCAGAGGCCTTCCAACAGGGATTGAGAACTAGGAAGGAACCAACCATCTGGACAGGTCTTTTTCTTTTTTCTTTTTCTTTTTTTTGAAAGAGAGAGAGAGAGGGAGGGAGAGAGAACCTTAAGCACGCTCCATGCTCAGCACAGGGCTGGACTCACGGCTTGATCCCACGACCTTGGGATCATAACCTGAGCCAAAATCAAGAGTTGGACATTCAACCGACTGAGCCACCCAAGCGCCCCTGGACAGATGTTTAACATAACTCTGCTACTTCTTATAGGAGAGGTTGTTTTATTTTTTTATTTCCATGTGTTATAGGATTGAGGCACTGAGAACAGGAGAAACAGCACCAGAAGTGTGTTGAGGACGTTATGATTGGGTGATCAGAGCCAGAATCTCAGCTATGCCTGGGAAGTTTTTCTCTCCCATGTGCACATGAGGGTGTTATGGTGCTTGTAGGCTTTTTCTGTGCTCTGCCACTTTCCTCAAGACCCCCTACTCCCCAGGGGTGAAAGTCAGCTCAGTCAATGTTACTATGGCCTGGGAGCAGGACAGTGGAATTCATAACCAAGCTAAAGTCAGAGAAAGGGAAGAATCCCAGGAAGAAACACTGGTAAAATTTCTGGATACAAGGAGCAAAACCCTCACCACACCACAATTTCAATACCAAAGAATACTTTCTAAACATTTATTTACATGTAAGTCATAATGCTAAGTGGAAGCAAAGAAAATAACCTTTATTTAAAACATGTGAAGTTGCACTACTAGGTATTTATCAAGAGGATACAAAAATGCTGATTCAAGGGGCACATGCATCCCAATGTTTATAGCAGCACTACCAACAATAGCCAAAGTATGGCAAGAGCCCAAATGTCCATTGATTGATGAATGGATAAAAAAGATGTGGTATATACACACACACACACACACACACACACACACACACACACACAATGGAATACTACTCAGCAATCAAAAAGAATAAGATCTTACCATTTGCAGCAACATGGATTGAACTAGAGTTTATTATGCTAAGTGAAATACATCAGTCAGAGAAAGATATCACATGATTTCACTCATATGTGGAATTTCAGAAACAAAACATGAACATAGGAGAAGGGAAGGAAAAATAAAATATAAACAGAGAGGGAGAGAAACCATAAAAGTCTCTTAAATATAGAGAAAACTGAGGGTTGCTGGGGGAGGTGGGTGAGAGGATGGCCTAAATGGGTGATGGGTATTAAAAAGGCCACTTGTTAGAATGGGCACTGAGTGTTATATGTAAGTGATGAATCACTAAATTCTGCTGGAACCGGTACCACACTGTATGTTAACTAGAATTTAAATAAAAAATAATAAAAAATACGTGAAGTACCTGGAACTGGAAATCTATCTGAATGTAGTCTTCACAATCTTGGAGGCAGGTAGAATTCACCTTATTTTTAACAAACATATAATCTGAAATTAAGAAAAATAAAGCTAATACATAGCTTGGCTACAGTTTGAAGAATAGCTGCCTGAGTCTGATGCGATTATTGCCACCAGCTGAATCTGCTTACTGAACATGCCCTCACCACCCCTGCCCTCCTTTTAAGAATCTGTTTGATTCATAAGGAGACCTCTTGAAGCAGACAGAGATAGGGGAAGTCTTATACTTTGCTGGTGCAGAGCCCTGCTGTTTTTTCTGAACTTGTTCAAGAAGGCTAGTATCTTCTGTACCAGAACTATATACTAGCTGTGCTCTGAATACTTTACATGCATTGTCACTATCACTTAATCCAAAATGGTTCTATGAAACCAGTAATATTATCACTGTTTTGCAGATTAGAAAAACCAATGCAAACAATTTTTCACATAGTCACTTAGGTAGTGAAGGACTGTCTGATGCCCTTCCCATTAGCCAGCCTTCTTCCCTCCTTACCTTCAATGCACTTCTCTATCCAACACTCCTTTTTCTGACTGCTGTTTCTCACCATCTTCCCTGGGCTCCATTTTCCTTTTTAGCTGATCACAGTTCCACAGCCCACCTTTGCCTCTTTCTCTATTTTCCCCAGGGTGCCTTCTCTTTGTCCCTTCTCTATGAAGCCTTTTCTGACCACTCCCAAGAGAATTGAGCTTTACCACCCCCCCCGTCCAACACATAGATTTCTCTCTTAGAGCCCACAACACTTGATAGTACTTTTTTTGTTTGAAATCTATTCCCTGTCTGAGATATAAGTTTCTCAAGGGAACAGGACCCTGTTTATTGGACTTGCTATCGAGGCACTTCACAGGCCTTAAGGAATGCTTATTGAACACATAAGTGACTCTTCAAAATCTGGAGCTTCTCTATTCTTCCTGAGATTGAATCCTTAATTCCCTCCAGGATGCCTTGTCAGAATCCTAACCCTAATATATTTAGAATTAGGGGCACCTGAGTCTCAGTCAGTTAAGCATCTGACCCTTAATTTTGGCTCAGGTCATGGTCTCACAGTTCCTGAGTTAGAGCCCCTGCATTGAGCTCTGTACTGACAGTGCAGAGCCTGCTTGGATTCTATCTCTTCCTCTCTCTCTGCCCCTCTCCCCGTCTCTCTCAAAATAAATAAATAAACTTAAATATGCTTAATTAAATAAATAAACTTAAATATACTTATTTAAATAAACTTAAATATATATAAACTTAAACTATATTTAAGTTTATATATACATGTATATACATCTATGTATATATACACTTATCTGCTTCCTCTATCATCTCAATATCCTACCTGATATTTTTGAGGAAGGCAATATTGATATATTAGAATCACATGGATTGCTTTAATGAGTATTGATACCTGTGTCCCACCCTGAGATTTTGATTTAACAAGCCTGGGATACATCAAGGGCCTCAAGACTTTTAAATGTCCCCATTTAACGGTACCATTATTCCACAAATAAAATATCTTGAAGTTGTCCTCAACTTTTCCCTTTCCATCAGCTATTTCCCTTCAGAGAACCCTCCATCTTGTGTTCTTTATCTCCTTACCTTTTTTTCCTCTATGGATACCGCTCAATCCAATGGTTCTTAAATGCCACAAGCCTTAATACTGTTTAGGGATCAAATGGGACTAAAGCCTCGGTTCTCCCAAACACAGCCAAGACTCTATGCACCTGCAAATGTATTAATTAGCCTTAAAATTTATCTGCTCTCGGGGCGCCTGGGTGGATCAGTCAGTTAAGCGTCCGA